>NW_027513894.1:1200000-1510117 GCF_048772815.1 Callospermophilus lateralis
TAGCACTGGAGAACATTTGGATGTCCTGTTGCTGATCATGAGTATACAGGACAGTGCCCTGATTGACTGGGTTTTATGAAAATGGTGTAGAACAGAGATTCCAGTAAGTTGGATCATGCTGAGCAGTTGTACTAGAGCAGTGGTTGGCAGGTGTGTGATAAAACATCTGTGGTGGGGGCATGTGGATCTGCCATTGGCTTCCAAATGGATTGTGACTGACATTTTGCAGTCAGTAGAACCTTATATGTAAAAGCATATTGTTATATGGAGAGGTTTCAGGGCAATGTTCAGAATCAGGTTGCTATGGTCAATGGGGCAAGCTATGTGGGATAGAAGCCTGGTTGGTGCATTCTCCTGCAGAACCCGACCCACCACACTTGACAGAACTCACTTCAGCACTGTGTCCCAGTTGAACCCTTGTATTTAATGAAGCAAATACCAAACTCCCAGTGCAGCAGCAAGAAACACCACGAAAGTGGAGGATGACCAAATGAATTTACAGTCCACACGGGGAGACACCAGTGGCCACAGTGTACCTACAAATAGAAAATTCAGCACTGCTGCCTCATGTTCATTGGAAAATAAGAAACCATGTCATCCAGGTCACATAGATGCAGAACCAGATTTGATGGTCTCACTACATATGAAGCTAATGCTTCTGACAACAGCATATATTTCATTGCCCAACCTCAGAGGCAGTTTCTTCAGATGTTAAGCTGGCAGAACTTCATGTTTTTGGAGTGATTACCCTGTCCCTTTTGGAAACTCCTCTACCACTTCCAAATTTGTGAACTTCTGAGCATTTTCCATTCCACATATGTATTCACAGATTTTCTAAATCTTCTGCTCTAATTGTGTCTTATGTAGGGCGAAGGTAATGTCAAGGCATTGTTCTGAATGAGAGTGGGAAGATATTTGTGTAGCACATATTTGCATACACATTGGATACATTTTCCAATTTTCCATTCGAAATACTGAATCCCTGACACTAACACAAACCCTACTAGACTTTGACTTCTTATCCTAATTTGATGGAGAATAATAACCCAAACAGAATACAAATACAAGAGGTTCACAGGAGGCATGGTGTATAATTGGGCTTGCCTTTCATATGATAAATGGTAGGTGTTATAAATCTAGCGAATTTTAATTGAAATAGTTCTCCATGTGTTTTCAAAGTTAACAAATAAGTGAACAACTGTCTCCCTTTCTCTGTAGCCTATTCATCACATGTATTTTTATAAGCACATATAGAATTCTACCTGGTATCAGTCGTACATTTGGTGAGGTGGCTGGCTTGGCAGAAACAAATTGTGAGAAGAGATCACTCCTACTTAATGCTGTTGGAACTGAAAATTCAACATATGTGTGAGCTTCTTAGTTGAACAACATAAATCCATGTACATTAAAATTAATATTTTTGGATCTGTGGATGATATATATTTCATGGTGAATTTCAATTCACATACATAATGCTACTTTTTAATGTCTGTGTGTGTGTGTGTGTGTCTGTGTATATATATATATATATATATATATATTCACTCTCCAGATTTTTAAAAATATTTAGTATATTTTTTATACCCTCCCTAAATTCATTCATATTCATGTATGTGGATTTATAATCAACTTTTCACAAGATTATTCTCAGAAATATTCCTCCACGTGAAATACATATTTTTTTCCTAGTACTGAAAACTAACTTTGGGGGATCACATGATGGCGGCAAATGGAGTGCATTACCCCCATGTACCGCGTCACTGTGCGGGAGAATGACGAGTTAGAACGGCTAAGACCTATCTTGTTAGGAATTTCCAGCAAATTTGGGGTGCTCCACAACCTAGTGGACATATATCCATCTCACGAGGATCAGCTACGGGGGCTCAAACGCGAGTGATTTGTCCGCACGGAGGGTCATGCTGCTTATTCAGCAAATTGCCCTGCAGCTAGAGTCTGTGGTGCGCAATGGGAAACGACGAGATAGCATCGCAAATGTACAGTGGTGCGGATTCTATGGGCTCCTGCCAGCTATGCAATTACTGTGCTCAGTGCTGAATTCTGGGATTGAGACGGGGGATGGATGCGGTCCAATTCCGTTCTCCATACCGGTCAGACCACAGAGGAAGCCAGCGTCCACCATCTTGAAGAGCTGACGTCACCATCCCTGTTTTCGACTGATCGCAGCTCATTCAGCTATAGAACAGGTAATTTCAGGATGCCATTCACCTTTGTCTCGCAGACAAATTACTCAGGCTCAGTGCTAAAGAACCCGCAGAAACTGCGTCTTGGAGCCTGCTCCTATTAGAACATACACTGAGCCCAGAGCGGCCAAATTTGGCCGCCCCGAACTGATCTTGCTCAGGGCTAAAGAACCCGTGGAAAGTGCTTCCCGGTCCGGGTCTTGCTGAATAATGTGCAGGTAAATATCAACCGAGCCTTCATAGGCAGTGGCAACAGGATTGAGACGGGGCTTGTGAGGGCAAGTCAGGACTCACCCATTGCATTGGTCACCCAGCAAAGGGAATGAAATGCTGCCTTTTGCATGGGATACAAACATGGCAGAGATCTGATGTCATCAGAAAGCAGCGGAGGAGATAACTTCATTGATACCAGCGGTGACAGAAACAGTTAGTCTCCTGGTAAAGAAAGTGAGTCACAAACACCCGAGTCTCTCTCACTTTTTCATCAAGCCAGAGGGGCAGAGCAGAGCCGCTGCCCATGCTCGGAACAGGCCCAGCGACACACCTGCATGATAATCACTTCACCCCAGTTGGAATAGAGGAAGAGCAGAGCCGCCGCAGGTGCCCAGAACAGGCCCAGTGACCAGCAGGCGTGGTAGTAATGTCACCTCAATTAGAGTAGTTGCAGAGCAGAGCCTTCTCCCGCGCCTAGTACAATCCAAGTGGCCCACCGGCATGGTAGTCACGTCATCCCAATAGGAGTAGGGGCAGAGCAGAATCTTTGCATGTGCCCGGAACAGGCCCAGCAACCTACCGGCTTGGTAGTCACGACACCCCAATTGGAGTAGCGGCAGAGCAGAGCCACCACCCGCGCCCTCAAGGTAGACAAATTTGCACCTGACCAGCAGAAGAGGCCCAGCGGCCTGCCAGCATGGCAGACACTTCACCCATTTGGAGTAGGGGCAGAGCAGATCCATCGCCCATGCCCTCAAGGTAGGCAGACCTGTGACCGACCACAGAACAGGCCCACCCACCCGCCGGCGTGGTAGTCACGTCACCCCAATTGGAGTAGGGGCAGAGCAGAGCCGCCGCCCGCGCCTCCAAGGTAGGCAGACCTGCGACCGATCGGCAGAACACCCCAGGGGTCCACGGGTGTGGTAGACACGTCACACCAATTGGAGGAGGGGCAGAGCAGAGCCGCCTCCCACGCCTGCATGGTAGGCAGAACTGCGACCGATCAGGAGAACAGGTCCAGCGGCCCATCAGCGTGGTAGATAGATCACCCCAATTGGAGGAGCAGCACAGCCACCCCCCGCCCCTGCAAGGAAGATTTTTCAAATATACAAGAGCAATATAAATATATAGGGGGAAAATTTCAAAATCACAACAGTTTCACCAAGCAGAAAGAAACGCAAGCCGTATGAAAAGACAAAGAAAAAAGGACCACAAGCAATGCAGGTCAACACAAATTTAGAAGAGTTAATAGCTGCAGCAGATGGAATGTCAGATAAAGAACTCCGGATATACATGCTTCAGATGATCTGGAGTCTCCAGGAAGACATTAGACAGCAAAATCAGACAATGAAAGATCACTTCGACAATGAATTACACAAACAAATCCAAGAAGCAAAAGATCAATTATACAGGGAGATAGAAGTTGTAAAAAATAACAAACAGAAATCCTAGAAATGCAGGAAGCAATAAACCAACTTAAAAACTCAATTGAGAATACTACCATCAGAGTAGAACACTTAGGAGATAGAACATCAGACAATGAAGACAAAGTATTTCAACTTGAAAAGAACATAGACAGCTCAGCAAGACTGTTAAGAAACCATGAACAGAACATCCGAGAAATATGGGATAACATAAAGAGACCAAACTTTTGAGTCATTGGGATACAGGAAGGTATAGAGGTCCAAACCAAAAGAATGAGCAATGTAATCAATGAAATAATATGAGAAAACTTCCCAGACTTGAAGAATGAGACAGACTCCCAAGTCCTAGAAGCCAACAGGACGCCGAATGTGCAAAATCATAAGAGATCCACACCTAGACACATTATAATGAAGATACCCAACATACAGAATAAAGAGAGAATTTTAAAAGCTACAAGAGAAAGGAAGCAGATTACATTTAGGGGTAAACCAATCAGGATAACCGCTGATATTTCAACACAGACTCTGAAAGCTAGAAGATCCTTGAAATATATGTTTTGTCAGGAGCTTTAGCTTCATTTCTAGTGAAAGCATCAAAGCTGTGTCTGCATCTATGTAACCTGGAGGACATGGTTTCTTATTTTCCAAAAGAAATAAGGAGGCAGTGCTGAATTCACTCTTTGTAGGTAAACTGTGGCCACTTAAGGCTAAGTGTCTCCTGTGTGGACTGTGAAGCCATTTGATCATCCTCCACATTTCATGGTGTTTCTTGCCGCTGCACTGGGAGTTTGGTATTTGTTTCACTAAATAAAACGAGTTCAACTGAGACCCAGTGCTGAAGAGAGTTCTGTCATGTGTGGTGGGTCAGAGTCTGCAGGAGAATTCACCAACCAGGATTCTATCCCACATAGATTGCCCCCTTGACCATAGCAACCTGATTCTGAACATTGCCCTGAAAATCTGCATATAAAAAGATGCCTTTACATGGAGAGGTTTCAGACATATAAGTTTCTGCTGGATGCACCATGTCAGTCTCAAGCCCTTTCGAAGCAATGGCAGATCCACATGGCCCCACAAGAGATGTTTTATCACACACCTGCACACCACCGCTCTAGGCCCACTATTCAGTAGGCTACAAGTTACTGGCATTTCTATTCTACATCATTTTCATGAAACCCAGACAATCAAGGCACTGTCTGGTACACTCATGATGAGCAAAAGGACATGAAAGGTTCTCCAGTGCCACCTGGTCATTGGAATGGCAAAAATTTCATGGTATTTATGTAGCCACTTTTCAATGATGAAGTTGGAAGCACTGTGGGTTTCAATTCATTCAGGAACCATTAAATGGTGAGGAAGCTCATTTCAATAAAAGCTCTGGAGAACTCTCACAGGCAATTTTTCCCAAGGAGTTGGCTAGATCTCAGTTTACAAGGGCGAATCTCATTAGTGGCCTATTCCACTGCCACACAAATGACCACAATTGAAACCAAAACACTCCCACATGACCCTCATCTTCTGCCATAGAGAAACTCATCATAACCTCTTGCTGCAGGTTTCCATGAGGGGTGCAGCCCAAGACAGTGTCCAAAATAAGCTCACTTACCCCTCAATTGCCTAAAGTCAGGTTGGCCTGGACACCCTTCCTGTGAACCAGGAGTCATCAAATAGGCCTGCCCTTAATACTGCTCTGCTTCTCCATTTTGACTCTTACTGATTGTTGAGTATAAATTCCTTTGTGTGAATTGGAGTCATGAGAAAATCCAAGCACCTATGCATTAGTCTCTGCAGGGCTTTGAAGAACTCATTTGACCCAAATGATAGCTATTCTCACTTGATAGAGGTCAGGACTTACAGAGGAAGGCAAGAGACTTCATCCACATTGACTGCTCTTTTGGCCATTTTGGTTTTGGATTCACAGATGGAATCTTTCTGTAGATCCATCAGGTGCCGAGAATCTAAGCCCCAGCCTCACATAGGACCAAGGGGCTGATTCATACACATCCCTTTTTAAGCAATTAAGCAAACAGCCACAGGTGATGCCCATTCATTTTCATTTGAAAACTGTTTTCTTCAGGATTTACAAAGGGGTTGCCTGAGGCAAAGAAATTCCTGACATTCAGGGCAACAGAACAATAGGTTAGCAAAAGGCCCAAAGCAGGGTTTCTCCACTGAGACTTTACTGGTCACACTGATATCTGAGTTTTCTGAGATGCTCCCATTGCCTTCAGCTATCCAGTACATGGCCATGTAACAAATCTTGGAGGCGGTACATATCTTGGACACCAAATCATGAGACTATTCTGGAGAGTGGCCAGAATTCAGGAAGAAAACTGGAGCTTAGGAAGATAGTAGGTGTTGCCCATTCATAAGGCAAGCTGCAGTCCATTCATCAATTGCACAGGATGAATGCTGGGAAGCTTTCTACTAGACAGGACACTTCCATTGATGCATTCTCTTTTCAAATGTCAACAACCACGGAAATTGTGGGATACACTTTTTGAAACCCTCGCAGTGTCAAACAACCTTCTAGAAACAATCCACTCAAAAACAAACAATCCACTATTCCTACCTATTCTCAGAACATGTGACAAACCACAAACTCACACCCACACCCACAAAGCACCTCCTTCCCAGAAGTAGGTCTTTGATTATCCGGAGTTTCCTCTGACTGGTGGGCCATACTATGTTCCCCCGAAATGGCCTGTACTTTCTCAGATCTGGTGTCTTTGCCAGAACAACTACCTGCTTTCTCAGGAAACAGCCATCTTCATAGCTTTCCTGGCATTTGGCCATCCTCACATCAGTTGGTACCAATAAAGACTGACTCTGTCCTTGGTAAATACAATCAAGTGTGCCAACTGTGACTGGGACTGGCTCTGGGGGCCTAGCTTCCTGGTTCCAAAGTTCAGAGAGTTCCATTACAAAGGAAGTGAGGGGAGGTCACTTTTTTCAGGAACTGAATGAGGTCACTGCCTTGGCAACCACTTTGCTCTAACAGTTGCTTGCAAGGGTCCCATGAGATGGATGCTGCCCCAATTCCTGTGACATTTTCACAAGTTAGAATGGTATATCAAACATAGCCACCCAGGAACAGGTCTCCACACAGGCTTGGTTTGGTCCATCTTCTCTACATTAAGAAGAGAGAGGCTGATTCAGACACAACCCTTCATCCTGACCAGGCTGTTGCCATGGAAGATGACCTTTGCTCTCTCAGGTTCTTCATACCTTCCTACATGTTTTCCAGGGATAATTTCTGCATGGACCATTGAGGTTCTAAGTAGGTGAAAGATCCCCTCCATCCCTGCATTGTAAGACCAACTCTGTTCCAGCTCTTCTGTAATGTTAGATTGAGGGAACAGTGTATGGTTAGGCTTAATAACCAGTTCGATTTGGGTTAGAAATCATTCTACGGGATGTATAATGGTATTGTGTAACTGCGATACTTACAAGAATATATAGGTGAAATATAAGTATGAAAACAGAAATCCAGGTAAGATTTGAAGTCCAGAAAGTCATTGGGTCCTTGATTGGATTACTTAGCTTGAATTACGTTCTGCACAGATATGTCAGATAAATTGATATACAATGGCATAGGAACTTGTACCTTGGATGATTGATTGTAGAAGAGAACATCCCCTCAAACAGAGATAGTCAGTAGGATCAGGAAGATAGTCGGTAAGTATCAAAAGAACAATGAGTATAGGATTTGGACCAAAAGTTATTTAGCAATAGGGTTTCGGTTAGAGAGTGAATTTCAATAACAGCACATGTGAAGGGTCTCCAACAATGATGAAGTGGGGAAAATATGTAGGAATGCAGATATCAATAGAGACATTAGGAAATCAGGCAAAGTATAAAGTGAGTGATAGGATTAGATATTTTCAACAGGGTTGAGGTTGAGCATATAATCTTAGAAAGAAACAAATATGCAGTCACCAATAGGATTGACATTTGAGAACATAAGGCACCCTGGACATGGATGATTTTAGTAATCCATGTTCACTTTCTATTTAGGATTTGGTAGAATCATAAGTGTGACCTTTGAATTTTGTGTCCAGAATATTACTGTGATGAAATGTATCTGTAGATCAGGTGACATGAGTATTTCTTCCACTATTTCTGGAAGCAATATTTTGAAGACGTATAAATTTGTATTGGGGCTACAAAAAGGTGCACCCTGTGTCTATGAATACAGAGGAAATGCATGAATAGACCATACTGTGAATAAATAATAAAACTGGTTTCAACTTGAAATAATAGATTGAAATAAATGTGAAAATATATAAGAAATCTTATATTAATATACTATCATTCATTCCAACCCATTATACGTTTAATGGAAATATGAGGATTTTGGTTTATCATGAAAAGTGTGTGAGTTTTGCTTCAAATTGATTATGGAAATTGAAAATAATTTGTTTGGAAAGAAGTCTCATGAAAAGACCAGTCAAGAAACCTTGAGGAATACATGTGTTCTGAAGCAGGAAGCGATTGAAAGTGAAACAAATGCATATAAAATTGCGAAATTGTTGATGAAATATGTGTCCTATGTGGTAAGCCATTGTTGTAGATTGTGGCCGCCGTTAGAAGATGGCGCCGACTTCCACTGTGGCCTGTGATAAACAAATTCTTTTGTGGAGAGTTGGCACGCTATCCCTTGCCACCCTATAAGCAAGATCCACGCAGCGGCTTAAGATTGGTACGTGGGAGACTTTATTAGGCTGTGCTTGGGCGCTTGCCAGTAGAGAGGGGGGTCACAAAAAGATACTTTAATCAAGGCCTGAATAAACTGCTGAAAGAAGATTCCTGAGTTGCGTCTTCCTTGCGGGCAAGGGGTCGCTACAAGTGGTGCTGAAAACCCGGGAACCAGAACTTTCAGCAGTCAGGGGTGGTGAACCAGTTAGTCCCAGGTAAGTAGGACCCGCGGTCAAAGCGGAGATCAGTCCTAGATAAGTGGGACCCGCTATCAAAGCGGAGATTAGTCCTAGGTAATTGGGACCCGCTATCAAAGCGGAGATTAGTCCTAGGTAATTGGGTCCCGCTATCAAAGCGGAGATTAGTCCTAGGTAATTGGGACCCGCTATCAAAGCGGCAGCTCCTCTGTAAAGCCAGAGAGAGCATTACATCTTATTGCAGCTGCACTGTGTACTTTCGCTCTTACTTTCACTTTTGTTTTTTGTGTGTCTTTTGTTGTGTCATGGGTGCCGTATCTTCAAGTCCGCTTCTCCTGGCCCTAGATAACCTGTTACGTTCCAAGGGCCCAGAAGTGAAACGTAGTACTTTACAGAGATTTTTACAGAAGACAGATATTGTTGCACCGTGGTTCGCGTTCTCGGGTAGCCTCACTCTACCTAGCTGGGATAAGTTAGGCACAGATCTTGACTTTGCTTCTGAGCAGGGCATATTAGATGGTGGGGTGATACCCCTTTGGAAGATGATCCGTAGTTGCCTCGCAGATGGCAGATGTCAGGAAGCACTTACTAAAGGACAAGAAGTTTTAGAGCAATTACATGAAGAAAGATCAGAAATGGCAGGCAGTGAGGTATTTCAGGAGGGTGGGAGTGTGCTGAGCGAGAAACAGGGGAGGAAACAATTATCTCCGGCAGGCAGTGACGTATTTCAGGAGGATGGCAGTGTGCGGAGCGAGAAACAGGGGAGGAGGTGATTGTCTCTGGCACGGAGTGAAATATATCAGGAGGAAGGGAATGTGCAGAGCGAGAAACGGGGGAGGAAACGCTTGTATCCAGATCTCAGTACACTGCGCACACTCCCATGCAAAAGTGGATCAGAAGAGGAGGACGATGAGGACGAGGAGCTCGGGAGACTGTCTCGGCAGCTAGGAAGTCTAACTATGGGAGAAGGGAACAAAAATAAACAGGAGCTCAGAAGAAAAAAAAAAAAAATCATCCTCCGGACCCGCCGCCGTACGGTGGTGGTGTTTCGAGGAGAGCTTTCCATGCCCAAACACGGGGGCTGTTAACATTTTTACTGATGGTTCCAAGTCTGGAATGGGAGCCTACATAATTAATGACTCTCCCCCTATCCAGCATCAATTTGCTCCTGGAAATCCACAATGGGTAGAACTACAAATTGTTATTGAAGTTTTTAAACAGTGTTCTTTTCCTTTTAATCTTATTTCGGACTCCAGCTATGTGGTACAAGCACTAAAAGTCCTGGAGGCCGTGGGAACTATTAGTGATGCCCACAATGTGTCTGTTTACTTTACTCAGCTTCAACAGCTTATCTCTAACCACACTGCTTCTTTTTATCCAATGCATATCAGGGCTCACACCTCTCTTCCTGGTCCGTTATCCCAAGGTAATGCCTGTGCGGCCTTAGCCACTAGAGGTCAATTGATATGCTTGGCTTCCTCCTTAGAGGGGGCTAAGTTGTTTCACCAAAACTTCCATGTTAATGCATTAACGCTGCGCAGGCGTTTTTCCATTTCAAGAGCGGATGATCGGCAGATAGTATTGCAATGTCCCCATTGTGTCACATTTCTTCATCCCCCTAATTATGGAGTAAACCCACGGGGATTAAAGCCATTGATTGTTTGCCAAATGGATGTGACACATATACCTGACTTTGGTAACCTTAAGTATGTGCATGTTTCCGTTGATATGTGCTCTGGAATTATCCATGCTTCTGCTTTATCGGGAGAAAAGGCACGTAATGTCATTACTCACTGTTTAGAGGCATGGGCAGCATTGGGTTGCACCTGCATCCCTTAAGACTGATAATGGAACTGCTTATACTGGCAGACAATTTACAGCTTTTTGTTCTACTATGGGAGTGCAACTTACTCATGGTTTGTCTTATAATCCTCAAGGACAAGGCATTGTTGAGCGTGCTCATGGCACCTTAAAGGAAACTTTACAAAAACAAAAAGGGGGAATAGGAGCTAAACACACTCCTAAAGAACGCCTGTCCTTAGCTCTATTTACCATTAATTTTTTGAATTTGGATATTCATGGTCGCTCTGCGGCCGATAGACATGTGTCCCCTCAGCCCTCTGTGATTGGCTATGTTAAGTGGAAGGATGTTCTTACGGGCCAATGGAACGGCCCTGACCCCGTGCTGACATGGGCACGAGGATCTGTATGTGTTTTTCCCCAGGATCGTACGGAACCGTTGTGGGTCCCTGAACGCTTGACAAGAAGAGTCTCAACATCAACTGACCAGCAACAAGAGATACCACAACAATCCTGTGATGAAGATATTCATTCTGCTAAGTGCTCTGGCTCTGGTGCTGGTGCCGATGGCACAGGCGACAAAAATGCGGTGGTGGGCAGTGGCACGGGCCTGGCCAATGCCGATGCCGGTTCATGGTAATTCTAGTGTCCTCCCCACTCTTTTTTCAACCTCATGTGAGATGTCTGCTCCCTGTGCCTCTCCTAGAGGGGACATGGAGAGAATTTTTAATCAATCTCAAGTTAATCTCACAGGAGTTTTTTGTTTCAGCCTTAGAAACGCTAATTGCATTAGCCTTAAGACCAAAAATTTGACTAACTGGGAGGACCCATTGCGGTCCAATCAGGTCTCAGGAAGCATTATCAGTGCTGTATTGAGCAAGGTAGCTTCGGGGAAGCAATCAGGCTCAGAGACCCCCGCAAACAGCAGCTCTGCTCTTAACATAACTACCTTGGCTATTATCTCCGAGGTACTAATCCCAGTGCCTCCTTTTTCTAGTAGTATTTATAATGCCACTCATTTCAAGGCCTCTCCTTACTGTTCCCCTAATCTTGGTTTCCCCCCAACATTTACGCCTTGTCAGGATCATTCTTGGGAGAAACATCAAGTTGCTAAAGGTTTCTCCCTTTCCCCCTCTCTTAATAGGTATGTTTATAACTTTAACAATAGTGCCAGCTCCTCTACAGGAGTAGGTTGGTCCTGGTTTCAATGGCTGATTTCCAATGAAAAGGGGGCTTCAGCTGATATTTCTGCACTGGCTCAGTTGCTAGGAGCCAAAAGTTGGCTGGCTAATATTTCTGGTACTGTTAGGGAAAGTGAATAAGGTAATAGACTTACATCTGTTTCATTCAACTATCTGTTGTATAATGCCACATTGCCTCCTGCAATGGTCTGTGTCCAATCCCCCTTCTTATTCCTTTTGGCTGAGGCCACCTCGTCGGGGATGCTGGATTGTTCTCATACTACCTGTCTCTTATCTGAGTGTTGGAATGGTTCCTGGACTGTAGCAGTGTTTATGAAGATTCCAACTTTTGTCCCAATCCCGGTCACTGTGGATCCTGATAAATTCCCTATTGTTGAGCTACTTAGAGTCCGCAGAGATTTTGGAATCACAGCGGCTATAGTGACAGCCGTGGCGGTATCTGCTGCTGCAGCGGTTACGGCTGGAGTGGCTATGGCCAATCAAGTACAAACTGCTGCCACCATTAATCACCATTAATCAAGTTGTCCAACAAACTTCCACCATACTTGAATCCCAAAATATAATTAACCAACATATTTTGTCAGGGATTTTAGCTGCCAACCAAAGAATAGACTTATAATTTTGTTCAACTAGGAAGTTCACCCATAGGTTGAATATTCAGTTCCAAAAGCGTTTAGGAGGAGTGATCTCTTCTCACAATTTGTATTTGGTGAGGAAGCCACCTAACAAAAATGTAGGTGTGATACCAGGTAGCTTTCGGTATGTGCATATAAAAATACATATGTTGAATAGGCTACAGAGAAAGGGAGACAGTAATACACATATTTTGAACTTTAAAAACACATGGAGAACTATTTAATTAAAAATTGACTAGATTAATAACACATAAACTTTATCATGCAAAAGGCAAGTCCAAATATACATCATGCCTCCTTTGAACTGCTTGTATTTATATTCTGTTTGTGTTATTTTTCTCCATCATATTAGGATTAGTAGTCAGAGTCTAGTAGGGTATGGGATAGTGTCAGGGATTCTGTATTTTGAATGGAAAATTGGAAATTGTGTCCAATGTGTGTGCAAATATGTGCAACCCAAAACTTCCCACTCTGATCCAGAACAATGCCTTGACATTACCTTCGCTACAAGTAAGACACAATTAGAGGAGAAGAGTTAGAAAATTTGTGAATACATGTCTGGAATGGAAAATGCTCAGGAGTTCACAAACTTCGAGATGGTAGAGGAGTTTCCAAAAGCAAGGGATATGGTAAACATAACACCAACATGGAGCTCTTCTTGCCTAAAGACTGTTTGAGAAACTGCATGTGAGATTGGGCACTTGAAATATAAGGTGTTGTCAGAAGTTTTAGCTTTATTTTTAGTGAGACCATCAAAGATGGGTCTGCATCTATGTGACCTGGACGACATGTTTTCTTATTTTCCAATGAACATGAGGCAGCAGTGCTGAATTCTCTCTTTGTAGGTAAACTGTGGCCACTGGGGGCTTAGTGTCTCTCCGTGTCGCTGTGAAGCCATTTGGTCATCCTCCACTTTTTGTGGTGTTTCTTGCTGCTGCACAGTGAGTTTGATATTTGCTTCACAAAAAACAAGGAGTTCAACTGGGACACAGTGCTGCAGGGAGTTCTGTCACTTGTGGTGGGTTAGAGTCTGCAGGAGAAAGCACCATCCAGGCTTCTATCACTCATTGCTTGCTACAATTCCCCCTTTTCCATTGCAACCTAATTCTGAACATTGCACTGAAACCTCTCTATATAACAAAGTGCCTTTACATAAATGGGTCTGCTGGCTGCTGCAAGTCAATCACATGCTATTTGGAAGCCAATGGCAGATCCACATGGCCCCACCACAGATGTTTTGTCACACACCTGCCCACACCTGGTCAAGGCGCACTACTCAGAAGGTTCCAACTTACTGGCATCTCTGTTCTATGCCATTTTCATGAAACCCAGTAAATCAAGGCCCAGTCTGGTACACTTATGATGAGCATCAGGAGATCTAACTGTTCTCCAGTGCCACCTGGTCATGGGAATTTTAAAAATTTCATGGTATTTATCTAGCCATTTTTCAAAGATGAATTTGGAGCCACAGTGGGTTTCAATACATTCATGAACCATTAAATGTTGTGGAAGCTCATTTCAATGAAAGATCTGGAGAACTCTCACAGGCAAGGCTTCCCAAAGAGTGGCCTACAGGTCACATGAGGCCAGGCCCATTGAGGTCTACAATGTTAGGTCCATGGGTGTTTTGACTCTCAAATATGCCTGCCAAGTCTTTCAGAATAAAATCAGGTTATATGCTGGCTGACATTCTCAGTGCTTTGTGGAAAGCCACCCTGGGCCTAGATCTCAGTTTCCAAGGGCAACTCTAATGCGTGGCCTCCTAAAATCCCAACACAATTCATGTCAATACTTCTCTGAGTTCAGTTCCAGAACTCAGTCTCTAAGATGAATCAAACCCGAGTTAAAGCCCAGGTGGAACCAGTCTTCTCTTCCAAAAGCCAAATAAATGACCACAATTAAATCCAAAACACTCCCACATTGCCCTCATCTTCTTCCATATAGACACTCATCATTACCTCTGGCTGGAGGTTTCCATGAGGGGTAAAGCACAAGACAGAGTCTGAAATAATCTCCCTTGCCCTCATTTGCCTAAAGTCAGTGTGACCTGGACACCCTTCCTGTAAACAAGGAGTGATTTAATAGGCCTGCCACTAATACTGCTCTGCTTCTCCAATTTGAGGCCTACTGACTGTCAGGTATAGATTCTTTATGTGATTTGGATTCTTTAGAAAACCCAAGCACCTATGGGCTAGCCTCTGCAGGGCTTTGAAAAACTCGATTAATTCAAAGGATCCCCAAATTCACTTGATGGAGGTCAGGAACCTAACAGAGAAAGGCAATAAACTTCATCTAAAATGACTCATTTTTTAGAAATTTTGGTTTTGGATGCACACATGGGATCTTTCTTAAGATCCATTAGGCGCTGAATATCTAAGACACAGCCTCACACACGGCCAAGAGGCTGATTCACACACATATCTCTCAAAGCATTTTAGCAAACAGCCACAGGTGATGCCCATTCATTTCCATTTGAAAACTGTTTTCTTCAGGATTCACAAAGGGGTGGCCTGAGGCAAAGACCTTCCTGACATTCAGGGCAACAGAGGAATAGGGATGCAAAAGGCCCAAAGCAGGTTTTCTCGACTGAGACTTTCCTTGTCACACTGATATCTGAGTTTTCTGAGATGCTCCCTTTCCTTTCAGCTATAGAATACATGGCCATGTCACAGAGGTTGGAGGTGGTACATAACTTGGACAAAAAAACATGAGCCTACTCTGGAGAGTGGCCAGATTCAGAAAGAAAACAGGAACTTAGGAAGATAGTACGTGTTGCCCATTGATAAGGGAAGTCACAGTCCATTCATAAATTAGGCAGGATAAATGCTGGAATTCTTTCTACTAGACAGGACACATCCATAGATGAATTCTCTTTTCTAATGAATACAACCACGGACACAGAGAGTTACACAGACATAGAAACTCGCATTGTCAAAGGAATTACTAGACACAGTCCACTCCAAACCCAACAAACTGCCTTTCCTACTTATTCTCAGAACATGAGATAAACCACAAACTCACTCCCACACCCACAAAGACACCTCCTTCCCCCAAGTAATTCTGTGACTATCCTGAGTGTCGTTTGACTGGTAGGCCATACTATGTTCCCCAAAATGGACTGTCCTGTCTCAGATATGGTCTCCTTGGCCAAATCTGTGACGTTGTCAGGAGCCAGAAGTGGGCAAGTACCTTTTTCTCAAGAAAGGCCCCTCTACAAAGCTCTCCTGGCATTTGGCCATCCTCACATCAGTAGGTTCCAGGAAACACTGACTCTGTCCTTGGTAAATCCAAACAAGTGACCTCACTGGGACTTGGACTGGGACTGGGACTGGCTCTGGTTGCCTGGCTTCTGCATCACAAGTTCAGAGAGTTCCATCACCAAGGAAGAGAGGTGAGATCACTTACTTCAGGTAGTGAATGAGGACACTGCCTTGGCAATCACTTTGTCCTAACAGTTGCTTCCAAGGGTCTCATGAGATAGAGGCTGCCCCTACTTCCTGTGACACTTTCACAAGTTAGAATGGTGAATCAACCATAGGCACCCAGAAACAGCTCTTCACACAGGCCTGGTATGGTCCATTTTCTCTACATTGAGAACAGAGAGGCTCATTAAGATAAAACCCTTCATCCTGACCAGGTTGTTTGCAATGGAAGATGAGTTTTTCTCTTTAAGGTCCTTCATAGCTGTTTATATCTTCTCCAGGAATCACATCTGCATGGACCTTTTAGGTTTTCAGCATATGGAAGATCCCCTACATTCCTGTATTGTAAGACCAACACTGTCCCTGGTCTTTTGTTAAGTGAGATTGTGGGAACAGTGTATGTTTAGGGTTTAATAACATGTTTGATTTGGGTTAGGAATCATTCTGCTAGATGAATAATGGTATTGGGAACCTGTGACATTTATTAAAACATAGAGATAAAATATAAGTATGAAAACAGAAATCTAGGTAAGATTTGAAGCTCAGAAGGACATTGAGCTGTTGATTGTGATACTTAGCTTTGAATTATGTTCCGCATATATGTCTCAGATAAATCAATAATCAATGGCATAGGACCTTGTACCTTGGATGATTGAATGGAAAAGAGAACTTCCACTCAAACAGGGAAACTCAGTAAGATTAGGAAGATAGTCAGTAGCTTTCAGAAGAAGAGTGAGTACAGGATTTAGACCAAAAATTCTTTATCAATAGGGTTTCGGTTAGAGAGTGAAAGTCAATATCATCACATGTGAAGAGTCACTCACATGGTGAACTGGGGAAAATATTTAGGAAAGCAGACATCAATAGAGACATTAGGAAATCAGGCAAAGTATAAAGTGAGTGATAGGATTAGACATTATTAACTGCATTTAGGTTGAATATATAATCTTAGGAAGAAACAAATACGTAGTCACCAATAGGATTGATATTTGAGACTATTAGGCAACCTGGACCTGGATGTTTTTAGTAATCCATGTTCAGTTTCCATTTAGGCTTTGGTACAATCATAAGTGTGACATTTGCTTTTTGTGTCCAGAATATTACTGTGATACAATGTATATGTAGATAAGGTGACCTGAGTATTTCTTCCACCATTTCTGGGAGCAATATTTTGAAGAAGTATAAATTAGTATTCGGGGTACAAACAGGTGTACTCTTTGTCTTTGAATATGGAGAATATGCATGTATAGACCATACTGTGAATAAATAATATAACTGGTTCCAACTTTAAATAATGGATTGAATTGAAATGTAAAAATATAGAGGAAATCTTATATTGATATACAACCATTCATTCCAACCCGTTTTACATCTAATGGTAATATGAGGATTATGGTTTATCATGAAGAGTGTGTGAGTTTTGCTTCAAATTGATTATGGAAATTGAAAATAATTTGTTTGGAAAAAAGTCTCATAAAAAGACCAGTCAAGAAACCTGGAGAAATACATGTGTTCTGAAGCAGGAAGTGACTGAAAGTGAAACAAATGCCTATAAATTTGCGAACTTGTAGATGAAATATATATCCTATGATCTGCATTAACTGAAGGAGTAGTAATGTGCCAGTGTTGAGTAAAAATGAACGTCAAAATAAACATCATGTCCCATAGGAATCTTCTTGCATTGATGTTAAACTGAGTCAGTTAATTTAGAAATATTAGGATTTGAATGCACCATTCACTGAAGTTAGTTTTCAGACCTAAGAAACAAATATGTATTTCAGGTAGATGAATATTTCTGAGAATAATCCAGTGAAAATTTGATTATAACTCCACATACATGAACATGAATGAATTTTGGGACTGTACATAAGACACATCTATTTCATATTTTGAAATATATGGAGAGTGTGTATATATATATATATATATATATATATATATATATATATATATATATATACACACACACACACACACACACACACACAACAGACATTAAAAAGTAGCAATACATATGCCAATTGAAATTCTTCATGAAATATATATCATCCACAGATCCAAAAATCTTCATTTTACTGAGCGTGGATTTATGTGTAATATTGTTCAACTAGGAAGCTCACCAATAGCTTAAATTTTCAGTTCCAACAGTGTTTAGGAGGAGTGATCACTTCTCATAATTTGTATCTGCCAAGTCAGCAGCCTCACAAAAATGTACGTGTGATACCAGGTAGGATTCTATATGTGCATATAAAAATATATGTGCTGAATATGCTACAGAGAAAGGGAGACAGGAATTCACATATTTGTCAACTTTAAAAACACATTGAGAGATGGAGGGGCAGATCTGCCACTCGCTCCTTCAAGGTAGGCGGACCTGCGACCCACCGGCTGAACAGGACCAGTGGCCCGCCACCGTGGAAGACACATCGCCCTGGTTGGGGGAGGGGCAATGCCGCCGGGCCTGCAAGGTAGGCAGACCTGTGACCCACAGCAGGACAGGCCCAGCAATCTGCGGAGGGGCAGAGACGCCCTCCGCGCCTGCAAGGTAGGTGGACCTGCGACCACCGACAGACCAGGCCTATGGCCCGCCAGCATGGTAGACACATTGTCCCGGTTGGGGGAGGGGCAGAGCAGGCACACGCGCCTGCAAGGTAGACAGACCTGCAAGGGACAGACAAAACAGACCCAGTGGCCCGCAGATGGTCAAAGCTGCCGCCCACGCCTGCAAAGTAGCCCGACTTGCGACCCACTGGCAGAACAGGCCCAGTGCCTGCAGAGGGGCAGAGCTGCTGCTCGCACCTTCAAGGTAGGCGGACCAGCTACCGACTGACAGAACAGGCCCAGCAGCCTGCTGGTGTGGTAGGCACATTGTCCCAATTGTAGGAGGGGCAGAGCCACCACCCATGCCTGCGAGAGAGACTTTGAAACTATACAAGCAATAAAAATATATAGGGGAAAAATTCAATAACACAACACTTTCACCAAGCAGAAAGAAACATGAACAGAATGAAAAGACAAGGAAAGAAAGGACCATAAGCAATGCAGGTAAAGTCAACTTTAGAAGACGTAATATCTGCAGCAGATGGAATGTCAGATAAAGAACTCAGGATATACATGCTTCAGATGATCTGGAGTCTCAAGGAAGACATTAGAGAGCAAAATCAGACAATGAAAGATCACCTTGATAATGAATTACATAAAAAAAATCCAAGAAGCATAATATCAACTATGCAGGGAGATAAAGATTATAAAATCAAACAAACAGATATCCTAGGAATGCAGGAATCAATAAACCAACTTAAAAACTCAATTGAGAATACTAACAGCAGAGTAGAACACTTAGAAGATAGAACATCAGACAATGAAGACAAATTATTTCAACTTGAAAAGAACACAGACAGCTCAGGAAGACTTTTAAGAAACCATGAGCAGAACATCCAAGAAATATGGGATAACATAAAAAGACCAAACTTAAGAGTCATTGGGATACAGGAAGGTATAGAGGTCCAAACAAAAGGAATGAGCAATATATTCAATGAAATAAAAGAGAAAACTTCCCAGGCTTGTAGAATGAGACAGAATCGCAAATCCTAGAAGCTTACAGCATGCCAAATGTGCAAAATTATAAGAGATCCACACCTAGACATATTATAACGAAGATGCCCAACATACAGAAAAAAGGAGAGAATTTTAAAAGCTACAAGATAAAAAAGCAGATTATATTTAGTGGTAAACCAATCAGGATAACAGCTGATCTTTCAACACAGACTCTGAAAGCTAGAAGATCCTGCAATAACATTTTTCAAACACTGAAAGTAAATGGATTCCATCCAAGAATTGTGTATCTAGCGAAATTAAGCTTCAGGATAGAAGATGAAATTAAAACTTTCCACGATAACAAAAGTTAAAAGAATTTGCAGCTAGAAAACGATTTCTTCAAAACATCCTTGGCAAAACACTACAGGAAGAGGAAATGGAAAATAACAATGAAAACCAACAGTGGGAGGTAGGACAGTAAAGGGGGGAAAATAATCAAGGAGGAAAAAAACCATGTTTAGTAACATAAATATACAAATATGGCTGGAAGAACAACCCATATCTCAATAATAACCCTAAATGTTAATGGCTTAAACTCACCAATTAAGAGACACAAGCTAGTAGAATGGATCACAAAACAAGACCCAACAGTATGCTTCCTACTGGAGACACATTTGTTAGGAAAAGATATACATAGACTGAAGGTGAAAAGTTGGGAAAAATCATATCACCCATATGGACTTCGGAAACAAGCAGAAGTGTCCATACTCATATCAAATAAAATAGATTTCAAGCTAAAGTTAATCAAAAGGGATAAAGAGCAACACTACATACTTCTCAAGGAAACCATACACCAACAAGACATAACAATCATAAATATATATGCCCCAAACATTGGTGCAGCTATGTTCATTAAACAAATTCTTCTCAAGTTCAAGAGTCTAATAGACCACCATACAATACTCATGGGAGACTCAAACACACCTCTCTCACTACTGGACTGATCTTCCAAACAAAAGTTGAATAATGAAACTATAGAACCCAAAACACAATTAATAACACAGACTTATGATATATATAGAATATACCACCCAACATCAAGCAGCTACACTTTTTTCTCAGCAGCACATGGATACTTCTCAAGAAATAAATCATATATTATGTCACAGAGCAACTCTTAGACAATATAAAGGAGTAGATATAATACCAGGCATCTTATCTGATCATAATGAAATGAAACTGAAAATCAACGATAAAAGAAAGAAGGAAAAATCATGTATCACTTGGAGAATGAAAAATAAGTTACTGAATGATCAATGGGTTATAGAAGACACCAAGGAGGAAATTAAAAAATTCTTAGAGATAAATGAAAACACAGACATAACATATCGGAATCTATGGGACACATTGAAAGTAGTTCTAAGAACAAAATTCATTGCTTAGATTTCATTCCTTAAAAAAAAAAAAAAAAAAAAAAAAAAAAAAAAAACGACAAATAAATGATCTCATACTTCATCTCAGAATCCTAGAAAAAGAAGAGCAAAACCATGGCAAAATAAGTAGAAGGCAAGAAATAATTAAAATTAGAGCTGAAATTAATGAAATCGAAACAAAAGAAACAATTGAAAAAATTGACAAAACTAAAAGATGGTTCTTTGAAAAAATAAATCAAAACGACAGACCCTTAGCCAAGCTAACAAAGAAAAGAAGAGGGAGAACTCAGTATCACAACAGATAGTTCAGAAATACAGAAGATAATCCGAAATTATTTTGAATTCTTATTTTTCAATAAAATAGAAGATAGTGAAGGCATCGATAAATTTCTCAGTCATATAATCTGCCCAGATTTAGTCAGGAGGATATAGGCAACCTAAACAGACCCATAACAATTGAGGAAATAGAATAAACCATCAAAAGACTACCAACTAAGAAAAGCCCAGGACCGGATGGGTATACAGCAGAGTTTTACAAAACCTTTAAAGAGGAACTAATACCAATACTTTTCAAGCTATTTCAGGAAAAATGCAAAAATCCTCAATAAAATTGTGGCGAATCAGATACAAAAACATATTAAAAAAATTGTGCACCATGATCAAGTAGGATTCATCCCTGGGATGCAAGGCTGCTTCATTATACAGAAATCAATAAATGTTATTCATCACATAAATAGACTTAAAAATAAGAACCATTTGATCATCTCGATAGATGCAGAAAAAGCATTTGACAATGTTCAGCATTCCTTTATGTTCAAAACTCTGGAAAAACTAGGGATAACAGGAACATACCTCAATAATGTAAAAGCAATCTATGCTAAGTCTCAGGCTAGCATCATTCTGAATGGAGAAAAATTGAAGGTATTCCCTCTAAAATCTGGAAGAAGATAGGGATGCCCTCTCTCACTACTTCTGTTCAACATAGTTCTCGAAACACTGGCCAGAGCAATTAGAGAGATTAAAGAAATCAAAGGCATAAAAATAGGAAAAGAAGAACGTAAATTATCACTATTTGCAGATGACATGATTCTATACTTAGCAGACCCAGCAAGGTATACAAAGAAACTATTAGAGGTAATAAATGAATTCACCAAAGTGGCAGGATATAAAATCAATATGCATAAATCAAAGGCATTCCTGTATATCAGCAACAAATCCTCTGAAATAGAAATGAGGACAACAACTCCATTCAAAATATCCACACACACACAAAAAAATACTTGGGAATCAACCTAACAAAAAGGGTGAAAGACTTATAAAATGAAAACTACAGAACCCTAAAGAGAGAAATAGAAGAAGATCTTAGAAGATGGAAAAATATACTATGTTCATGGATAGGCAGAACTAACATCATCAAAATGGCAATATAACCAAAAGTTCTCTATATGTTAAATGCAATGCCAATCGGGTCTAAAAGCATGCAATGGAGGAAGGATAGCATCTTCAACAAATGGTTCTGGGAAAACTGGAAATTCATATGCAACAAAATGAAACTGAATCCATTTCTCTCGCCATGCACAAAAGTTAACTCAAAATGGATCAAGGAGCTTGATATCAAATCAGAGACACAGCATCTGATACAAGAAAAAGTTGGCTATGATCTACATACTGTGGGGTTGGGCTCCAAATTCCTCAATAGGACACCATTAGCACACGAGTTAATACCTAGAATCAACAAATGGGACTTACTCAAACTAAAAAGATTTTTCTCATCAAAAGAAACAATAAGAGAGGTAAATAAGTAGTCTACATCCTGGGAACAAACCTTTACTCCTCACACTTCAGATAGAGCCCTAATATCCAGAGTATACAAAGAACTCAAAAAATTAAACAATAAGAAGACGAATAACCCAATCAACAAATGGTCCAAGGACCTGAACAGACACTTCTCAGATGAGGACATACAATCAATCAATAAGTACATGAGAAAATGCTCACCATCTCTTGCAGTCAGAAAAATGGAAAACAAACCCTCCCTAAGATACCATCTCACTCCAGTATGATTGGCAGCCATTATGAAGTCAAACAACAAGTGCTGGCGAGGATGTGGGGAAAAGGGTACACCTGTACATTGCTGGTGGGACTGCAAATTGGTGCAGCCAATTTGGAAAGAAGTATGGAGATTTCTTGGAAGCTAGGAATGGAACCACCATTTGAGCCAGCTATTCCCCTTCTCGGTCTATTCCCTAAGACCTAAAATGTGCATGCTGCAGGGACACTGCTACATTGATGTTCATAACAGCACAATTCAAAATAGCAAGAGTGTGGAACCAACCTAGATGCCCTTCAATAGATGAATGGAAAAAAAAATGTGGCATTTATACACAATGGAGTAATACTCTGCATTAAAAAATGTCAAAATCATAGAATTTGCAGGGAAATAGATGGCATTAGAACAGATTATGCTAAGTGAAGCTAGCCAATCCCTAAAAAAACAAATGCCAATAGTTTTCTTTGATATAAGGAGAGTAACTAAGAACAGATTTGGGAGGAAGAGCATGAGAAGAAGATTAAGATTAAACAGGGGTGACAGGTAGAAGAGAAAAGGAAAGAGAAGGGAAATTGCATGGAAATGGAAGGAGACCCTCATGGTTATACAAAATTACATACAAGAGGAAGTGAGGGAAAAGGGGGGGAAAAACCAAGGGGGAGAAATGAATTACAGTAGATGGGGTAGAGAGAGAAGATGGGAGAAGAGGGGATGGGGGATAGTAGAGGATAGGAAAAACAGCAGACTACAACAGACACTAGTATTGCAATACGTAAAACAGTGGATGTGTAACAGATGTGATGCTGAAACCTGTATACGGAGTAAAAATGGGAGTTCATAACCCACTTGAATCAAAGTGTGAAATATGATATGTCAAGAAATAGGTAAATTTTGAACAACCAACAATAAAAATTAAAGGAAAAAAACACATAGAGAACTATTTCAATGAAAAATGGACTAGACATATAACACCTACGCTTTATCATGCAAAAGGCAAGTCCAACTATACACCATGCCTCCTCTGAACGGCTTGTATTTCTATTCTGTTTGTGTTATTATTCTCCATCATAGTAGGATTAGTAGTCAGAGTCTAGTAGGGTATGGGTTAGTGTCAGGGATTCAGTATTTTGAATGGAAAAAAGGAAAATGAATCCAATGTGTATGCAAATATGGGCTACACAATAAATTACCCACTCTCATCCAGAAAAATGGCTTCACATTACCTTCGCCCCAAATAAGACACAATTCGAGGAGAAGAGTTAGAAAATCTGTGAATATATATCTGGAATGGAAAATGCAAAGGAGTTCACAACCTTGGATGTGGTAGAGGAGTTTCCAAATGTAAGGGACAAGGTAAACACTCCACAAACTTGGAGCTCTGCTGGCCTAAAGACTTCTTGAGAAACTGCCTCTGAGGTTGGGAACTCAAAATATATGTTGTTGTCAGGAGCTTTAGCTTTCTTTCTAGTGAGACCATCAGAGCTGGGTCTACATCTATGTGACCTGGAGGACGTGGTTTCTTATTTTCCAATGAACACTAGGCTACAGTACTGAATTATCTCTTTGTAGGTAAACTGTGACCACTGGGGTCTAAGAGTCTCCCCGTGTGGACTGTGAGGGCATTTGGTCATTCTCCACTTTTCGTGGTGTTTCTTGCTGCTGCACTGGGAGTTTGGTATTTTCTTCACGAAATACAAGGAGTTGAACTGGGACACAGTGCTGGAGGGAGTACTGTCATGTGTAGTGGGTCATGGTCTGCAAGAGAATGCACCAACCAGGCTTCTAGCCCACATAGATTGTCCCCTTGTCCATTGCAACCTGATTCTGAACATTGCCCTAAAAATTCTCCATATACCAATGTGCATTTACATATAAGAATTTCCTGGCTGCACCACGTCAGTCACATGCCATTTGGAAGCAATGGCAGATCCACATGGCCCCACCACGGATGTTTTATCACAAACCTGCACACCACAGCTTGCGCCTACAATTGAGGAGTATTCAACTTACTGGCATCTCTGTTCTACACCAATTTAATGAAACTCAGTCAATTAGGGCACTTTCTGGTACACTCATGATCAGCAACAGGGCATACAAAGGTTCTCCAGTGCCACCTGGTCATAGGAATTTCAAAAATTTCATGGTATTTATCTAGCCATTTTTCAAGGTGGAAGTTGGAGGCACTGTAGGTTTCAATTCATTTAGGAACCATTAAATTGTGAGGAAGCTCATTTCAATGAAATCTCTGGAGGACACTCACAGGCAAGTCTTCCCAAAGAGTAGCCAAAAGGTCACATGAAGCCAGGCCCATTGAGGTCTACAGTGTGAGGTCTATGTGTGTTTTGACTGGCTGCCAAGTCTTTCAGAATAAAATCTTGTGATATCCTGGGTGAGATTCCCAGTGCTCTGTGGAAAGCCACCCTCGGCCTAGGTCTCAGTTTCCAAGGGCGAGTCTCATGTGTGGCCTCCTAAAAACTCAACACAATTCATGCCAATACTTCTCTGAGTTCAGTTCCATAACTCAGTCTCTAAGGGGTATCAGACCAGATTTCAAGTCCTGGTTGACCTACTCATCTCTTCCAACCCCAACACAAATGACCAAAATTAAATCAAAACATCCCCACATGACCCTCATCTTATTGCATATAGACACTCATCTTAACCTCTGCCTGGAAGTTTCCATGAAGGACACAGCCCAAGACAGGGTCCAAAATAGGCTTCCTTGCCCCTTATTTTCCTAGTGTCAGGGTGGCCTGGACACCCTTCCTGTGACCCAGGAGTGATCAAATAGGCCTGCCGTAATACTGCTCTGCTTCTCCAATTTGAGGCCTACTGACAGTGGGGTTTAGAATCTTTATGTGAATTGGAGTCATGAGAAAACACAAGCACCTCTGGGCTAGCATGTGCAGGGCTTTGAAGAAATCATTTGACCCAAAGGATCCCTATTCTCACTTGATGGAGGTCAGGAACCTTACAGTGGAAGGCAAGAGACTTTATGCTCAATGACTCCTCTTTTGGGCATTTCGGTTTTGGATTCACACATGGGATCTTTCTTTATATCGATCAGGTGCTAAGAATCTAAGCCAAAGCCTCACACAGGGCCAAGAGGCTGATTCAGACACACCCCTTTCTAAAGCAATTAGGCAAAGAGCCACAGGTGAGGCAGATTCATTTCCATTTGAAAAATGTTTTCTTCCAGCTTCACAAAGGGGTGGCCTGAGGCAAAGAAATTCCTGAAATACAGGGAAATAGAACAAAAGGTAAGCAAAAGGCCCAAAGCACGGTTTTTCCACTGAGACTTTACTGGTCACACTGATATCTGAGTTTTCTTAGTTGCTCGCCATTCCCTTCAGCTATCCAGTACATGGCCATGTCACAGAGCTTGAAGGTGGTACTTCGCTTGGACACAAAACCATGAGCCTATTCTGGAGAGTGGCCAGAATTCAAAAATAAAACCAGACCTTGGGAAAATAGCAGGTGTTGCGCATCGGTAAGGGAAGCCACAGTGCATTCATATATTCGGCTGGATGAATGCTGGGAAGCTTTCTACCAGACAGGACACATCCATTCATGCATTCTCTTTTCTAATGTTTACAACCACGGACCCAATGGGATACACAGACATAGAAACACTTGCCGTATCAAATCACTTATTAGAAACAGTTCACTCCAAACCAAACAAACCGCCATTCCTACCTATTCTGAGAACATGAGACAAAAGCACAAACACACACCCACACCCACAAAGCACCTTCTTCCCCCAAGTAGGTCTCTGACTATCCGGAGTGTCCTCTGACTATTGGGCCATACTATGTTCCCCTGAAATTGCCTGCCCTGTTTCAGATCTGGTTTCCTTGGCCAACTCTGTAAAGTTGTCAGGAGGCAGTGGTGATCCACTACCTGCTTTCTCAGGAAAGGCCACTCTTCAGAGCTTTCCTGGCTTTTGGCCATCCTCATATCAGTAGGTACCAACAAAGACTGATTCTGTCCTTGGTAAATCCAAAGAAGTGAGACCACTGCTACTGGGACTGGAATGGGATTTGGGTGCCTTTCTTCCTTGATCCCAAGTTCAGAGAGTTCTATCACCAAGGATGTGAGGTGAGGTCTGAGGTCACTTCCTTCAGGAACTGAATGAGCTCACACCCTTGGCAACCACTTTGTCCTAACAGTTGCTTACAAGGGTCCCCTGAAATGAAGGCTGCCCCTACTTTCTGTGACAGTTTCACAAGTTAGAATGGTATATTAACCATAGGCAACCGGGAACAGCTCTCCACACAGCCTGGTTTGGTCCTTCTTCTCTACATTAAGAAGAGAGAGGATGATTCAGACATATCCCTTCATCCTGACCAGGTTGTTTGCAAGAGAAGATGACTTTTGCTCACTCAGTTCCTTCATAGCTGCCTACAACTTCTCCAGGGATCATTTTTGCATGTACCTTTGAGTTTCTTAGCAATAGGAAGTTCCCCTACATTCCTGTATTGTAAGACCTACTCTGTCCCTGCTCTTCTGTAAAGTTAGATTGAGGGAACAGTGTATGGTTAGGGTTAATAACAGGTTCAATTTGCATTAGGAATCATTCTGCTGGATGAATAATGGTATTGAAAACCTGCGATATTTACAAGAATATATAGGTGAAAATTAAGTATGAAAACAGAAATCTAGGTAAGATTTGAAGCCCAGAAGAGCATTGGGACCTTGATTGTGATACTGAGCTTTGATTTATTTTCTGCACAGATGTCTCAGATACATCAATATACAATGGCAAAGGTCCGTGTATTTTGGATGATTGATTGTCAAAGAGAACTTCCAGTCAAAAAGGGATAATCAGTAGGATTAGGAAGATAGTCGGTAGGTTTAGAAAGGAGAGTGAGCATAGGATTTGGACCAAAAGTTCTTTAGCTATAGGGTTTCGGGTATAGAGTGAATGTAAATGTCACCACATGTGAAGAGTCAGTCACAATGATGAACTGGGGAAAATATGTAGGAAAGCAGATATCAATAGAGACATTAAGAAATCTGGCAAAGTGTAGTCCGTAGTGAAAGGTTAATAAAATAGGTACTTATCACTTCCTGTTTTCTGTATGCTTAATAAAACACTGTTGAAATCTTGAGAAATGTTTGCTAGTCTTGTTCCCAGAATGTGCTGTCCTCAGCTGCCAAACTGCAGAAAGTAATTCCTCACCCGGTTGCCCACAAACAGCTCACTCGCCCGGACCCATCAATAAACATCCTGCCCTGCCCTCTCCAAGGAAAGTATATAAGCTCTGCTTAAGCTGTTCTCAGGGCTCTCTGCTCTATTCAAGTGAACTCTGAGCCCCAGCATGCTGGACCCATAATAAACCCTTTGCTTTTGCATGAGACAGTCTCTTGGTGGTTTCTTCCCCGGACGCTCGCCTGACATTTACATATGGAGGTTCCACTGAGATCCAGCAGCGGCAGATGAGAGACCCCAACGGGCTCCTCTCGGGGTATGTAAGGTGCCTCTTTCTAGTTTCAGGTTTCAGGTTAGGGCTTGGCAAATGGCTGTTGATGAAGAGTGTGAGCTCTCTCCAATGGTGGCTGAGAGACATGTCATAGAGCCACAGGCCACGTCACTGGGGGACTAACCAGAGGACTCGGGAAATCGAGGAACAATAGTCTCCTTGACTCAGTGATATTTTGTTTCAGATTCGGTATTGCCAGCCCATCGGGTTTTGCCGGCTACTCAGTCCTGGTCTCAGTGTTGGACGTCCATTGCCTGTCTTTATTGTATTGTCTTGTCTGTGTCGTGTGTCGTTGCTTTTACTGATTGTTTATCTTTCATTATGGGATAGAGCACTTCAATGCCTCTTTTGCTGACCCTTGATCATTGCACCAAAGTCCGCTTAAGGGCTCAGAATCTTTCTTTTTCAGTTAAACGCTGGACCTGGCAGACTCTCTGTGCCTCAGAATGGCCCACCTTTGGATTCAGATGGCCCCTAGAAGGATCTTTCTACTTCCCACTAATTTAAAAAGTCAGAGATATTGACTTTCAGCCAGCGCCACATAGACATCAGGATCAAGAGACATATATCTTAACTTTGCAGGACCTCTGCAATTCTCCTACTCCATGTGTGAAGCTTTTCCTTGCCCCTGCCCCCGCTCCTACTCTTTCCGTCATGCTCTCTCAAACCTTCTGCTTCTCCTCCTCCTTCAACCTCTGTTCTCCCTGAGTCACAAGATTTGACTCTACTGGACTCTCGTTCTACTACTTATTCCCTGCCCTCGTCCCCCAACCCCCAACACCTTCTAAGTAATTCCCCTGCTGCTGTCTCAGCCTCTCCGCCATTGGAGGAAGCTAAGCGAGCCCAGCGCACTCCAGATAACTCCCCTGCGGAAAACACAGCCCCCCCTTTCCTGGAGGTTGCTGGCCCGGCTAAAGGAATTTGCCGGCGTTGAAGGATTGAAATCCCTGGAACTCACGTGATGCTCCCTCTCCATTTCTAAGGAACAATGATTGATGACAACCATGGGGGAAAAATGCAAGCCTACCGGTATTTACCTTTCTCCTCTTCAGACCAAAATAACTGGAAAAATAACAATCCCCCTTTTACCGAGGACCCCACCTGGGTCTCAGGTGTGGTTGAGTCATTGATGTTTTCACACCAGCCTACTTGGGATGACTGCCAACAACTCCTAGGGACTCTCTTCATGACAGAGGAACAAAAGAGAATCTTCCTGGATTCTAGAAAAAAATATTCTCGGACCAGATGGGTGACCGACAAAACTTCCCAACATATGCAAAGCCACCTTTCCCTTGCACCGACCCAACTGGGACCCCAAAACCTGTGAAGGTAATGAGCATCCTTCCTCTTATTGCCGGGCTCTAATAGTGGATATCTTAGCGGCCGCTAGGCGACCAACTATTTTGGCCAAGGTAAGAGAGATTATTCAAGGGACTGATGAATGTCCCTCCATGTTCCTACAGAGAATTATGGAGGCATATAGCATATTTAATCCTTTCGATCCTCAGGGAGAGAATCAAAAGGCATCTGTCATGGTGGCCTTTATTGGGCAAGCTGTTCTGGATATTAAAAGACAGTTACAATGCTTAGATGGATTACAAGATATGACTTTGAGAGGTTTAGTCAGAGAAGCCAAGAAGGTATACTATAAGAGAGAAACTGAGGAAGACTAGGGAGCAAAGGGAGGATAAAAGAAACAAAAGACAGACTAAGGCATTGACTAAGATCCTGGTCACAACAACAAATAGACCAGAAATTAAGAAACATGGTGACAGGAAGGGACACCGGGGCCCACACAAGAGGCCATCCCTGGCCTCAATTCAATGTGCCTACTCTAATAAAAAGGACACTGGGCTAAAGAGTGCCCTAGAAAGAGACAGCCAGGCGAGCTGGACATTCTGACTCTGTAGGATTACTAAGAAAGTCGGGGCTCAGATCCTCTCCCCGAGCTCAGGGTAACTTTTGAAGTGGAGGGTACCCCAGTATACTTTGAAGTGGATACAGGGGCAAGATATTCTGCCTTTAAAGCCCCATTGGAACCTCTATCAAATAAAAGGTCTCTAATTCAAGGGGCTAATGGCAGTAAATATCGGGCTTGGAAAACTAAGAGGACCATGGACCAGGGGAAAGGAAAAATCCATCACTCATTCCTAGTAATCCCAGAATGCACGGCCCCATTGATTGGCAGAGATCTGCTCACAAAGCTCTGGGCCAAAATAACTTTTTACCCTGAAGGCCCCCAAGTGGAATTTCTAAATCCTTCAGTAAAAACTCCTATAATCACGGCTCTAACTATGTCAGTAGAAAATGTACATCAAATCACTCACCTTGGTTCAAAGAAACTGCATTCATTTCTGAAGGATCAAGAACAGAGTTTTCCATTAACCAACTCACAGTGAAGGGAAACAACTGAATGGATAACAAAAGCCTGTTGGGTCCATCAATTGGTTAATTCTTACCCTTCCAAGCTTCCTGCAGGAAAGCACCTACGAGGAACCAGACCAGGACAATTCTGGGAAGTGGACTTTACTGAAATTAAGCCAGCAAGGAATGGACTTAAATATCTCCTAGTCTTTGTAGATACATTTTCAGGATGGATTGAAGCCTTCCCCCCCAAAAAAAAAGAAAAGAAAAGAAAAAAAATGAAACAGCGCAAATGGTGGTCAAGAAGATCCTGGAAGATATTTTTCCAAGGTACGGCCTGCCTAAAGTAATAGGGTCTGATAATGGACCGGCGTTCGTGGCCCAGGTAACTCAGAGGTTAGCAAGGACCCTGGGGATTAATTGGAAATTACATTGTGTTTACAGACCCCCGAGTTCACGACAGGTAGAAAGAATGAATAGAACCATTAAAGAGACCATAACGAAATTAAACTTAGAGACCGGCATAAAAGATTGGACTATGCTCCTGCTTTATGTACTGTTTCATGCAAGAAATACTCAATCTATTTCTTTGTGTAACCTCACACCCTGTGAAATTCTCTATGGTGTCCCTCCTCCAGTAAGGGACCTACCCCAACTCTAAGACCTAACGATTCCTTCCACACCCCCTTGCTTAACAGACTTAAAGCTCTTGAAAGAACTCAGGGATACCTGTGAAAACAGATGGCCACTGCCTACCAACCTGGGGATGAGGGGACTCTACAGCGATATCAAGTAGAGACTTCGTCTATGTAAGACGACATCTGGTGTCATCCCTGGAACTCCGCTGAAAAGGACCATTCCAGGTGCTACTTATAACACCTACAGGGTAAAGGAAGTCAAAATCACTTCCTGGATCCCTACCTCTCATCTCAAGCCTGTGCCCTGTCCAGACTCTGGCTGGAAACTGGAAAAGACTGGAAACCCTTTCAAATTGTGGATTCGCTGTGTGGATAAGGCTATAGACTCTCCCCTTGACCACCAGTAGTCCTAACCCTCATAAGCCTGTTCAGCAGCGATGGCTGATCACAAATCCTACTGGAACGGAAGTATGGTCTATCTTGCATACAGCCCGCTTAGGGACCTGGTGGCCATCTCTCCAGCCAGACATTTGTCAGCTGCATATAGGTCTTCCCGATTGGGATATCCCTAATGAAGAGGATCCCACTAAAATTCCATTAAATTCCTTCCATACCATAGATAATGGAAACAAACATTATTGATGTAGGGACATGCGAGCCAGATGCTGGTTGGCTAGCCTAGATTACTATGTTTGCCCAGTGTACTATCAAAGCCACAAACAGTCAAGGCTGTTTGCGGGGAACGCCGACATCTTCTGTAAGTCATGGGGATGTGAGCATACAGGGACTGCCACATGGAACCCAAACTACTCATGAAATTCTCTACACAGCATTGGCCATATTACCAATTAGACAACCAAAACCGATGGCCCCCAGAGGGGTCTCTAGATCCTCAAATTCTGTGTGACCTTTTTTACTTCTGCAAGTGCTCAAAAGGGTGAAAGGAGATTCCTCTATGTGGAGGCCTTTTCTCTCCTTTGCTCACATCGTGAACTATGCTTCTCCAATACATGCTCACCCTCAGCCTTCTGCTCTAGACTCTCTGTTGTCACTCCCACCTCATCAACTTGATTTCTCCCCTCCAATTACTATATTAAAAATCCAAACCTCCAGCGTTTCTCAGACCATTGCCCCCTTGCTGAGGTAGCAGGTACTGAGGTAACCCTCCACTCACTCACTCCTCTCTTCTCCTGTCAGTGCCCACACTGGGTCCCACCAGGTCCTCTTACCAGCTAACCCAAAGCTCAAACCAGCTGAGAAGAGCCCTCAGACCCCTATCCAAGATGTAATGAAAATGGCCTTTAAAGTTGCTTTGCCATCACTGAAAACAGGTTACTAAGAATTTAAAGTCCCTTACAGGCTTTTTGGGATACTCACTCCCATCTCCCGCTCTGTTCTACCCGTTCTACTACTCATGTTTTTGTTGCTAGGAAGATCTCAAAACCCTTTTCCATTATTTTTTTACATCTCTCCTTCCTCATTCTCAGATCCAAAGAGCTGCTCTCAGCCCTGCATTCCCCGTCTTCCCCCTCTGTACCAGGCCCACAGGAAAGTCTTAACTGACCTTATCCAGAAGTTTTCACCATGGCTAACTTTAGGACTTTCAGCAAAAGAGTCCCTATAAAAGAGTTCAGTGTAGATAAACTTCCTCTTTTTCTGTTGCCCTGGTCTACCTGGCAACTGGCTGAAAAAAATCAGCACTCCTGAGGTAGACACACCCTTACTAGTTTTTCACAACATATGTGATCAAGGCTCTGTCCTTTAGCTGGGGCTTTATAGAGATGGCTACATTGCTAAGATGAATAAGTTACAAACTGGGCTCCATGGAAACAGCTGGCAGGGGGAAAAAAAGGGAAAAAAAAGCTCTCCCCCACCCAGGTGTCCTTGAAAATTTAACTTGCCCAGAACTGAGGAAAAATCAGAAACAAAAACTGCTCTTTGTGAACTTCTGCAGACTGTGAACTTCAGAGCCCCTTCCCTTACATGTTGGGTACAAAATTCTGAAACTACCTAAACTTGGGTTTCTGGGGATTAATTGATTACAACAGGAGCAATGCCCTCTGAATCTGGTTGCAACCAAATATGACTGTTTCCTTGTCTTTGGTGCTATCTTAGGTGCCTTGCCTTGTCAGTCCCTACAACAATATAATTCTATATACTTAAACGTTGTTTATGTTTTTATGAAATGGTCAACAGAAGTGATTAATTGTGTAATGGTGCAGATGTTTCCCAGAGTGCTCTATTATGACGCAGGTTCATTGGAAGTTCAAATAGAGGGGCATACAACCCGGTTCAGTTGGGAACATATATCTCTCACCTTAGCCATTCTATTATGAATAGGAGTTGCTGCCTGGGTTCGCACAGCAACCACTGCCCTGGTCCATGGGACACAACAAATGACCCAATTAGAAGAAGCAATAGATCAAAACTTAAAGATATTAGAAAATTCCATCACAACTTTGCAGGAATCTTTTACCTCTCTCTTTGAAGTTGTTTTACAGAAAAGTCGAGGTTTGGACCTCCATTTCATGAGAGAAGGGAGCCTTTGTGCTGCATTGAGGAAAGAATTTTTTTTTTTTTTTTTTTTTTATGTCGACCATACTGGAGTTGTAACAAACCCTATGAGTAAATTAAAAAGATGCCTTGAAGAGCATCAAAGAGAGATAGAGACCCAAAATTGGTGGTTTGAGTCTTGGTTTACACAGTCCCACTGGTTAACTACGTTTTAATCAACCCTGGCCGGTCCAATAATAATCCTCATTTTATTGCTTACTATAAAACCCTGTTTCTCAACCATGTAATTTCTTTTCTCCAAGCTCAAATTGGACAAGTTAAACTTATGTTAATACCCCACTAGCATACATAAAATGTGTCACCCCCCAACAATCACTTTTATGATTAAAAGTAGCCAGAAGAAGAAGTGGGGAATGGAATGTTAATAAAATATGTACTTGTCACTTCCTGTTTTTCTGTATGCTTAACAAAACACTGTTGAAATGTTGAGAAATGTTTCCTAATCTTGTTCCCAGAATGTGCTGTCCCCAACTGCCAAACTGCAGAATGTACTCCCTCACGCGTTTACACACAAACCGCTAACTCCCCCTGACCCATCAATAAACTTCCCTCCCTGCCCTCTCCAAGAAAATTATATAAGTTCTGCTTAAGATGTTCTCAGGGCTCCCTGCTCTATTCAAGTGAGCTCTAAGCCCCAGCATTCTGGACCCCAAATAAACCCTTTCTGTTGCATGAGATAGTCTCTTGGTGGTCTCATCCTCTGACACTCGCCCTACATTTACTTGGATGATTGAATGTAGATGAGAACATCCATTCAAAAGTGATAGTCGGTAAAATTAGGAAGATCGTCGGTAGGTTTAGGAAGAAGAGTGAGTATAAAATTTGGAACAAAAGTTCTTTAGCAATAGGGTTTCGGTTACAGAGTGAATGTAAATGTCAACACAAGTGAAGAGTCAGTCACAATGATGAATTGGAGAAAATATGTTGGAATGCAGATATCAATACAGACATTACAAAATCAGGAAAAGTATAAAGTCAGTGATAGGATTAGACATTTTCAACAGTGTTGAGTTTGAATATATAATCTTAGGAAGAAACGAATATGTAGTCATCAATAGGATTGATATTTGAGAGCAATAGGCAAATTGGACATTGATTTTTAGTAATCCATGTTCACTTTCCATTTAGGCTTTGGTACAAATATAAGTTTGACCTTTGAATTTTGTGTCCAGAATATTACTGTGATAACATGTATATATAGATCGGGTGACATAAGTATTTCTTCCACCATTTTTGGGAGCAATATTTTGAAGACTTATAAATTAGTATTTGCGGTACAAACAGGTGTACCCGGTGTCTATGAATATAGAGATAATGCATGAATAGACCAACTGTGAATAAGTAATATAACTGGTTCCACTTTAAATGGTGGATTGAATTGATATCTGAAAATATAAAAAATCGTATATTGATATACAATCATTCATTCCAACAAGTTATACATCAATGTTAATATTAGGGTTATGGTTTATCATGAAGGGTGTGTGAGTTTTGCTTCAATGTGATTATAAAAATCGAAAATAATGTGTTTGTAAAAAAGAATCTTGAGAAGACCAGTCAAGAAATATGGAAGAATACATGTGTTCTAAAGTAGGAAGTGATTGAAAGTGAAAAAACGCCTATAATTTTGTAATCTTTTTGATGAAATATATATCCTATGATGTGCATAAACTGAAGAAATAGTAATGTACCAGTGTTGAATTAAAATGAACATCAAAATACACATCATGTTCCATATGAATCTTCTTGCATTGAGGTTAAACTGGGTCAGTTACTCTAGATATATTAGGATTTGTATGCAACATTCACTGAAGTTAGTTTTCAGTACTAAAAACAAAAAAGTATTTCAGGTGGATGAATATTTCTGAGAATAATATTTAGAAAAGATGATCATAAATCCACACACATGAATATGAATGAATTAAGGAAGTGTATATTAAGATACAAATATTTCATATTTTGAAAAATCTGGAGAATGTGTGTATGTATGTATATATATATATATATATATATATATATATATATATATATATATATATATATATACACACACACACACACACATATATATACATACAAACACACATATATATATACATACACACACACAAAGTGAAAACTAGCAATATATATGCTATTCGAAATTCATCATGAAATATATATCATTCACAGATCTAAAAATATTCATTTTACTGAACATGGATTTATATATAATGTTGTAAAACTAGGAAGCTCACCCATTGGTTATATTTTCAGTTCCAATAGCGTTTAGGAGGAGTGATCTTTTCTCACAATTTGTATCTGCCAAGTCGTTCACCTCACAAGAATGTAGGTGTGGTACCAGGTAGGATTCTATATGTGTTTATTGCTGTTGCATTGGGAGTTTAGTAATTGCTTCATGGAATCCAAGGAGTTCAACTGGGACACAGTGCTGGAGCGAGTTCTCTCAGGCGTGGTGCGTTAGGGTATGCAGGAGAATGCACCAACCAGGCTTCTATCCCACATAACTTGCCCCCTTAAACATAGCAAACTGATTGTAAACATTGCCCTGAAACGTCACCATATAACAAGATGCCTTTGCATAGGAGGGTCTGCTGATTGCACCATGTCAGTCACAAGCCATTTGGAAGCCAATGGTAGATCCACATGGCCCACCACAGATGTTTTTTCACACACCTGCCAACCACTACTCTAGGACAACTACTCAGCAGGCTCCAACTTATTTTCATGAAACCCAATCAATCAAGGCACTGTCTGGTACACTCATGATCAGCAACAGAATATTCAATGGTTCTCCAGTGCCACCTGGTCATGGGAAATTGAAAATTTTCATGGTATTTATCTAGCCATTTTTCACGGATGAAGTTGGATGCACTGTGGGTTTCAATTCATTCAGGAACCATTAAATGTTGAGGAAACTCATTTCAATGTAAGTTCTGGAGAATTCTCACAGGCAAGGCTTCCCAAAGAGTGGCCAAAAGGTCACATGAAGCCAGGGCCATTGAGGTCTAAAATGTGATGTCATTGTCTGTTTTGACTCTCAACAATGGCTTCCAAGTCTTTCAGAATAAAATCATGTGATATCCTGGTTGAGATCAGAGTGCCCTGTGGAAAGCTAACCTGGGCCTTCATCTCAGTTTCCAAGGATGACTCTCATGCGTGGCTTTCTCAAATCCCAACACAATTCATAGCAATACTTCTCTGAGGTGAGTTCCAGAACTTAGTCTCTAAGGGGAATCACACCAGAGTTCAAGCCCAGGTGGACCCAGTCATCTCTTCCAACTGCCACACAAATGACCACAATAAAACCGAAATTCTCCCACATGGTCCTCATCTTCTTCCATATTGACACTCATCATAACCTCTGGCTGGAGGTGTCCATGAGGGACGCAGCCCAAGACAGTGTCCAAAATAAGCTCCGTTGCTCCTCATTTGCCTAAATTCAGGGTGGCCTGGACAACCTTCCTTTGTACCAGGAGTGATCAAAAAGGCCTGCCTGTCATACTGCTCCACTTTTCCCATTTGAGGCCTATTGAGTGTCACTTAAAGATACTTTATGTGAATTGGAGTGATGAGAAAACCTAAGCACCTACGGGATAGCCTCAGAAGGGCTTTGACAAACTCATCTGACCCAAATGATCCCTATTCTCACTTGATGGAATTCAGGAACCTTACAGAGGAAGGCAGAAGACTTCATCCACAATTACAGCTCTTTTTGCCATTTTTGATTTGGATGCACACATGGGATCTTTCTTTAGATCCATCAGGTGCTGAGAATCTAAGTCAAAGAATCACACTGGGCCAAGAGGCTGATTCAGATACAACTCTTTCCAAATCAATTAAGTAAAGAGCCAAAGGTGAAGCCTATTTATTTCCATTTGAAAACTATTTTCTTCAGGATTCACAAAGGGGTGGTGTGAGACAAAGACTTCCTGACTCTCAGGGCAACAGAACAATAGGTAAGCAAATGGCCCAAAGCAGGGTTTCTCCACTGAGACTTTCCTGGTCAACTGATATCTGAGTTTTCTCAGATGCTCGTCATTTCCTTCAGCTATCCAGAACATTGCCTTGTCACAGAGCTTGGGTGTGGTACATAACTTAGACACAAAACCATGAGCCTATTCTGGAGAGTGTCCAGAATTCTGGAGGAAAACAGCAACTTAAGAAGGTAGCAGGTATTGCCCATTAATAAGGCAATCCACAGTCCATTCATAAAATGGGCAGGATGAATGCTGGGAAGCTTTCTGCTAGACAGGACATATCCATTGATGCATTCTCTTTTCTAATATCTACAACCACGGACACAGTGTGATACACAGACCCAGAAACACTTGCCTTGTTAAACGACTTACTAAAAACAGTTCACTCCAAACCAAACAAACTGACTTTTCTTCCTATTCTCAGAACATGAGACAAAACCACAAACCCACACCCACACCGACAATGACACCTTCTTCCCCCAAATAGGTATGAGACTATCCGGAGTATCCTCTGACTGGTGGGCCATACTATGTTCCCCCGAAATGTCCTGTCCTGTCTCAGATCTGGTCTCCTTGGCCAACTCTTTGAAGTTGTCAGGAGCCAGGAGTGAGCCACTACCTGCTTTTCCAGGAAAAACCCCTCTTCCAAGCTTTCCAGGCATTTGGCTTCCTCACCTTAGTAGGTACCAAGAAAGACTGATTCTGTCCTTGGTAAATCCAAACAAGTGAGACCACTGGGACTGGGACTGGGACTGGATCTGGGTGCCTGGCGTCCTGGATCCCATGTTCAGAGAGTTCCATCAATAAGGAAGTGCTTTGAGGTCATTTCCTTCAGGAACTGAATGAGATCACTGCCTCGGCAACCACTTTGTCCTAAGAGTTTCTTCCAACGGTCCCATGAGATGGAGGCTGCTCCTACTTCCTGTGACACTTTCACAAGTTAGAATGGTATATCAACCATAGGGAACCAGGAACAGCTCTCCACACAGTCTTGGTTTGTCCATCTTCTCTACATTAAGATGAGAGAGGCTGATTCAGAAACATCCCTTCATCCTGACCAGGTTGTTTGCAATGGAAGATAACTTTTGCTCTCTCAGGTCCTTCATACCTGCCTACATCTTCTCCAGTGATCATTTCTGCATGGAGCTTTGAGGTTCTCAGCAGATGGAAGATCCACTACATTCCTGTATTGTAAGATCAACACTGTCCCTGCTCTTCTGTAAACATGTTATTAACACAAACAGTGTATGGTTAGTGTTAATAACATGTTCCATTTGGGTTAGGAATTATTCTGCTGCATGAATAATGGTATTGGAAACTTGTGATTATTTTAAGAATATAGAGATGAAATATATGTATGAAAAAAGAAATCTAAGTAAGATTTGAAGCCCAGAAGGGCATTGGGCCCTTAATTGTGATACTTAGCGTTGAATTACATTCTGCACCGATGTCTCAGATAAATCAATATACAATAGCATAAGACCTTGTACCTTGAATGATTGAATTTAGACGAGAACATCCAGTCAAAAAGGGATACTCGGTAGGATTAAGAAGATAGTTAGTATGTTTAGGAAGAAGAGTGAGTATAGGATTTGGAACAAAAGTTCTTTAGCAATAGGTTATTTATTAGGGTGTGAATGTAAATGTCAGCACATGTGAAGAGTCAGTCACAATGATGAACTGGGGAATATATGTAGGAAAGCAGATAGCAATAGAGACATAATGAAATCAGGCAAAGTATAAAGTGAGGGATAAGATTAGACATTTTCAATTGGGTTGAGTTTGAATATATAATTTTAAGAAGAAACACATATGTAGTCACCAATAGGATTGATATTTGAGAGCATTAGGGAACCTGGACATGGATGTTTTTAGTAATCCATGTTTTCTTTCCATTTGGGCTTTTATACAATCATAAGTGTGACCTTTGCATTTTGTGTCCAGAATATTTCTGTGATTAAATGTATATAAAGATCAGGTGACATGAGTCCACATCCACCATTTCAGGGAGCAATATTTTGAAGACGTATAAATTAGTATTGGGGGTACAAAGAGGTGTACACTGTGTCTATGAATATAGAGATAATGCATGAATAGACCATAGTGTGAATAAATAATATAACTGGTTCCACTTTAAATAATGGATAGAATTGATATCTGAAAAGATATAAGAAATCTTATATTGACATACAATCATTTATTCAAACCAGTTATACATCTAATGGTAATATCAGAGTGATAATTAATATGAATGGTATGTGAGTTTTGCTTCAAAAGTGATTATGAAAATCAAAATTAATGTGTTTGGTATAAAATCTCATGAAAAGACCAGTCAAGAAACTTAGAGGAATACATGTGTTCTGAAGCAGGAAGTGATTGAAAGTGAAACAAATGCCTATAAATTTTTGAACTTGTGGATGAAATGATATATCCTATGATGTCCATAAACTGAAAAAATAATAATGTACCAATATTGAATAAAAATAAACTTCAAAATACACATCATGTCCCGTAGGATTCTACTTGCATTGATGTTAAACTGATTCAGTTACTGTAGAAATATTAGGATTTGTAAGCTCCATTCACTGAAGTTAGTTTTCAGTACTAGGAAATAAATATGTATTTCAGGCGGATGAATATTTCTGAGAATTATCTTGTGAAAAGTTGATTATAAACCACATATAGAAACATGAGTGAATTTAGGGAGTGTATAATAAGACATATATATTTCATATTTTGAAAAATCTGGACAGTATATATATATATATATATATATATATATATATATATATATATATATATATATAGATATAGATAGATAGATAGATAGACACACACAGACATTATAATGTAGCAATATAAATGCTAATCGAAATTCACCGTGTAATACATATCATCCACATATCCAAAAATATTCATTTTACTGAACATCGATTTATATATAATGTTGTTCATCTAGGAAATTCACCAATAGGTTTAATTTTCAGTTCCATCTTTATTTAGGGGGAGTGATATCTTATCACAATATGTATCTTTCAAAATCAACGAGCTTACAAAAATGTACTTGTGATACCAGGTAGGATTCTAAATATGCATAAAAAATACATGTGATGAATAGGCTACAGAGAATGGGAGACAGAAATTTACATATGTGTTAACTTTAAAAACTCATGGAGAACTATTACAATGAAAAGTTTACTAGATTTATAACACATACCCTTGATAAAGCAGAAGGGAAGTCCAAGTATACACCATGCCTCCTATGAACGGCCTGTATTTCTATTCTGTTAGGTTTCTTGTTCTCCATCATATTAGGATTAGTAGTCAGAGTCTAGTAGGTTATGGGTTAATGTCAGGGATTCAGTATTTCAAATGGAAAATATGAAAATGAATCTAATGTGTATGCAAATATGTGCTACACAAAAATCATCCCACTCTCATCCAGAACAATGCCTTGACATAACCTTCGCCCCAATCAAGACACAATTAGTGGAGAAGAGTTAGAAAATCTGTGAATACGTATGTGGAAATGAAAATGCTCAGGAGTTCACAGCCTTGGAGGCGGTAGAGGAATTTCCAAAAGTATGGGATAGGGTAAATACTCCACAAATGTGGAGTTCTGCTGGCCTAATGACTCTTTGAGAAACTGCCTTTGAAGTTGGGACCTTGTAATATATGTTGTTGTCAGGAGCTTCAGCTTCCTTTGTAGTGAGACAATCAAAGCTGGATCTGCATATATGTGACCTGAAGGACATGGTTTCTTATTTTCTAGTGAACATGAGGCAGCAGCTCTGAATTCCCTCATTGTAGGTAAACTGTGGCCACTGGGAGCTAAGTGTCTCCTCGTGTGGACTGAGAAGCCATTTGGTCATCCTCCACTTTTCCTGGTGATTCTTACTGCTGCACTGGGAGTTTGGTATTGGCATCAGTAAATACCATGAGTTCAACGGGGACACAGTGCTGGAGGGAGTACTCTCACGTGTGGTGGGTCAGGGTGTGCAGGAGAATGCCCCAACCAGGCTTCTATTCAACAAAGCTTGCCTCCTTGTCTGCAGCAACCCAATTCTGAACATTGCCCTAAAACCTCTCAATGTAACAAGATGCCTTAACATATAAGGGTCTGCTGGCTGCACCATGTCAGTCACAAAGCATTTGGAAGCCAATGGCAGATCCATGTGGCCCCATCACAGATGTTTTATCATACACCTGCAAACCACTGCTCTAGGCCCACTACTAAGCAGGTTCCAACGTACTGGCACCTTTGTTCTACACCATTTTCATGAAACCCAGTAAAACAAGGCACTGTCTGGTACACTCATGATCAGCAACAGAACATCCAAAGATTCTCCAGTGCCACCTGCTCTTGGGAATTTCAAATATTCCATGGTATTTATCTAGCCATTTTTCAAGGATGAAGTTGGTGTCACTGTGGGTTTCAATTCATTCAGGAACCATTAAATGGTGAGGAAGCTCATTTCAATGAAAGCTCAGGAGAACTCTCACAGGCAAGTCTTCCCAAAGAGTGGCCAAAAGGTCAAATGAAGCCTGGCCCATTGAGGTCTACAATGTGATTTCCATGTGTGATTTGACTCTCAAGTATGGCTGCCAAGTTTTTCAGAATGAAATCATGTGATATCCTAGCTGAGATTCCCATTGCTCTGTGGAAAGCCATCCTGGGCCTAAATCTCAGTCTCCAAGGGCAATTCTCATGCGTGGCCTTCTAATATCCCAACAGAATTCATGGTAATACTTCTCTGAGTTCAGTTCCAAAACTCAGTCTCTAAGGGGAATCACACCATAGTTCAAGCCCAGGTTGACCCAGGAATCTCTTCCTACTGCCACACAACTGACCACAATTAATACCAAAACACTCCCACATGGAGCTCATCTTCTTTTATATAGACACTCATCATAACCCCTGGGTTGAGGTTTCCATGAGGGGTGCATACCAAGACAGTGCCCAAAATAATCTCCCTTGCCTCTAATTTGCCTAAAGTCAGGGTGGCCTGGAAACCCTTCCTGTTAACCAGGAATGATCAAATAGGCCTGCCATTAATACTGATCTACTTCTCCAAATAATCACACTGGGAAAATATGCTGATTAAGACACATCTCTTTACAAAGCAATAAAACAAAGAGCCACAGGTGATGCCTATTCATTTCCATTTGAAAACTCTTTTCTTCAGGATTCACAAAGGGGTGGCCTAAGGCAAAGACCTTCTAGATATTCACAGCACCAGAACCATAGGTAAGCAAAATTCCCAAAGCAGGGTTTCTCCACATAGACTTTACTGTTCACACTGATATCTGAGTTTCCTGAGATGCTCCCATTTCCTTCAGCTCTCCAGTACATGGCCATGTCACAGAGCTTGGAGGTGGTACATATCTTGGACAGAAAACCATGAGCCTATTCCGGAGAGTGGCCAGAATTCAGGAATAAAACAGGAAATTAGGAAGTTAGTCATTGCTACCCATCCATAAGGAAAGCTGCAGTCCAATCATGAATCGGGCAGTATGAATTTTGGGAAGCATTATACTAGACAGGACACATTCATTGATGCATTATGTTTTCTAATGTCTACAACTACAAACACAGTGGGATACATAGACATAGAAACACTTGCCTTGTCAAACGACTTACTAGAAACAGTCCACTTCAAATCAAACAAACTGCCTTTCCTACCAATTCTCAGAACATGAGACAAAACAACAAACTCACACCCACAACAACATAGGACTTTCTTCCCCCAAGTAGGTCTTTGACTCTCCGGAATTTCCTCTGACTGTTGTACCATACTATGTTCCCCCAAAATGCCCTGTACTGTCTCAGAGCTGGAATTTTTGGCCAACTCTTTGAAGTTGTCAGGAGCCAGCTTTGAGCCACTACCTTCTTTCTCAGGGAAGGCCACTCTCCAAAGCTCTCCTGGCATTTGGCCATTCTCAAATCAGTAGGTACCAAGAAAGACTGATTCTATCCTTTGTAAAACCAAACAAGTGAGCCCACTGGGACTGGGTCTGGGACTGGTTCTGTGTGCCTGGCTTCCGGGATTCCAAGTTCAGAGTGTTCCAAGACCAAGGAAGTGAGATAGGTCTCTTCCGTTCGGAACTGAATGAGGTCACTGGTTTGGCAACCACTTTGTCCTAACAGTTCCTTCAAAGGGTCCCATGAGATGGAGGCTGCCCCTACTTTCTGTGACACTTTCACAACTTAGAATGGTATATCAACCATAGGCACCCAGGAACAGCTCTCACACAGAACTGGTTTGGTCCATCTTCTCTACATTAAGAAGAGAGAGGCTGATTCACACACATCCCTTCATCCTAACCAGGTTGTTTGCCTTACAAGATGACTTTTGCCCTCTCAGGTCCTTTATAGCTGCCTTCATCTTCCCCAGGGATAATTTCTGCATGGACCTTTGAGGTTCTCAGCGGGTGGAAGATCCCCTATATTCCTCTATATTAAGACCAACTCTGTCCCTGTTCTTCTATAAAGTTAGATTGAGGGAACAATGTATGATTAGGGTTAATAACATGTTCAATTTGAGTTAGGAATCATTCTGCTGGATGAATAATGGTATTGGGAACCTGGGATATTTATAAGAATATAGATGTGAAATATAAGTATGAAAACAGAAATCTAGGTAAGATTTTAAGCCCAGAAGGGCATTGGGTCCTTGATTGGAATACTTAGCATTGAATTTCGTTTGCACAGATGTCTCAGATAAATCAATATACAATGGCATATCACCTTGTACCCTGGATGATTGATTGTAGAAGAGTTCATCCAGTCAAAAAGGGATAGTTGTTAGGATTAGGAAGATAGTCGGTCTGTTTCGGAAGAAGAGTGAGTATAGGATTTGGACCAAAAGTTCAATAGCCCTAGGTTTTCGGTTAGAGAGTGAATGTAAATTTCAGCACATGTGGAGAGTCAGTCACAATGATGAACTGGGAAAATTATGTAGGAAATCAGATATCAATACACACATTATGAAACCAGGCAAAGTATAAAGTGAATGATAGGATTAGACATTATCAATAAGGTTGAGTTTCAATATATAATCTTAGGAAGAAACAAATATGTAGTCACCAATATGATTGACATTGGAGAGCATTAGGCAACCTGGACATGGATGTTTTTAGTGATCCAGGATCACTTTCCATCTAGGATTTGCTACAATCAGAAGTGTGACCTTTGCATTTTGTGATCAGAATATTAATGTGATAAAATGTATATGTAGATCAGGTGACATGAGTATTTCTTCTAACATTTCTTGGAGCAATATTTTGAAGAGATATAACTTAGTATTGGGGGTACACAGAGTTGTACCCTGTGTCTATGAATGTAGAAGAAATGCATGAATTGACAATACTGTGAATAAATAATATACTGTTTCCACTTTAAATCATGGATTGAATTGATATCTGAAAATACGTAAGAAATCTTATATTGATATACAATCATTCATTCCAACGAGTTATACATCTAATGGTAATATTAGGGTTATGTTTAATCATGAAGGGTGTGTGAGTTTAGCTTCAAAAGTTATTATGGAAATGGAAAATAATGTGTTTGGAAAGAAATCTCATAAAAAGATGAGTCAAGAAATATAGAGGAATTCATATGTTCTGAAGCAGGATTTGATGGTAAGTATAAAAAAAGCCTATAAATTTCCTAACTTGTGGATGAAATATATATCCTATGATGTGCAAAAACTGAAAAAATAGTAATGCACCAGTGTTGAATGAAAATGAACGTCAAAATACACATCATATCCCATAGGAATCTACTTGCATTGATGCTAAACTGGGTCAGTTACTGTAGAAATATTATGATTTGTATGCACTATTCACTGAAGTTAGTTTTCAGTAGTAGGAAACAAATACGTATTTCAAGTGGATGAATTTTTATGAGAATAATCTTGTGAAATGTTGACTATAAATTTACATATATGAACACGAATGAATTTAGGGAGTGTATAATAAGAAACATATATTTCATATTTTGAAAAATCTTGAGAGTGTATATATATATATAGATATGTGTGTGTGTGTGCATTTATGTATATATATATATATATATACACACACACACACACACACACACACACACAGACACTAAAATGTATCAATATGCATGCCAATCGAAATTCACTATGAAACATATATCATCCACAGATCCAAAAATAATCATTTTACTGAACATGGATTTATGTATAATATTGTTCAACTAGGAAGTTCACCCATAGGTTGAATTTTAAGTTCTAACAGCGTTTAGGAGGAGTGATCTCTTCCCATGATTTGTATCTCCCAAGACAGCCAAACTCACAAGGATGTACGTGTGATACCAGTTATGTTTCTATATTTGCATATAAAAATACATGTGCTGAACAGGCTACAGAGAAAGGGAGACAGGAATTCACATATTTGTTAACTTTAAAAACACATGGAGATCTATTTCAATTAAAAATTGACTAGATTTATAACACCTACACTTTATCATGCAAAAGGAAAGTCCAACTATACACCAAGCCTTCTCTGAACTGCTTTCATTTCCATTCTGTTTGGTTATTTTTGTCCATCATTTTAGGATTAGTAGTCAGAGTCTATTAGGGTATGGGTTAGTGTCAGGAATTCAGTAATTCAAATGGAAAATAGGAAAATGAATCCAATGTGTATGCAAATATGTGCTACACAAAAATATTCCCACTCTCATCCAGAACATTGCCTTTACATTACCTTTGCCCCAAATAAGACACGATTAGAGAAGAAGAGTTAGGAAATCTGTGAATACATATCTGAAATGGAAAATATTCAGGAGTTCACAATATTGGATGTGGTAGAGGAGTTGTCAAAAGTAAGGGACAGGGTAAACACTTCACAAACATGGAGCTCATTGAGCCTAAAGACTCTTGAGAAACTGCCTCTGAGGTTGGGCACTTGAAATATATGTTGTTGTCAGGAATTTTAGCATCCTTTCTAGTGAGACCAACACAGCTGGGTCTGATCTCTGTGACCTGGAGGATATGTTTTTTTTTTTTTTATTTTCCAATGAACATGAGGAAGCAGTGCTGAATTCTCTCTTTGTAGGTAAACTGTGGCCACTGGGGTCTAAGTGTCTTCCCATGTGGACTGTGAAGCCATTTGATCATCTTCAACTTTTCGAGGTGTTTCTTGCTTCTGCATGGTGAATTTGGTATTTGCTTCAGGAAATACAAGGAGTTCAACAGGTACCAGTTATGGAGGGAGTTCTGTCACGTGTGGTGGGTCAAGGTCTGCAGGAAAATGCACCAACCAGGCTTCTACCCCACATAGCTTGCCCGCTTGTCCATAGCAATCTGATTCTGAACATTGCCCTGAAACCTCTCCATATAACAAGATGCTTTTATATATAAGGGTCTGCTGACATCACCATGTCAGTCTCAAGCCATTTGGAATCCAAGGGCAGATCCACATGGTACCACCACAGATGTTTTATCACATACCTGCACACTACTGCTCTAGGCCCACTACTCAGCAGTCTCCAACTTACAGGGATCTCTTTTCTACACTGTTTTCATGAAACCAAGTAAATCCAAGCACAGTCTGGTACACTCATGATCAGCAACAAGTCATCCAAAGTTTCTCCATTGCCACCTGGTCATGGAAATTTCAAAAAATCCATGGTATGTACATAGCTATTTTTCAAAGATGAAGTTGGAGGCACTGTGGGTTTCAATTTATTTAGGAAACATTAAATGGTGAGGAAGCTCATTTCAAAGAAATCTCTGGAGAACTCTCACAGGCAAGGCTTCCCAAAGAGTGGCCAATATTTCACATGAATCCAGGCCCATTGAGGTCTAAAATGTGAGGTCCATGTGTGTTTTGACTCTCAATTATGGCTGCCAAGACTTTCAGAATAAAATCACGTGAAATGCTGGCTGAGATTCCCAGTGCTCTGTGGAAGCCACCTTGGCCTAGATCTCAGATTTCAGGGTGACTCTCATGTGTTGCCTCCTAAAATCCCAACACAATTCATGGCAATACTTCTCTGAGGACAGTTCCAGAATTCAGTCTCTAAGGGGAATAACACCAGAGTTCAAGCCCAGGTGAACTAAGTCATCTCTTTCAACCGCCACACAAATGACCAGAATTAAAACCAAAACACTCCCACATGGCTCTCAACATCCTCCATATAGACACTTATCATAACCTCTGGCTGGAAATTTCCATGAGGGGTGCAGACAAAGAAAGTATCCAAATAATTTCCCTTGCCCCTCATTTGCCTAAAGTCAGGGTGGCCTGGACACCCTTCCTGAGAACCAAGAGTGATTAAATAGGCCTGCACTTAATACTGCACTGCATCTCCAATTTGGGGCCTACTTACTTTCAGGTATAGATTCTTTATGTGATTTGGAGTCATGAGAAAAGCCAAGCACCTCTGGGCTAGTCTCTGCAGGGTTTGAAGAACTCATTTGACCCAAATTATCCCTATTCTCACTTGATGGATTTCAGGAACCTAACAGAGGAAAGCAAAAGACTTAATCCACAATGACTGCTCATTTGGCCATTTTGGTTTTGGATGCACACATGGTATCTTTCTTTAGATCCATCAGGTGCTAAGAATCTAAGCCACAGCCTCACATAGGGTCATGAGGCTGATTCAGACACATCCCTTTCCAAAGCAATCAAGCAAAGAGCCACAGGTGATGCCCATTCATTTGCATTTGACAACTCATTTCTTCAGGCTTCACAAAGGGGTGGTCTGAGGCAAAAAGCTTCCTGAAATTCAGGGCAACAGAACAATAGGTAAGCAAATGGCCCAAAGCAGGATTTCTCCACTGAGACTTTCCTGGTCACACTGATATCTGAGTTTTCTGAGATGCTCGCCATTCCCTTTAGCTGTCCAGTACATGGCCATGTCACAGAGCTTGGAGGTGGTATATATATTGGACACATAACCATGAGCCTATTCTGGAGAGTGGAGTGGATTCAGGAACAAAATATAATCTTAGGAAGATAGTAGGTGTTGCCCATTCATAAGGCAAGCCGCAGTCCATTCATAAATTGGCAGGATGAATGTTGGGAAGATTTCTACTAGACAGGAGACATCCATTGATGCATTCTCTTTTCTAATGTCTAGAACCACGGACACAGTGGGATACACAGACTTAGAAACACTCGCCTTTTCAAAAGACTTATTAGAAACAATTCACTTCAAACCAAAAAACCGCCTTTATTACCTATTCTCAGAACATGAGACAAAACCACAAACCAACACCCACATCCACAAAGACACCTTCTTCCCCCAAGTCAGTCTGTGACTATCCATAGTGTCCTCTGATTGGTGGGCCATACTATGTTACCCCGAAATGGCCTGTCCTGTCTCAGATCTGGTCTCCTTGGTCAACACTGTGAAGTTCTCAGGAGCCAGCGGTGATCCACTAACTGCTTTCTCAGGAAAGGCCACTCTTCAGAGCTTTCCTGGCATTTGGGCATCCTCACCTCCATAGGTACCAACAAAGACTGACTCTGTCCTTGGTAAATCTGAACAATTGAAACCACTGCGACTGGGACTGGGACTGAGACTGAATTTGGGTGCCTGGCTTCCTGGATCCCAAGTTCAGAGAGTTCCATCACAAAGGATGTTAGGTGAGGTCACTTCCTTTAAGATCTGAATGAGGTCACTGCCTTGGCAACCACTTTGTCCTAACAGTTGCTTCAAAGTGTCCCATAAAATGGAGGCTGCCCCTACATCCTGTGACACTTTCACAAGTTAGAATGGTATATCAACCATAGGCACCCGGGAAGTGCTCTCCACACTGGCCTAGTTTGGTCCTTCTTCTCCATATTAAGAAGAGAGAGGCTGATTCAGACACATCCCTTCATCCTGACCTGGTTGTTTTCAATGGAAGATGACTTTTGCTCTCTCAGTTCGTACATATGTGCCTACAACTTCTCCAGGGATCATTTTTTCGTGGACCTTTGAGTTTCTCAGCAGTTGGAAGAAACCGTAAATTCCTGTATTGTAAGACCAACTCTGTCCCTGCTCTTCTGTAAAGTTAGATTGAGGGAAGAGTGTATGTTTAGGGTTAATAACAGTTTCGATTGGGGTTAGGAATCATTCTGCTGGATGAATAATGGTATGGCGAACCTTCGATATTTTCAAGAATATATAGGTGAAATATAAGCACGAAAACAGAAATAAAGGTAATATTTGAAGCCCAGAAGGGTGTTGGGCCCTTGATTGCAATATTTAGCATTGATTTATTTTCTGCACAGATGTCTCAGATAAATCAATATACAAATGCATAGGACCTTGTACTTTGGATTATTTATTGTCAAAGAGAACTTCCAGTCATAAAGGGATAGTCGGGGGGCTGGGGATGTGGCTCAAGTGGTAGCGCGCTCGCCTGGCATGCGTGCGGCCCGAGTTCGATCCTCAGCACCACGTACAAACAAAGATGTTGTGTCTGCCAAGTACTAAAAAAAATAAATGTTAAAAAATTCTCTCTCTCTCTCCCTCTCTCTCTAACTCTTTCTTTAAGAAAAAAAAATTTAAAAAAAAGAATAGTCGGTAGGATTAGGACGATAGTCGGTAAGTTTAGAACGGAGAGTGAGTATAGGATTTGCACCAAAAGTTCTTTAGCTATGGGGTTTCGGGTATAGAGTGAATGTAAATGTCAGCACATGTGAAGAGTCAGTCACAATGATGAAATGGGGAAAATATGTAGGAAAGCAGATTTCAATAGAGACATTAGGAAATCTGGCAAAGTATATTCGGTAATGAAAATTTAGTAAAATAGGTAAATGTCACTTCCCGTTTTTCTGTATGCTTAACAAAACACTTTTGAAATCTTGAGAACTGTTTGCTAATCTTGTTCCCAGATGTGCTGTCCCCAACTGCCAACCTGCAGAATGTACTCATTCACCCGGTTGCACGCAAACTGCTCACTCGCCCAGACCAAACAATAAAGTTCCCTCTCTGCCCTCTCCAAGCAAAGTATATAAGCTCTGCTTAAGCTGTTCTCAGGGCTCTCTGCTCTATTCAAGTGAGCTCTGAGCCCCAGCATGCTGGACCCCCAATAAACCCTTTGCTTTTGCATGAGACAGTCTTTTGGTGGTCTCTTCACCCGATGCTCGTCTGACCTTTACATATGGAGCTTCCAGTGAGATCCGGCAGCGGCGAACGAGAGACCCCAACAGGCTCCTCTTGGGGTATGTATGGTGCCTCTTTCTGGTTTCAGGTTTCAGGTTAGGGCTTCGCAAAATGGCTGTCAATGAAGAGTGTGACCTCTCTCCGATGGTGGCTGACATATGTGTCACAGATCCACAGGCCACATCCCTGGGGGATGCACCAGAGTACTCGGGAAATCGAGGAGCAATAGTCTCCTCAACTCAGTGATATTTTGTTTCAGATTCGGTATCGCCAGCCCATCGGGTTTGGCCAGATACTTAGTCCTGGTCTCAGTGTTGGAAGTTCCATTGTCTGTCTTTATTTTCTTGTCTTGTCTGTGTCGTGTGTCATCGCTTTTACTGTTTGTGTATCTTTCATTATGGGACAGAGCACTTCAATGCCTCTGTCCCTGACCATTGATCACTGGACCAAAGTACCCTTAAGGGCTCAGAATCTTTCTTTTTCAGTAAAATTCTGGACCTGACAGACTCTCTGTGCCTCAGAATGGCCCACCTTTGGATTCGGATGGCCCCTAGAAGGATCTTTCTACTTCCCACTAATTTAAAAATTCAGAGGATATTGTCTTTCAGCCAGGGCCACATATCCATCCGGATCAACAGCCATATATCTTAACTTGGCAGGACCTCTGCAAATCTCCTCCATGGGTGAAGCATTTCCTTGCCCCTACCCCCGCTCCTACTCCTTCCCCCATGATCTCTCAAACCCTCTGCTCCTCCTCCTCCTCCACCCTCTGTTCTCCCTGAGTCACAAGATTTGACTCTACTGGACTCTCGTCCCCCTCCTTATCTCCTGCCCACGTCCCCCAAAGACCAACACCCTCTAAGTGATTCCCCTGCTGCTGACTCAACCTCTCCACCATTGGAGGAAGATAAGCCAGCCCAGCGCCCTCCAGATAATTTCCCCGCAGCACACACAGCCCCTCCTCCTCTGGAGGAAGCTAGCCCAGCTAAAGGTACTCACCAGCAGTGAATGATTGAAAAACCTGGAACTCGAATGATGCTCCCCCTCATCCCTAGGGGCCAATGATTGACAATGGCCTTGGGGGAAAAATGCAAGCCTACCAGTATTAACCTTTCTCCTCTTCAGACCAATATAACTGGAAAAATAAATATCCCCCTTTTACCGAGGACCCCACTCGGCTCCTAGGTGTGGTTGAGTCATTGATGTTTTCACACCAGCCTACTTGGGATGACTGTCAACAACACCTAGGGTTGTCTCTTCATGATAGAGAAACAAAAGAGAATCCTCCTGGATGCTGGAGAAAATATCCTCTGACCAGATGGGTGACCGACAAAACTTCCCAACATATTCAACCCGGCTTTCCCTTGAATCGACGAAACTGGGACCCCAACACCTTTGAAGGTAGGGAGCATCTGTCCACTTATCGCTGGTCTCTAATTGTGGGTATCTTAGTGGCCGCTAGGCGACTAACAAATTTTGCCAAGTTAAGAGAGATTATTCAAGGGCCTGATGAATCTCCCTCTATGTTTTTAGAGATAATTATGGAGGCATATAGGAGATATACTCCTTTCGATCCTCAGGCAGAGGATCAAAAGGCATCTGTCAAGATGGCCTTTATGGGCAAGCTGCCCTGGATATTAAAAGAAAGTTACAATGCTTAGATGGATTACAAGATATGACTTTGAGAGATTTAGTCAGAGTAGCCGAGAAGGTATACTATAAGAGAGAAACTGAGGAAGAGTAGGGAGCAAAGGGAGGATAAAAGAAACAAAAGACAGACTAAGGCATTGACTAAGGTCCTGGTCACAACAACAAATAGGCCAGAAATAAGAAACATGGAGACAGGAATGGATATCGGGGCCCATACTAGAGGCCACCCCTGGCCTCAATTTAATGTGCCTACTGTAAAGAAAAAGGACACTGCTTCAAAGAGTGCCATTGAAAGAGACAGCCACTCTAGCCAGCCATTCTGACTCTGGAGGATGACTATGAACGTTGGGGCTCAGATCCCCTCCGAGAGCTCAGGGTAAATTTTGAAGTGGAGGGGACCCCAGCAAACTTTGAAGTGGATACAGGGGCAATATACTCTGCCCTTAAGGCCCCATTGGTCTCTCTATCAAATAAAAGGTGTCTAATTCAAGGGGCTAATGGCAGAAAATATCAGGCTTGGACAACTAAGAGGACCATGGACCAGGGGAAAGGAAAAATCCATCACTCGTTCTTAGTAATCCCAGAATGCCCGGCCCCATTGATGGGCAGAGATCTGCTCACCAAGCTCCGGGCCAAAATAACTTTTAACCCTGAAGGACCACAAGTGGAATTTCTAAATCCTTCAGTAAAAACTCCTATAGTCACGGCTCTATATATGTCAGTAGAAAATGTACATCAACTCACTCAACTTGGTTCAAAGAAATTGCATTCATTCCTGAAGGATCAAGAACAGAGTTTTTTACTAACCGACTCAAAGCAAAAGGAAATAACTGAATGGGTAACAAAAGCCTGTCAGGTCTGTCATGGATAATGCTTACCATTCCAAGCTTCCTGCAAAAACGCACCTACGAGGAACCAGACCAGGACAATTCTGGGAAGTGGAATTTACTAAAATTAAGCCAGCAAGGTTTGAAATTAAATATCGCCTAGTCTTTGTAGATATATTTTGAGGATGGATTGAAGCCTTTTCCAGGAAAAAAGAAAAAAAAAAACGAAAGAGCGCAAATGGTCGTCAAGAAGATCCTGAAAGATATTTTTACAAGATACGGCCTGCCTTAAGTAAAAAGGTCTGATAATGGACTGGCGTTTGTAGCCCAGGTAAGTCAGGGGTTAGGCAAAACCCTGGGGATTAATTAAAAGTTATATTGTGCTTATAGACCACCGAGTTCAGGACAGGTAGAAAGAATGAATAGAACCATTAAAGAGACCATAACGAAATTAAGCTTAGAAACCTGCATAATAGATTGTACTATGCTCCTGCCTTATGCACTATTTCATGGAAGAAATACTCCCTCTGTTTCTTCGTGTAACTTCACCCCCTATGAAATTGTCCATGGTGCCCCTCCTTCAGTAAGGGACCTAACCCCAACTCTAAGACCTAACAATTCCTTCCACACCCCATTGCTTGACTGAATTAAAGCTCTTGAAAGAACTCAGGGATACCTGTGAAAACAGATGGCCATGCCTATCAACCTGGGGACGAGTGGACTCTACATCGATATCAAGTAAGAGACTTCATCTATGTAAGTCGACATCAGGTGTCATCCCTGGAACCCCACTGGAAATGACGATACAAGGTGCTACTTATAACACCTACAGCGGTAAAGGTAGAAAGAATCACTTCCTGGATCCATACCTCTCATCTCAAGCCTGACCCTGTCCAGACTCTGGCTTGAAACAGGAAAAAATTGGTAAAACTTTCAAATTGTGTATTTACCCTGTGTCTAAGGCTATACACTCTCCCCTTGACCACCAGTAGTCCTAAACCTCTTCAACCCGTTCAGCAGCGATGGCTGATCACAAATCCTACTGGTAAAGAAGTATGATCTATCTCGCATACAGCCCACTTAGGGACTTGGTGGACATCTATCCACCCAGACATTTGTCAGCTGGCTATAGGTCTTTCCTATTGGGATATACCTGATGAAGAGGATCCCACTAAATTTCCATTAAATCCATTCTGCACCATTGATAATGGAAACAATCATTATGGATGTAGGGACACGCAAGCCAGATGCAGGTTGGCTAGCCTAGATTACTATGTTTGCCCGGTGGACTACCAAAGCCACAAACAGTCACGGTTGTGTGGGGGGAATGCCGACTTCTTCTGTAAGTCATAGGGTTGTGATCATACAGGCAGTGCATGATGGAACCCAAACTCCTCATCAACTTCTGTACACAGCATTGGCCCTATTACCAATTAGATCACCAAAACCGATGGCCCCTAGAGGGGTCTCTAGATCCTCAAATTCTGCCTGACCTTTTTAACTTCTGAAAGTCCTCAAAAGGGTGAAAGGAGATTTCCCTATGTGGAGGCCTTTTCCCTCCTTCGCTCACATCCTGAACTATGCTTCTCCAATAGGTCCTCACACTCAGCCTTCTGCTCCAGACTCTCTGCTGTCACTCTCACCTCAGCAACATGATTTCTCCCCTCCAATTACTAGATCAAAAACCCAAACCTCCGCCGGATCTAAGACCATTGCCCCCTTGCTGAGGTAGCAGGTATTAAGGTAACCCTCCACCGAATCACTCCTCTCTTCTCCAGTCAGTGCCCGCACCGGGTCCCACCAGCTCCTCTTACCAGCTAACCCAAAGCTCAAACCAGCTGAGGAGAACCCTCAGACCCCTATCCAAGATTTAGTGAAAATGGCCTTTAAAGTTTCTTTGTCATCACTGAAAACAGATTACTAAGAATTTAAAGTCCCTCACAGGCTTTTAGGGATACTAACTCCCATCTTCCCCTCTGCTCTACCTGTTCTACTGCTCACCTTTTTGTTGCTAGGAAAATCACAAACCCCTTTCCCAGTATTCTTTCACATCTCTGCTACCTCATTCTCAGATCCACGGAGCTGCTCAAAGCCACGCCTTCCCCATCTCCCCCCTCTGTTCCAGGCCCACAGAAAAACATTAACTGAAATTCTACAGAAGTCTTCAGCATGGCTGACTTTAGGACTTTCAGCAAAAGAGTCCCAATGAAAGACTTCAAAGTAGATAAACTTCCTCTTTTCCTGTTGCCCTGTTGTACTTGGCCACTGGCTAAAAATATCAGCACTCCTAAGTTAGACACCCCCTTACTAGTTTTTCACAAAATATGTGAACACGGCCTTTGGCATTGAGCTGGGGCTTCACAGAGATGGCTACATTTCTAAGATAAAGAAGTTACCAACTGGGCTCCATGGTAACAGCTGGAAGGGGGAAAAATAAAGGGAAAAAAAGCTCTCCTTCACCCAGGTGGCCTTGAAAAGTTAACTTGCCCAGAACAGAGGAAAAAAACAGAAAAAATCTGCTTTTTGTGAACTTCTGCTGGCTGTGAACTTCTGCGCCCCTTCCCTTATATGTTGGGTACAAAATTCTGAAACTACCTAAACGTGGGTTTCAGGGAATTAATTGATTATAACAGAAGTAATGCCCTCTGAATCCGGTTGCAAATAAAATGGAAAGTTTCCCTGTTTTTGGTAGTATCTTAGGTGCCTTGCCATGTCCGTCTCTACAACAGTATAATTCTATAGACTTAAACATTGTTTATGTTTTCATGAAATTGTCAAGACGATGTGATTAATTTTGTAAAGGTGCAGAGGTTTCCCAGAGTGCTTTATCATAATGCAGGTTCATTTGAAGATCAAATAAGGGGGCATAAAACCCGGTTCCACTGAGAACATATATCCATCACTTTAGCCATCCTATTAGGAATAGGAGTTGCTGCAGGCGTGAGCACAAGAACCACTGCCTTGGTCCATGGGATACAACAAATGACACAATTAGAAGGAGCAATTGACCAAAACTTAAAGATATTAGGAACCTCAATCTTGGCTTTGCAGGAATCTTTAACCTCTCTCTCTGAAGTTGTTTTACAGAACAGGCGAGGGTTGAACCTCCTCTTCATGAGAGAAGGGGGCCTTTGTTCTGCATTGATGGAGAATCTTGTGTTTTTGCCAACCATACTGGAGTTTTAAAAAAATCTAGGAGTAAATTAAAAAGATGCCTTGAAGAGTGTCATTGAGAGAGAGAGGCCCAAAAAGGGTGGTTTGAGTCTTGGTTCACACAGTCCCCCTGGTTAACTACGCATTTATCAACCCTGGCCATTTCAATAATAATCCTCATATTATTGCTAACTATAAAACCCTGTTTGCTCATCCGTGTAATTTCTTTTCTCCAAGCTCAAATTGGACGAGTTAAACTTATGGTAATACCCCACTAGCAAACATAGAATGTGACACCCCGCAATGATCACTTTTATCATTAAGAGTAGCCAGAAGAAGAAGTGGGGAATGAAAGATTAATAAAATAGGCACTTTTCACTTCCTTTTTTCCTGTATGCTTAACAAAACACTGTTGAAATCTTGAGAAATGTTTGCTAATCTTGTTCCCAGAATATGCTGTCCCCAACTGACTAACTGCAGAATGTGCTCCCTCACTGGGTTGCATGCAAACTGACCACTCGCCCTGACCCATCAATAAACTTCCCTCCCTGCCGTCACCAAGGAAAGTGTATAAGCTCTGCTTAAGCTTTTCTAAGGGCTCTCTACTCTATTCAAGTGAGCTCTGAGCATCAGCATGCTGGACCCCCAATAAACCCTTTGCTGTTGCATGAGATAGTCTCTTGGTGGTCTCTTCCTTCGACCTCACCCGACCTTTACTTGGATAATTAAATGTAGAAGAGAACATGCATTCAAAAAGGGATAATCGGTAGGATTAGGAATATAGTTGGTAGGTTTAGGAAGAAGACTGTGTATAGGTTTTGGAACAAAAGTTCCTTAGCAATAGGGTTTCGGTTAGAGAGTGAATGTAAATGTCAGCACATGTGAAGAGTCAGTCACAATGATGAACTGGAGAAAATATGTAGGAAATCAGATATCAATACACACATTATGAAATCAGGCAATGTATAAAGTGAATGATAGGATTAGACATGATCAACCAGGTTGAGTTTCAATATATAATCTTAGGAAGAAACAAATATGTAGTCACAAATATGATTGAAATTGGAGAGCATTAGGCAACCTGGACATGGATGTTTTTAATAATCCAGGATCACTTTCCATTTAGGATGTGCTACAATCATAAGTTTGACCTTTGCATTTTGTGATCAGAATATTACAGTGATAAAATGTATATGTAGATCAGGTGACATGCATATTATTTCTAACATTTCTGGGAGCAATATTTTGAAGAGGTATAAATTAGTGTTGGGGGTACACAGAGTTGTTCCTATGAATATAGAAGTAATGCATGAATTGACAATACTGTGAATAAATAATATAGCTGTTTCCACTTTAAATCATGGATTGAATTGATATCTGAAAATATATAAGAAATCTTATATTGATATACAATCATTCATTCCAACGAGTAATGCATCTAATGGTCATATTAGGGTTATGTTTTATCATGAAGGGTGTGTGAGTTTAGTTTCAAAAGTGATTATGAAAATGAAAAATTATGTGTTTGGAAAGAAGTCTCATGAAAAGACGAGTCAAGAAACATAGAGGAATACATGTGTTCTGAAGCAGGAAGTGATTGTAAGTATAAAAAAAACGTATAAATTTCCTAACTTGTGGATGAAATATATATCCTATGATGTGCAAAAACTGAAAAAAATAGTAATGTACCAGTGTTGAATGAAAATGAATGTCAAAATACATATCATGTCCCATAGGAATCTACTTGCATTGATGTTAAACTGGGTCAGTTACTGTAGAAACATTAGGATTTGAAAGGACCATTTACTAAAGTTAGTTTTCAGTACTAGGAATCAAATATATATTTCAGGTGGATGAATATATCTGAGCATAATCTTGTGAACATTTTATTATAAATCAACATTCATGACATGAATAAATTTAGGGAGTGTATATAAGACACATATATTTCATATTTTGAAAAATCGGAGGGTGTATAATATATATATATATATATATATATATATCACAGATACATTAAAAAGTAGCAATATATAAATATATATGCGTATCAAAATTTATCATGAAATATATATCATCCACAGATTAAAAAGTATTCATTTTAGTGAACATGGATTTATGTATAATGTTGTTCAACTAGGAACCTCACCCATAGGTGGAATTTTAAGATCCAAAAGCGTTTAGGAGGAGTGATCTCTTCTCACAATTTGTATCTGCAAAGTCAGCCACCTCACAAAAATGTACGTGTGATACCAGGTAAGATTCTATATGTGCATATAAAAATACATGTGCTGAATAGGCTCCAGAGAAATGGAGACAGGAATTCAGAAATAAGTTAACATTAAAAACAATGGAGAACTATTTCAATTAACAATTGACTATATTTATAACACCTACCATTTATCATGCAAAAAGCAAGTCCAACTATACACCATGCCTCCTCTGAACTGCTTATGTTTCTATAATGTTTGGGTTACTTTCCTCCATCATATTAGGATTAGTAATCAGAGTCTAGTAGGGTGTGAGTTAGTGTCAGGGATTCAGTATATCGAATGGAAAATAGGAAAATTAATCCAATGTGTATGCAAATATGTGGTAAACAAAAATCTTCCCACTCTCATCAAGAACAACACCTAGATATCACCTTCGCCCCAAGTAAGACACAATTAGAGGAGAAGAGTTAGAAAATCCGTGACTACATATCTGGAATGGAATACGATCAGGAGTTTACAACCTTGGAAGTGGTAGAGGAGTTTCCAAAAGTAAGGGACAGGGTAAAAACTCCACAAACATGGACCTCTGCCTGCCTAAAGACTTCTTGAGAAACTGTCTCTGAGGTTGGGCACTTAAAACATATGTTGTTGTCAGGAGCTTTAGCTTCCTTTCTAGGGAGACCATCAAAGCTGGGTCTTCATCTCTTTGAGCTTGTGGATATGGTTTCTTATTTTCCAATGAACATGAGGCAGCAGTGCTGAATTCTCTCTTTGTAGGTAAACTGTGGCCACGGGGAGCTAAGTGTATCCACATGTTGACTGTGAAACCATTTGGTCATCCTCCACATTTCGTGGTGATTCTTGGTGCTGCACTGGGAATTTGGTATTTGCTTCATGGAATACAAGGAGCTCAACTGGAACACAGTGCTGGAGGGAGTTCTGTCATGTGTGGTGGGTCAGGGTCAGCAGGAGAATGCACCAACCAGGTTTCTAGCCCACATAGTTTGCCCCCTTGACCATAATAACCTGATTGTGAACATTTCCCTTAAACCTCTTGTTATAAAAAGTTGCCTTTACATATAAGGGTCTGCTGGATGCACCATGTCAGCCACATGCCATTTGGAAGTCAAAGGCAGATCCACAAGGCCCCACGACAGAAGTTTTATCACAAAACTGCACATCTCTGCTCTAGGTCCACTAATCAGCAGGCTTGAACTTACTGGCATCTCTGTTCTACACCATTTTCATGAAACTTAGTCAATCAAGGAACTGTCTGGTACACTCATCGTCAGCAACAGTACATCCAAAGGTTCTCCTGTGCAACCTGGTCAAAGGAATTTAAAAAATTTTATGGTATTTATGGAGCCATTATTCAAGCATGAGGTTGGAGTCACTGTTGGTTTCAATTTTTTCAGGAAACATTAAATGGTGAGGAAGCTCATTTCAATGAAACCTCTGGAAAACTCTCACAGGCAAGTCTTCCCAAGGAGTGGCCAAAAGGTCACAGAAATCCAGGACTATTGAGGTCTACAATGTGAGGTCCATGTGTGTTTTGACGCTCAAGTATGCCTGCCAAGTGTTTCAGAAAAAATTATGTGATATCCAGGCTGAGATTCTCAGTGCTCTGTGGAAAGCCACCCTGGACCTAGATCTCAGTTTATAAGGGCGACTCTCATGTGTGGCCTGCTAAAATCCCAACACAATTCATGGCAATACTTCTCTGAGTTCAGTTCCAGAACTCAGTCTCTAAGTCCCCTTGAACTCACACCAGAGTTCAAGCCCAGTTGGACCCAGTCATTTCTTCCAATCGCCACACAAATGACCAAAATTAAAACCTAAACACTCCCACAAGGCCCTCATCTTCTCCATATAGACACTCATCATAACCTCTGGCTGAAGGTTTCCATGAGGGGCGCAGGCCAAGACAGTGACCAAAATGAGCACCCTTGGCCCTCATTTGCCTAAAGTCAGGGTGGCCTGGACACCATTCCTGTGAACCAGGAGGGATTAAATAGACCTGCCATTAATACTCCTCTGCTTCTCCATTTTGAGGCCTACTGAATGTCAGGTATAGATTCTTTATGTGGTTTGGAGTCATGAGAAAACCCAAGCACTTCTGCAGGGCTTTGAAGAACTCATTTGACCCAAAGGATCCCTATTCTCACTTGATGGAGTCAGGAACATCACAGAAAAATGCTAGAGACTTCATCCACAATGACTGATCTTTTTGCCATTTTGGTTTTGGATGCACACACGGGATCTTTCTTTAGATCCATCATGTGCTAAGCTGGAGCCTCACACAGGGCCAAGTGGCTGATTCAGACACCTCCCTTTCCAAAGCAATTATGCCAAGAGCCACAGGTGATCCTCATTCATTTCCATTTGATAACTGTTTTTTTCAGTCTTCACAAAGGGGTGGCCAGAGGCAAATACCTTCCTGACATTCAGGGCAACAGAACAAAATGTAAGCAAAAGGCCCAAAGCAGGGTTTCTCCACTGAGAGTTTCCTGGCCACACTGATATCTGAGTTTTCTGAGATGCTCTCCATGCCATTCCCTTCAGCTATTCAGTACATGGTCATGTCACAGTGATTGGAGGTGGTACATATCATGGATAAAAAATGATGAGCCTATTCTGGCTAGTGGCCAGAATTCTGGAAGAAAACAGGAACTTAGGAAGGTTGTAGGTGTTTCCCATTGGTAAGGCAAGCTGCAGTCCTTTCATAAATTGGACAGGTTGATTGTTGGGAGGCATTCTACTACACAGGACATATTCATTGATGCATTCTCTTTTCTAATGTGTACAACCACGGACACAGTGTGATACACTGAAATAGAAACACTCACCATGTCAAATGACTTATTAGAAACAGTCCATTCCAAAAGAAATAAATCACGTTTTTTTACCTATTCTCAGAACATGAGACAAAACCACAAACTGACATCCACACACCCAGGCACCTCCTTCCCCCAAGTAGGTCTGTGACTCTTCTGAGTGTCCTCTGACTGGTAGGCCATACGATGTTCCTCCGAAATGGCCTTTCCTGTCTCAGATCTGGTGTTATTCACCAACTCTGTGAAGTTGTCAGGAGGCAGTGGTGAGCCAATTCCAGTCTTGTCAGTAAAGGCCCCTCTTCAGAGCTTTCTTGGAATTTGGCCACCTTCACATGAATAGGTACCTAGAAAGACTGATTCTATCCTTGGTAAATCCAAACAAGTGAGACCACTGGGACTTGGACGGGTAATGGCTCTGGGTGCCTGGCTTCCTGGATCCCAAATTTAGAGAATTCCATCACCAAGGAAGTATGTGAGGTCACTTCCTTCTGGAACTGAATGAGGTCACTGACTTGGCCACCAATATGTCCTAACAGTTGCTTCCTAGGTTCTCATAAGATGGAGGCTGCCCCTATTTCCTGTGACACAGTCACAAATTAGAATGGTATAGAAACCACAGGCACCTGGGAACAGCTCTCTACAAAGGCCTGGTTTGGTCCGACTTCTCTACATTAAGAAGAGAGAGGCTGATTCAGAAACATCCCTTCATCCTGATTAGGTTGTTTGCCATGGAAGATGACTTTTGCTCTCTCAGGTCCTAAATAGCTGCCTAAATCTTCTCCATGGGTCATTTCTGCATGGACCTTTGAGGTTTTCAGCAGATGGAAGATCCCCTACATTCCTGTATTGTAAGTCCAACTCGGTCCCTGCTCTTCTGTAAAGTTAGATTGACGGAACATTGTATGGTTAGGGTTAATAGCGTGTTCAATTTTGGTTAGGAATCATTCTGCTGGAAGAATAATGGTTTGGGAACCTGTGATACTTATAAGAATATAGACTTGAAATATAAGTACAAAAACAGAAATCTAGGTAAGATTTGAAGCCCAGAAGGGCATTTGGCAATTGATTCGCATACTAAGCTTGAATTATGTTCTGTACCGAGGTCTCAGATAAATTCATTTACAATGGCATAGGATGCTGTACCTCAGATGACTGAATTTAGAAGAGATCATCCAGTCCAAAAGGGATAGTCCAAAGGATTAGGAAGATTGTCAGTAGGATTAGGAAGAAGAGTGAGTCTAGGAGTTGGACCAAAAGTTCTTTAGCAATAGGGTTTTAGTTAGAGAGTGAATGTAAATGTCAGCACATGTGAAGAGTCAGTCACAATGATGAACTGGGGAAAATATGTAGGAAAGAGAGTAAATATGTATCAATAGACACATTAGGAAATCAGGCAACGTCTAAAGTGAGTGATAGGATTAGACATTTTCAACAGGGTTGAGGTTGAATATATAATCTTAGGAAGAAACAATTATTTAGTCACCAATAGGATTGACATTTGAGCGCATTAGGGAACCTAGACATGGAGGTTTTTAGTAATCCATGCTCACTTTAAATTTAGGCTTTAGTACAATCATAAGTGTGACCTTTGCATTTTGTGTCAAGAATATTACTGTGGTAAAATATATATTTAGATCAGATTACATGAGTATTTCTTCCACCAATATGAGGAGCAATATTTTGAAAACTTATAAATTAGTATTGCGGATAAAATAGGCGTACCCTGTGTTGATGAATAAGAGATGAAGCATGAATAGACCATATTGTGAATTAATTATATAACTGGTTCCAACTTTAAATAATGCATTGAAATTATATTTGAAAATATATAGGAAATCTTATATTGATATATATACATTCATTCCAACCAGTTATACATCTAATGGTAATATTAGGGTTATGGTTTATCATGAAGAGTGTGTGAGTTTTGCTTCAAAAATGAGTATAGAATCGAAAATAATGTTTTTAGAAAGAAGTCTATTGAAAAGACCACTAAAGAATCATAGAGGAATACATGTTTTCTGAAAGAGGAAGTGATTGAAAGTGAACCACATGCCTATAAATTTGTGAATTTGTGGATGAAAGGTTATACCCTATGATGTCCATAAACTTAAGAAATAGTAATGTACCAGTGTGGAATAAAAATGAACTTCAAAATACATTTCATGTCCCATAGGAATCTAACTGCATTGATGTTAAACTTGGTCAGTTACTATAGAAATATTAGGATATATAAGGACCATTCACTGAAGTTAGTTTTCAGTACTAGGAAACAAATATGTATTTTAGGTGGTTAAATATTTCTGAGAATAATCTGTTGAGAGCCACAGCCAAAGGAGCCCCAGTAAACTTGCAGCTGCCAGCAAACTTCCGTCTGCCGGCTGATGATTGGCTCACAGCGGCCCCAGCATCATCTAGCTGATTTGCTTCTCTGTGGTGATGCTCATTGGAGATGCTCAATGAGCGGTTTCCCCGACCTTTCAGACTGCCAGCGGATGATTGGCTCACAGCGGCCCCAGCAACATCTAGCTGATTGGCTCCTCTGTGGTGATGCACATTGGGCTGGTTCCCTGCCCTTTCAGACCACGGAACTGCTCATTGGGGGACTTTTTTGGCTCCGCCCATGCGACCCAGCCAATCGGCCTCAAGAGGAGGAGACTTGTGTTTGAGGGAGAGGCTTGTGGGAAGCCTGTGGTGGCAGTTGGGCTCTGATGGCTATTCCTGAGGAGCTGTTTTGTTTGGTGTCATCTTGTTGGGTTGTATTATAGTAGAAATGCGGAATCAGAAATTATTAAAAAAAAAAAAAAAACTGAAAGAGTGTTCAGTAAATTGTTAGATGCAATTAAGGCATGGAAGACTTTACAAGGACATGGAGGTTTACAAGGTTAATTATCTAAGGTAATACAAGGAGCTAATGAACCTTATGCTGAATTTGTAGATAGGCTTATTCAAACAGCTACCAGAGTTTTTGGAAATACACAACAAGCAATGCCATTACTAAAACAACTGGCTTATGAGCAAGCGAATCTTTGGTTCAATGATATCATTAGACCATGGAAACATGAAGATTTAAACACATATATTAAATTATGTAGAGACATTAAAGAACAAGAGCAAGTCGTGGAAGCTGCAGTAAAACAGGCTTAGATGCCAGAGACATTAATGAACAAGGGCAAATTGTGGCAGCTGCAGTAAAACAGGCTTTAGATGCCAGGCCAAGAACATGCTACAATTGTGAAGAAACAGGACATTTTAAAAGGAATTGTCCCATAGGAGGAGGGTTTAACAAAACTAGGTATCAAAGGAGTAGAATACCAGGTATTTGTCCACGATGCCGTAGAGGGAGACTTTGGGCTAATGAATGCTGTTCTCAAACCACCATAGAGGGTACACCATTATCAAAAAACGAACAAGGACCAGGTGTTTATCCACAATATTGTGGACAAAGACATGGAGCTCCATTGCCAAAAATGGACAAGGGGGCTCAATGCTCCGGGGCCCAAAACCACAAATATACGCAGCACTGGAGAAACCCAGCAACCCCATCAGGGTAGTGCCCAGGACACATTGTCCATCAGATCCCTCATCAGACAAACCAGAGGGAGCTCAGGGTTGGACATCTGTGCCTCCGCCAGAGCAGTACTAACTGCAGAGATGGGAGTTCAATTCATTTCCACATGGGTAAAAGGACCTCTTCCCAAAGGAACAGTAGGCTTATTATTGGGACGCAGCTCTTCTACTCTAAAAGGACTTATGATAAGTCCTGGGGTAATTGATCTCGACTATGAAGGTGAAATAAAAATTATAGCCAGTTCTCCAAAGGGTATATCAGTAATTTCACCAGGAGATAGAATAGCACAGTTACTAATAATACCCAGCCTACATGAAAAATTTTCCAGTTGTATTGTAGAAAGAGGTTCCAAGTGATTAGGCTCCACAGGTGTAGATTGGGCTATGCTTTCTTTAAATTTAGATTCTGGTCCCATGCTAAAACTAAATATTCAAGGGCATAAATTTAATGGGCTACTGGATACAGATGCAGACCTTAGCATCATCTGTCGTCAAGAATGGCCAAAACATTGGCCGTTACAACAAGCCACTCAAACGCTTGAAGGCCTAGGAGTGGCGTCTAATCCCCATAGAAGTGCAATGGTATTAGATTGGAAGGATCCTGAAGAATGTGAAGGAACTCTACAGCCATATGTATTGGATCATCTTCCCGTAAAATTATGGGGACGAGATAGTCTTCTGGACTCAGTGATATTTTTTTTCGGATTCAGTATTGCCAGTCAATCGGGTTTTGCCGGCTCCTCAGTCCTGGTCTCAGTGTTGGACGTCCATTGCCTGTCTTCATTGCCTTGTCTTGTCTGTGTCATGTTTCATTGCTTTAACTGTTTGTGTATCTTTCATTATGGGACAGAGCACTTCAATGCCTCTGTCCCTGATCCTTGATCATCACTGGACCAAAGTCCGCTTAAGGGCTCAGAATCTTTCTTTTTCAGTAAAGCCCCGGATGTGGCAGACTCTCTGTGCTTCAGAATGGCCCACCTTTGGATTTGGATTACCCCTAGAAGGATCTTTCTACTTCCCACTAATTTAAAAAAGTCAGAGATATTGTCTTTCAGCCGGGGCCACATAGCCATCTGGATCAACAGCCATATATCTTAACTCGGCGGGAACTCTGCATATCTCCTTTTCCATGGGTTAAGCCTTTCTTGCCCCTGCCCCCACTCTGACTCCTTCCCCCAGGAAATCTCAAATCCTCTGCTCCTCCTCCTCCTACACCCTCTGTTCTCCTTGAGTCACCAGATTTCACTCTACTGGACTCTCCTTCCCCTCCTTATCCCCTGCCCTTGTCCCCCAACCTCCAACACCCTCTAAGTGATTCCCCTGCTGCTGACTCAGCCTCTCCTCCATTGGAGGAAGCTATGCCGGCCCAGCGCCCTCCAGATAATTCCCTTGCGGCACGCACAGCACCTCTTCCCTTGGAGGAAGCTGACCCGTCTAAAGGAACTCGCTGGCGGTGAATGATTGAAAACCCTGGAACTCTCGGGATGCTCCCCCTCCATCCCTATGGGCCAATGATTGACGATGGCCACGGGGAAAAAATGCAAGCCTACCAGTATTAGCCTTTCTCCTCGTCATACCTAAATAACTTAAAAAAAATTATAATCCCCCTTTTTCTGAGGACCCCACTTGGCTCTCAGGTCTGGTTGAGTCATTGATGTTTTCACACCAGCCTACTTCAGAAGACTGCCAAAAACTCCTAGGGATTCTCTTCATGACAGAGAAACAACAGTGAATCCTCCAGGAAGCTAGAAAAAAATATCCTCAAACAAGATGTGCGTCCGACACAACTTCCCAACGTAATCAAAGGCAGCTTTCCCTTGAACCCACCCAACTGAGACCCCAAAATCTTTGAAGGTAGGGAGCATCTGTCCACTTATCACCGGGCTCTAATAGTGTGTCTCCAAGCAGCCGCTAGCGACAAACTAATTTGGACAAGGTAAGAGAGATTATTCAAGGGCCTGATGAATCTCCCACTATGTTTCTAGAGAGAATTATAGAGGCATATAGGAGATATACTCCTTTTGATCCTCAGGCAGAGAATCAAAAGGCATCTGTCACAATGGACTTTATTGGGCAAACTGGCCTGGATATTAAAACAAAGTTACAAAGCTAGATTGATTACAAGATATGACTTTGAGAGATTTAGTCAGAGAAGTCAAGAACGTATACTATAAGAGAGAAACTGAGGAAGAGAAGGGAGCAAAGGGAGGATAAAAGAAACAAAAGGCAGACTAAGGCGTTGACTAAGGTCCTGGTCACAACAACAAATAGGCCAGAAATTAAGAAACAGGTAGACAAGAAGGGATAACATTGGCCCATGCCAGAGGGCACCCTGCCCTCAGATCAATGTGCCTACCCTAAAGAAAAAAGGACACTGGGCCAAAATTGCCCTAAAAAGCGACAGCCACACCAGCCAGCCATACTGACTCTGGAGGATGACTAAGAAAGTCGGGGCTCAGTTTCCCTCCCCAAGCTCAAGGTAACTTTTGAAGTGTTTCAAAAGTGATTATGGAAATCGAAAATAATGTTTTTGGAAAGAAGTCTCATGAAAAGGTCAGTCAAGAAACATGGATGAATACATGTGTTCTGAAGCACGAAGTGATTGAAAGTGAGACAAATGCCTATAAATTTGCTAACTTGTGGATGAAATATATATTCTATGATGTGCATAAAGTGAATAAATAGTAATGTAGAAGTGTTGAATAAAATTGAACATCAAAATACACATCATGTCCCATAGTAATCTACTTGAATTGATTTTATACAGGGTCAGTTAGTGTAGAAATGTTAGGATATGTTTGCATCATTCAAAGAAGTTAGTTTTCAGTACTAGGAAACAAATATGTATTTCAGGTGGATGAATATTACTGAGAATAATCTTGTGAAAAGTTGATTAAAAATCCAAATACATCAATATGAATGAATTTAGGGAGTGTATAATAAGACACGTGTTTTATATATATATAATATATATATATATATATATATATATATATATATATATATATATATATATATATATCACAGACATTAAAAATAGCAATATATATGCCAATTGAAATTCATCATGAAATATATATCATCATCATATCCAAAAATATTCATTTTAATGAATATGGATTTTTATATAAGTTTGTTCAAATAGAAAGCTCACCCATGGGTTGAATTTTCAGTTCCAACAGTGTTTAGGACGAGTGATCACTTCTCACAATTTGTATGTGCCATGTCAGCCACCTCACGAGAATGTACGTGTGACACCAGGTAGGATTCTATATGTGCATATTAAAACACATGTGCTGAATAGGCTACTGTGAAAGGAAGACAGTAATTCATATATTTGTTAACTTTAAAAACACATGTAGAACTATTTCAATTAAAAATTGACTAGATTTATAACTCCTACCCTATATATTTCAAAAGGCATGTCCAACTATACACCATGCCTCCTCTGAAATGCTTGTATTTCTATTCTGTTTGGGTTATGTTTCTCCATCATATTAGGATTAGTAGTCAGAGTCTAGTAGGGAATGGGTTAGTGTCAGGGATTCACAAAAATCTTTCCACTCTCATTCAGAACAATGCCTAGACATTACCCTCGTCCCAAGTAAGACACAATTAGAGGATAAGAGTTAAAAATTCTGTGAATACATATCTGGAAATGAATATTCTCATGAGTTCACAACCTTGGATGTCATAAAGGAGTTTCCAAAAGTATGGGACAGGGTAAGCACTCCACAAACATGGAGCTCTGCTGCCCTAAAGACTTCTTGAGAAACTGCCTCTGAGGTTGGGCACTTGATATATATGTTTTCGTAAGGAGCTTTCTTTGTACTGAGACCATCAAAGCTGGGTGTGCATCTATGCGACCTGGAGGACATGGTTTCATATTTTCCAATGAACATGAGGCAGCAGTGCTGAATTCTCTCTATGTAGGTAAACTGTGTCCACTGGGGCCTAAGTGTCTCCGCGTGTGGACTGTGAAGCCATTTGGTCATCCTTCACTTTTCCTGGTGTTTCTTGCTGCTGCACTGGGAGTTTGGTATTTGCTTATGAAGTAAAAAAAAGATCACCTGGGACACAGTGCTTGAGGGAGTTCTGTCACGTGTGGTGGGTCAGGGTCTGCAAGAGAATATACCAACAATGCTTCTATTCCACATAGTTTTTCCCCTTCACCACAGCAACATAATTCTCAACATTGCCCTGAAACCTCTCTATATAACAAGATACCATTACATATAAGGGTCTGCTGGCTGCACCATGTCAGTCACAAGGCATTTGGAAGCCAATGGAAGATCAACATGGCCCCACCACAGATGTTTTATCACACACCTCCCCTCCTCTGGTCTAGGCCCACTACTCAGCAGGCTTCAATTTACTGGCATCTCTGTTATACACCATTTTGATGAAACCTAGTCAATCAAGGCACTGTCTGGTATACTCATGATCAGCAACCGGTTTTCCAAATTTTCTCCAGTGCCACCTGGTCATGGAAATTTCAATAATTTTATTGTATTTATCTAGCCATTTTTCACGGATGAAGATGGAGGCCTGTGGATTTCAATTTGTACAGGAACCATTAAATGATGAGAAACCTCATTTCAATGAAAGCTCTGTAGAACTGTTAAAGACAAGGCTTCCCAGGGAGTGGCCAAAAAGTCACATGAAATCAGACCCATTGAGGTCTACAATGTGAGGTCCATGTGTGTTTTGACTGTCACCTATGCCTACCAAGTCTTTCAGAAAAAAAAAATCATGTGGTATCCTGGCTGAGATTCCCAGTGCTCTGTGGAAAGCCACCCTGGGCCTAGATCTCAGTTTCCAAGGGAGACTCTCATGCGTGCCCTCCTAGAATCCCAACACAATTCATGGCACAAGTTCTCTGAGATCAGATCCAGAATGCACTCGCTAAGTGTAATCACACCAGAGTTCAAGCCCATGTGGACCCAGGCATCTCATTTAACAGCCACACAATGACCACAATTAAACCAAAACACTCCCACATGGCGCTCATCTTTTTCCATATAGATACTCATCATAACCTCTGGCTGGAGGTTTCCATGAGGGGCACATTCCAAGACAGTGTCCAAAATAAGCTCCCTTGCTCCTCCTTTGCCTAAAGTCAGGGTGGCCTGGAATACTTCCTGTGAACCCGGAGTGATCAAATAGGCATGCCGTTAATACTGCACCGCTTCTTCAATTTGAGGCCTACTGAGTTAGAGGTATAGATTCTTTATGTAAATTAGAGTCATGAGAAAACCCAAGCACCTTTGCAGGGCTTTGAAGAACTCAATTGACACAAAGGATCCCTATTCTCACTTGATAGAGGTCAGGAACCTCACAGAGGAAAGCGAGACTTTATCCACAATGACTGGTGTATTTGCCATTTTGGTTTTGGATGCACACATGGGATCTTTCTTTAGATCCATCTGGTGCTGAGAATCTAAGCCACAACCTCACACAGGGCCAAGATGCTAATTCAGACACATCCCTTTCCAAAGCAATTAAGCAAAGAGCCACAGGTGATGCCCAATCATTTCCATTTGAAAACTGTTTACTTCAGGCTTCACAAAGGGGTGGCCAGAGCAAGAACTTCCTGACATTCAGTTCATCAGAACAATATATAAGCAAAATGCCCAAAGCAGGGTTTTTCCACTGAGATTTTCCTGGTCACACTGATATCTGAGTTTTTTGAGATGCTCGCCATTCCCTTCAGCTATCCAGTACATGGCCATGTCACAGAGCTTGGAGGTGGTATATATGTTGCACACAAAACCATGATCCTATTCTGGAGAGTGAACAGAGTTCATGAATAAACCTGGAAATTAGGAATGTATCAGCTTATGCCCATCTTTAAGTAAAGCCGCAAACCATTCATAAATTGGGCAGGATGAAATGGGAAGCTTTCTACTAGACAGGACACATCCATTGATGCACTCTCTTTTCTAATGTCTACAACCACGGACACCATGGGATACACTGACATAGAAACACTCTCCTTTTCAAATGACTTACGAGAAACAGTTCACTCCAAACCAAACAAACCATCTTTTTTTCCTATTCTCACAACATGAGACAAAATCACAAACTCACAACCACACCCACAAAGTCACCTCCTTACCCTAAGTAGGTCTGTGACTCTATGGAGTGTCCTCTGACTGGTGGGCCACACAATGTTCCCCCGAAATGTCCTGTCCTGTCTCAGATATGGTCTCCTTGGCCATCTCTATGAAGTTGTCAGGAGCCAGCGGTGGGCCACTATTTGGTTTTTCAGGAAAGGCCCCTCTTCAGAGCTCTCTTGGCTTTTGGCCATTCTAACATCAGTAGGTACAAAGAAAGACTGACTCTGTCCTTGGTAATTCCAAACAAGTGAACCCACTGGGACTGGTACTGGGACTGGCTCTGTGTGCCTGGCTTCCAGGATCCTAAGTTCAGAGAGTTCCATCACCAAGGGAGTAAGGTGAGGTCACTTCCTTCAGGAACTGAATGAGGTCACTGCCTTGGCAACCACTTTATCCTAACAGTTGCTTCCAAGTGTCTCATTAGATGGAGGCTTCCCCTACTTCCTGTGAAACATTCACAAGTTAGAATGGTATATCAACCATAGGAACCCGGTAATAGCTCTCCACACAGGCCTGGTTTGGTCCATCTCCTCTACATTGAGAAGAGAGGTTCTGATTCAGACACATCCCGTCATCCTGACCAGGTATTTTGCCATGGAAGATTACTTTTGCTTTCTCAGGTCGTCCATAGCTGACTACATATTCTCCAGGGATCATTTCTGCATTGAACTTGTGGTTCTCAACAGGTGAAAGATCCCCTACATTCCTGTATTGTAAGACCAACTCTGTCCCTGCTCTTCTTTAAATTTACATTGAGGGAACAGTGTATTGTTAGGGTTAATAAAATGTTTGATTTGGGTTAGAAATCATTCTGCTGGATGAATAATGGTATTGGGAACCTGCGATATTTTTAAAAATATAGAGGTGAAATATATAAATGAAAAAAGAAAGTCTAGGTAATTTTGAAGCCCAGAGGGGCAATGGGCCCTTCATTGGGATACTTAGCTTTGATTTACGTTGTGCACAGATATCTCAGATAAATCGATATACAATGGCATAGGACCTTGTACCTTTTATGATTAAAATTCGAAGAGAACATCCAGTCAAAAAGGGATAGTAAGTAGGATTAGATAGATATTCGGTAGGTTAACAAAGAAGAGTGAGTATAGGATTTGGAACAAAAGTTCTTTAGCAATAGGGTTTGGGTTAAAGTGTGAAAGTAAATATCAGCACACTTGAAGGGTCAGTCACAATGATGAACAGTGGAAAATATGTAGGAAAGCAGATATCAATAGAGATATTACAAAATCAACAAATGGGCCAAGGACCTGAACAGACACTTCTCAGAAGAAGACATACAATCAATTAATAAGTACATGAAAAAATTATCACCTTCTCTAGCAGTCAGAGAAATGCAAATCAAAACCACCCTAAGATACCATCTCACTCCAGTAAGATTGGCAGCCATTAGGATGTCAAACAATAATAAGTGCTAGCGAGGATGTGGGGAAAAGGGTACACTTGTACATTGCTGGTGGGACTGCAAAATGGTGCGGCCATTATGGAAAGCAGTATGGAGATTCCTGGGAAAGCTGGGAATGGAACCACCATTTGACCCAGCTATCGCCCTCCTCGGACTATTCCCTGAGGACCATAAAAGAGCATGCTATAGGGATACCGCCACATCAATGATCATAGCAGCACAATTCACAATAGGCAGACTGTGGAACCAACCTAGATGCCCTTCAATAGATGAATGGATAAAAAATAATGTGGCATCTATACACAATGGAGTATTATGCAGCACTAAAAAATGACAAATTCATGGAATTTGCAGGGAAATGGATGGCATTAGAGCAGATTATGCTAAGTGAAGCTAGCCAATCCTTAAAAAACAAATGCCAAATGTCTTCTTTGATTTAAGGAGAGCAATTAAGAACTGAACAGAGGGAAAGAGCATGAGGAAAATATTAACATTAAACTGAGACAAGTGATGGGAGGGAAAGGGAGAGAGAAGGGAAATTGCATGGAAACGGAAAGAACCCTCATCGTTATACGAAATCACATATACGAGGTTGTGAGGGGAAAGGGGGGGAAGGGAGAGAACGGAACAACAACAGATGAGGTAGAGAGGGAAGATGAAAGGGGAGGGGAGGGGGGATAGTAGGGGATAGGAAAGTCAGCAGAATACAACAGTCACTAATATGGCATTATGTAAACATTGTGAATGTGTAACTGATGTGATTCTGCAATCTGTATTTGGGGTAAAAATGGAAATGCATAACTCACTTGAATCAAATGTATGAAAGATGAAAAAAAAAATTTAAAAAGTACTAAATTGGCTCATCGTAACAATAAAAAAAGAGATATTACAAAATCAGGCAAAGTATAAAGTGAGTGATATGATTAGATATTTGCAACACGGTTGATTTTGAATATATAATCTTAGGAAGAAACAAATATGTAGTCACCAATAGGATTGATATTTGAGAGCATTAGGCAACCTGAACATGGAAGTAATCCATGTTCACTTTCTATTTAGGCTTTAGTAAAATAATAAGTGTGAACTTTGCATTTTGTGTCCAGAATATTACTGTGATAAAATGTATATGTTGATTAGGTGACATGAGTATTTCTTTCACCATTTCTGCGAGTAATATTTTGAAGACATATACATAAGTATTGGTTTTACAAAAAGCTGTACCCTGTGTCTATGAATATACAGATAATGCATGAATAGACCATACTGTGAATAAATAGTATAGCTGGTTCCACTTTAAATAATGGATCGAATTGATATTCACAAAGGAGTGGTCTGAGGCAAAAACCTTCCTGAAATTCAGGGCAACAGAACAATAGGTAAACAAAACGCACAAAGCAGGGTTTCTCCACTGAGACTTTCCTGGTCACACTGATATCTGAGTTTTCTGAGATGCTCGCCTTTCCCTTCAGCTATCCAGTACATAGCCATATCACATAGCTTGGAGGTAGTACATATCTTGGACACAAAACAATGAGGCAATTCTGGAGAGTGTCCAGAATTCAGGATGTAAACAAAAACTTTGAAAGATAGCAGGTGTTTCGCTTCAATAAGGAAAGCTGCAGTCCATTAATAAATCGGGCAGGATGAATATTGCGAAGCTTTCTCCTAGACAGGACACATCCATTGATGCATTTTCTTTTCTAATGTCTACAACCACGGACAGAGTGGGATACACAGACATAGAAGCACTCGCCTTGTCAAAGGACTTACTAGAAACAGTCCACGCCAATTCAAACAAACAGCCTTTCTTACATCTTCTCAGAACTTGAGAAAAAACCATACACACACCTACACCCACAAAGGCACCTCCTTTGTGGAGTGTCCTCTGAATGGTGGGCCATACTATATTCCCCCAAAATGGCCTGTTGTATCTCAAATCTAGTCTCCTTGGCCAACTCTGTGCAGTTGTCAGGAGCCAGCGGTGAACCAATACCTGCTTTCTCAGAAAGGTCTTTCTTCAGAGCTTTCCTGGCATTTGGCCATCCTCACATCTGTTGGTACTAAGAAAGACTGACTCTGTGCTTGGTAAATTGAAACAAGTGAGACCACAGGGACTGGGACTGCGACTGGCTCTGGGTGCCTCTCTTCCTGGATCCCAAGTTCAGAGAGTTCCATCACCAAGGAAGTGAAGTGAGGTCACTTCCTTCAGGAACAGAATGAGGTCACTGCCTTGGCAACCTCTTTGTCCTAACAGTAACTTCTAAGGGTCCCATGAGATGGAGTCTGTCCCTTCTTTCTGTCACACTTTCACAAGTTAGAATGGTATATCAACCATAGGCACCTCGGAAGAGCTCTCCACACAGGCCTGATTTGGTCCATCTTCTCTACATTTAGAAGATAGAGGTTGATTCAGACACATCCATTCATCTTGACCAGGTTGTTTACCATAAAAGATGACTTTTCCTCTCTCAGGTCCTTCATAGCTGCCTATATCTTCTCCAGGGATCATTTCTGCATGGACCTTTGATGTTCTCAGAAGGTGGAAGATCCCCTACATTCCTGTATTGTAAGACCAACTCTGTCCCTCCTCTTTTGTAAAGTTAGATTGAGGGAACAGTGTATGTTTAGGGTTAATAACATGTTTGATTTGGGTTAGGAATCTCTCTGCCCCATGAATAATGGTATTGGGAACCTGTGATATTTACAAGAATATATAGGTGAAATGTAAGTATGAAAACAGAAATCTAGGTAAGATTCGAAGTCAGAAGGGCATTGGGTCCTTGAGTGGGATTCTTAGGTTTGAATTATGTTCTGCATATATGTCTCCGACAAATTGAAATACAATGGTTTAGGACCTTATACCTTGGATGATTAATTGTCGAAGAGAACATCGAGTCAAAAAGCAATAGTCAGTAGGATTAGGAAGATAGTCAGTAGGTTTAGAAATAAGAGTGAGTATAGGATTTAGACCAAAATTTCTTTAGCAATAGGGTCTCAGGTAGACATTGAATGTAAATGTCAGCATATGTGAAGTGTCAGACACAATGATGAACTGGGGAATATATGTAGGAAAGCAGATATCAATAGAGATATAAGGAAATCAGGCAAAGTATAAACTGAGTGATAGGATTAGACATTTTCAACAGGCTTGAAGTTGAATATATAATCTTAGAAAGAAACAAATATGTAGTCACCAATAGGATTTACATTTGAGAGCATTAGGCAACCTGGATATGGTTGTTTTTAGTAATCCATGCTCACTTTCCATTTAGGCTTTGATACAATCATGAGTATGACCTTTGTTTTTTGTGTCCAGAATATTACTGTGATAAAAAAAAGAAATATATATATATATATATATATATATATATATATATATATATATATATATATATATTGATAGATAGATAGATAAGGTGACATGAATATTTCTTCTACCATTTTTGGGAGCAATGTTTTGAAGAGGTATAAATTAGTATTGGGGGAACAAAGAGGTGTACACTGTGTCTATGAATATAGAGATAATGCATTAATAGACCATACTGTGAATAAATAGCATACCTGGTTCCAACTTTAATAATGGATTGAATTGAAATGTGAAAATATACAGGAAATCTTATATTGATATTCACACATTCATTCCAACCACTTATACATCTAATGGTAATATTAATGTTATGGTTTATCTTGAAGAGTGTGTGGGTTTAACTTCAAAATTGATTATGGAAATCGAAAATAATGTGTTTGGAAAGAAGTCTCATGAAAAGACCAGTCAAGTAACATGGAGGAATACATGTGTTCTGAAGCAGGAAGTGATTAAAAGTGAAACAAATTCCTATAAATTTGTGAACTTGTGAATGAAATATATATCCTATGATGTGCAAAAACTGAAGAAATAGTAATGTACCAGTGTTGAATTAAAATGAATGTCAAAATAGACATCATGTCCCATAGGAATATACTTGCATTGATGTTAAACTGGGTCAGTTACTGTAGAAATATTAGGATTTGTAAGCACCATTGATTGAAGTTAGTTTTCAGCACTGGGAAACAAATATGTATTTCAGGTAGATGATTATTTCTGAGAATAATCTTGTGAAAGTTGATTATAAATCCACATACATGAACATGAATGAATTTACAGAGTGTATATAAGACAAATATATTTCATATTTTATAAAATCTGTAGAGTGTATGTGTATATATATATATATATATATATATATATATATAGACAAAAAAACACAAAAATTCATTAAAAAGTATCAATATATATATGCCAATCGTAATTCATCATGTAATATATATCACCCTCAGATGCAAAAATATTTATTTTACTAAACATGGGTTTATGTATAATATTGTTCTAATAGGAAGCTCACCCATAGTTTGGATTTTCAGTTCCAACAGCGTTTAGGAGGACTGATCTCTTCTTACAATTTGTTTCTGCCAAGTCAGCCAACTCATAAAAATATACGTGTGATACCAAGTAGGAATCTATATGTGCATATAAAAAGTACATGTGCTGAGTAGGCTACAGAGAAAGGGAGACAGGAATTCACATATTTGTTAACTTTAAAAACGCATGGAGAGAGCTGGGGATGTGGCTCAAGTGGTAGCGCGCTCGCCTTGCATGCGTGCGGCATGGGTTCGATTCTCAGCACCACGTGCAAACAAAGATGTTGTGTCCGCCAATAACTAAAAAAAATAAATATTATAGAATTCTCTCTCTCCTCTCTAACTCTCTCTTTAAAAAAAAACACATGGAGGACTATTTCAATTAAAAATTGAGTAGATTTATAAAACCGACCCTTTATCATGCAAGAGGGAAGTCCAACTATACACCATGCCTCCTCTGAACTGCTTGTATTTTCATTTTTTTTGTTTATTTTTCTCCATCATATTAGGATTAGTAGTCAGAGTCTAGTAGGGTATGAGTTAGTGTCAGGGATTCAGCATTTCGAATGAAAAATTGGAAAATGGATCAATGTGTATGCAAATGTGTACTACAAAAAAATTTTCCCACTCTCATTCAGAACAATGCCTTGACATTACCTTCACCCCAAGTAAGACACAATTAGAGGAGAAGAGTTAGAAAATCTTTGAATACATATCTGAAATTGAAAATGCTTAGGGTTCACAACCTTGGAGATTGTAGAGGAGTTTCCAAAAGTAAGGGAAAGTGTAAAAACTCTACAAACATGGAGATTTGCCTGCCTAAAGACGTCTGGAGAAACTGTCTCTAGGTTGGGCACTTGAAATATATGTTTTTGTGAGGATCTTTAGCTTCCTTTCTAGTGAGACCATCAAAGCTGCGTCTTCATCTCTGTGATCTGGAGGACATGGTTTATAATTTTCCAATAAACATGAAGCAGCAGTGCTGAATTCTCTCTTGTATGTAAACTGTGGCCACTGGGGGCTAAGTGTCTCCCCATATGGACTGCGAAGCAATTTCATCATCCTCCACTTTTCCTAATGTTTCTTCCTGCTGCACTCGGAGTTTGGTATTTGCTTCACGAAATACAAGGAGTTCAACTGGGACACAGTGTTGCCGCGAGTTCTGTCATGTGTGGTGGATCAGGGTCTGCAGGAGAATGCACCAACAGGGCTTGTATACCACATAGGATGCCCCCTTGACCATAGCAACCTGATTCTGAACATTGCACTGAAACCTCTCCATATAACAAGTTGCCTTTACATATAAGGGTCTGCTGGCTGCACCATGTCAGTCACAAGCCATTTGGAAGCCAATGGCAGATCCACATGGCCCCACCTCAGATGTTTTATCACACATTTGCTCACCACTGCTCTAGGCCCACTACTCAGCAGGATCCAAATTATTGAGATCTCTGTTCTACACCATTTTCATCAAAACCAGTCAATCAAGGCACTGTCTGGTACACTTGTGATCAGCAACAGGACATCCAAATGTTCTTCATTGCCACCTGGTCATTGGAATTTCAAAAATTTCATGGTATTTATCTAGCCAATTTTCAATTATGAAGTTGGAAGCACTATGGCTTTCAAATCATTCAGGAATCATTCAATGGAGAGGAAGCTCATTTCAATGAAAAATTTGAAGAACTCTCACAGGCAAGGCTTCCCAAAGAGTGGCCTAAAAGTCACATGAATCCAGGCCCATCGAGGTCTACAATTGAGGTCCATGTGTGTTTTGACTAGCAAATATGGCTTCCAAGTCTTTCAGAAAAAAATAATTTGATATCCTGGCTGAGATTCCCAGTGCTCTGTGGAAAGCCACCCTAAGACTAGATCTCAGTTTCCAACGGAGACTCTCATGCATGGCCTCCTAAATTCTTAACACAATTCATGGCAATACTTCTTTGATGATTGATCCAGAACTGAGTGTTTAAGGGGAATGACACCAGAGTTCAAGCCCAGGTGGATCCAGTCATCTCTTCCAACTGCCACACGAATGACTACAATTAAAACCAAAACACTTCCACATGGTCCTCACCTTCTTCCAGAGAGACACTCTTCATTACCTCTGGCTGGAGTTTTTCATGTGGGACGCATCCCAAGAGAGTGTCCGAAATAATCTTCCTTGCCCCTCATTTGCCTAAAGTCAGGGTGGCATGGTCACCCTTCCTGTGAACCTGGAGTGATCCAATAGGCCTGCTTCTCCAATTTGAGGCCTACTGACTCTCAGGGATAGATTCTTTAAGTGATTTGGAGTCACAAGAAAACACAAGCACCTCTGCAGTTCTTCAAAGAACTCATTTGACCTAAAGGATCCCTATTCTCACTTGATAGAGGTCAGAATCCTAACAGAGGAAGGCAAGAGACTCATCAACAATGACAGATTTTTGGCCATTTTTGTTTTGATTGCACACATGGAATCTATCTTTAGATCCATCATGTGCTGAGAATCTAAGCCACAACCTCATACAGGGCCAAGAGGCTGATTTAGACACATCCTTTTAGAAGCAATTAAGCAAAGATCCACAGGTGATGCCCATTCATTTCCATTTGAAAACTGTTTTCTTCAGGCTTCACAAAGGGGTGGCCTGAGGCAAAGACCTTCCTGACATTCAGGACAACAGAACCATAGGTAAGCAAATGAACCAAAGCAGGGTTTCTCCACTGAGAATTTCCGGGTCACACTGATATCTGAGTTTTCTAAGATGTTCCCATTCTCTACAGCTATCAAGTATATGGACATGTCTCAGAGCTTGGAGGTGGTACATATCTTGGAAACAAAACCATGAGACTATTCTGGAGAGTGGCCAGAATTCAGGAAGAAAACAGGAACTTAGGAATTTAGTAGGTGTTGCCCATCCATAAGGCAAACCAAAGTCCATTCTTCAATTAGGCAGGATGAATGCTGGGAAGTTTTCTACTAGACAGGACACATCCTTTGATGCCTTCTCTTTTCTAATGTCTACAACCACGGACACAGTGGGATACTCAGACTTAGAAACACTAGCCTTGTCAAACGACTTACTAGAAACAGTCCACTCCAACCCAAAAAAACTGCCTTTTCTACCTATTCTCAGAACATGAGAGAAAAGCACAAACTCACTGAACACCGACAAAGGCACCTCCTTAACCCAAGTAGGTCTGTGACTATCCGGAGTGTCCTCTAACTGGTGGGCCATACTATGTTCCCCTGAAATGGCCTGTCCTTTCTCAGATCTGGTCTCCTTGGCCAACACTGTGAAGTTGTCAGGAGCCAGCGGTGAACCAATACCTGCTTTCTCAGGAAAGGCCCCTCTTCAGAGCTCTTCTGCCATTTGACAATCCTCATATCAGTCGGTACCAAGGAAGACTGACTCTGTCCTTGGTAAATCCAAACAAGTGAGACCACTGGGACTGGGACTGGGACTGGCTCTGGGTGCCTGGCTTCCTGCATCACAATTTCAGATTTTTTGATCACCAAGGAAGAGAGGTGAGGTCACTTTCTTTAGGAACTGAATGAGGTCACTACCTTGGCCACCACTTTGTCCTAACAGTTGCTTCGAAAGGTCCCATGAAATTGAGGCTGCCCCTACTTCCTTTGACACTTTCACAAGTTAGAATGGTATATCAACCATAGGCACCTGTAAACAGCTCTCCACACAGGCATGGTTTCATCAGTTCTCTACATTACGAAAGGAGAGGCTGATTCAGACACATCCCTTCATACTGACCCTGTTGTTTGCCATGGAATATGACTTTTCCCCTCTTAGGTCCTTCATAGCTGCCTGCAACGTCTTCAGGGTATAATTTCTGCATGGTCCTTTCATGTTCTCAGCAGGTGGAAGATCCCCTACATTACTGTATTGTAAGATAAACTCTGTCTCGGCTCTTCTGTAAAGTTAGTTTGAGGGAACAATGTATGGTTAGGCTTAATAACATGTTTCATTTGAGTTAGGAATCATTCTGCTTAATGAATAATGGTATTGGGAACTTGCGATATTTACAAGAATATATTGGTGAAATATAAGTTTGAAAACAGAAATCTAGATAAGATTTGAATCCAGGAAGGGCATTGGGGTGTTGATTGGGATACCTAGCTTTGAATTATGTTCTGCACAGATGTCTCAGATAAATCAATATACAATGGCATAGGACCTTGTACCTTGGATGATTGCTTGTCGAAGAGATCATCCAGTCAAAAAGGGATAGTCTTTAGGATTAGGAAGATAGTCGGTATGTTAGAAAAAAGAGTGAGTATAGGATTTGGACCAAAAGTTCTTTAGCAATAGGGTTTCGGATAAAGAGTGAATGTAAATGTCAGCACATGTGAAGAGTCAGTCACAATGATGAACTGGGGAAAATATGTAGGAAAGCAGATATCAATAGAGACATTAGGAAATCAGGAAAATATAAAGTGAGTGATAGGATTAGTCATTTTCAACAGGGTTGAGGTTGAATATATTATCTTAAGAAGAAACAAATATGTAGTCACCAATAGGATTGATTTGAGAGCGTTAGGCAACCTGGATATGGATGTGTTTAGTAATCCATGCTCACTTTCCATTTAGGCTTTGGTGAAAGGTTAATAAAATAGGTACTTGTTACTTACTGTTTTTCTGTATGCTTAACAAAACACTGTTGAAGTCTTGAGGACTGTTTGCTAATCTTGTTTCCAGAATGTGCTGTCCCCAACTGCCAAACTGCAAATGTATACCCTCACCCGTTTGCACGCAAACCACCCACTTGCCCTGACCCATCAATAAACTTCCCTCCCTGCCCTCTCCAAGGAAAGCATATAAGCTCTGCTTAAGCTATTCTCATTGCTCTCTGCTCTATTCAAGTGAGCTCTGAGCCCCAGAATGCTGGACCCATAATAAACCATTTACTGTTGCTTGAGACATTCCTCTGGTGGTCTCTTCCTCTGATGCTTGCCCGACCTTTACATCTGGAGGCACGAGCAAGATCCGGCAGCGGCGGATGAAAGATCCCCAAGGGGCTCTTTTCAGGGTAAGTAAGGGAACTCTTTTTGGTTTTAGGTTTCAGGTTAGGGCTTGGCAAAATGGCTATTGGTGATGAGCGTGAGCTCTCTCTGACAGAGGCTGACATACGTGTCACAGAGCCACAGGCCACGTCCCTGGGGGATGCCCCAGAGGACTCAGGAAATCGAGGAACAATTGTCTCCTTGACTCAGTGATATTTTGCTTCGGATTCAGTATTGCCAGCCCATCAGGTTTTGCCGGCTACTCAGTCCTGGCCTCAGTATTGGACGTCCATTGCCTGTCTTTATTGTCTTGTCTTGTCAGTGTAGTGTGTGATTTCTTTCACTGTTTGTGTATCTCTCATTTTGGGACAGAGCACTTCAACACCTCTCTTCCTGACCCTTGATCACTGGACCAAAGTCTGTGCAAGGCCCAGAATCTTTCTTTTTCAGTAAATTGCTGGACCTGGCAGACCCTCTGTGCCTCAGAATGACCCACCTTTGGAGTTGGATAGCCCCTAGAAACATCTACTTCCCACTAATTTGAAACGTCAGAGATTTTGTCTTTCAACCCGGGCCACATAGACATCCAGATCAACAGCCATATATCTTAACTTTGCAGGACCTCTGCAAATCTCCTCCTACATGGGTGAAGCCTTTCTTTGTCTCTGCGCCCACTCCTACTCCTTCCACCATGATTCTATCTCACAAACCCTCTGCTCTTCCTCCTCCAACCTCTGTTCTCCCTGAGTCTCAAGACTCTACTGGACTCTCCTACCCTTCTTATCCGCTGCCGTCGTCCACCAACCCCCAACAACCTCTAAGTGATTCCTTTGCTGCTGACTCAGCCTCTCCGCCATTGGAGAAAGCTAGGCCGGCCCAGCGCCCACCAGATGACTCCCCCTTGTCACACACACAGCCCCTCCTTCCCTGGAGAAAGCTGGCCCGGCTAAAAGAACTCAAAGAACTCCCTGGCGTTTTCACACCTGCCTACTTGGGATGACTGCCAACAAATCCTAGGGATTCACTTCATGACAGAGGAACGAGAGAGAAACTTTCTGGAAGCTAGAAAAAAATATCCTCGGACCAGATGGGTGACCAACACAACTTCCCAACATAATCAAAGCCGGCTTACCCTTGAACTGACCCAACTGGGACCCCGACACCTTTGAAGGTAGGGAGCATCTGTCCACTTATTGCCGGGCCCTAATAGTGGGTTTCCAACCGGCCGCTAGGCAACCAAATAATTTGGCCAAGGTAAGAGAGATTATTCAAGGGCCTGATGAATATCCCTCTATGTTTCTAGAGGGAATTATGGAGGCATATAGGAGATATACTCCTTTCGATCTTCAGGCAGAGGATCAAAAGACATATGTCATGATGGCCTTCATTGGGCAAGCTGATCTGGATATTAAAAGAAAGTTACAATACTTAGATGGATTACAAGATATGACTTTGAGAGATTTACTCAGGGTAGCCGAGAAAGTATCCTATAAGAGAGAAACAGAGAGAACGAAAGGGAGCAAAGGGAGGATGACAGATGAAAAAGACAGATGAAGGTATTAACTAAGGTCCTGGTCACAACAATAAATAGGCCAGAAATTAAGAAACAGGGAGACAAGAAACGATACCTGGGTCCCCACCAGAGGCCACCCTTGGCCTCAGATCAATGTGCCTACTGTAAAGAAAAAGGACACTGAGCCAAAAAGTGCCCTAGAAAGAGACAGCCACGCCAGACAGCCTTTCTGACTCTGGAGGTTGACTGAGAATGTCGGGGCTCAGATCCCTTCCCCGAGCTCAGGGTAACTTTTGAAGTGAAGGGGACCTCATAAACTTTGAAGTGGATACAGCAGCAGTATACTCAGCCCTTAAGGCCCCACTGGGCCCTCTATCAAATAAAAGGTCTCTAGTTCAAAGGGCTAACAGCAGTAAATATCAGACTTAGACAACTAAGAGGACCATGGACATGGGGAAAGGAAAAATCCAACATTCCTTCCTAGTAATCCCAGAATGCCTGGCCCCATTGATGGGCAGAGATCTGCTCAGTAAGCTCCGGGCCAAAACAACTTTTAACCCCGAAGGCCCCAAAATGAAATTTCTAAATCCTTCATTAAAAACTCCTATAGTCATGGCTTTATAAATGTCAGTCGAAGATGAACATCCACTTTTCACACACCCCAAGAATGATCAAACAGGCAAGCTACCCCAGAAATGGATAACAGATTACCCAGATGCCTGGGCAAAAATTGTTGGGTTAGGACTAGCCATGAAACAACCTCCAAGAACAGTGGAGTTAAAAACCTCAGCCTCCCCAATCAATGTCAAACAACATCCTCTGAGCAAAAAAGGTAAAGATGGGTTAAGGCCCCATATTCAGAAATATCTGGCTTTAGGGTCCTAAGGCCCTGTCAATCGGCCTGGAACACTCCCCTGCTACCAGTAAAAAATCCAGGAACTGGGGACTATCCCCGTTCAAGACCTAAGAGAGATCAACAACAGAGTGCAGGACATTCACCCCACGGTAAATAATTTGTACAATCTGCTTATCACTCTGAACCCTGAGTAGAAATGGTATGGACATAAAGATGCTATCTTTTGCATGCCTCTGCATAAAGACAGTCAGTTGCTGTTTGCTTTTGAGTGGGTAGACCCAGAAACCGGAACGTATGGTAAACTAACATGGACTAGACTCCCACAGGGGTTCAAAAACTCCCCCACTCTCTTTGATGAAGCCCTCCACAGAGATGTCAACAACTTCAGAACTATGCACCCCGAAGTCACCCAGCTTCAATACGTGGATGACCTGCTACTGCAGCCAACACCAAGGAAAACTGTGAGTCTGGGAACCAAGCACTATTATGTAAGCTTGCTCAACTCGGGTATAGAGCTTCTTCCAAAAAACCCCAAATTTGCCAGCAAGAAGTAGTCTTCCTGGGCTATTCTCTTAGAGGTGGTAAACGTTGGCTCACTGAGCCCAGAAAACAAACGGTTGTGCAGATACCCCCCCCCCAGCAGCAGACAACACAAAGAGTTTCTTGGGACTACTGGGTTTTGCAGGTTATGGATTCCTGTGTTTGTGTCCTTAACTTCTCCTTTATACCCGCTGTTAAAGGGAGATGCCCAATTCCAATGGACCCCTGAGCACCAGCAAGCTTTTGATAACATCTTACGACACTGGCACTGAACTCCTCAACTTCACTGAGCCAAGCCTGCAATTTCAGAAAGCCCTACACTACGTTAAAAATATACATCAATTCACACACCTTGGTCCAAAGAAACTGCAGGCATTCCTGAAGGATCAAGAACAGAGTTTTCCACTAACCGACTCACAGCGAAAGGACATAACTGAACGGGTAACAAAACCCTGTCCGTTCTGTCAATAGAACAATTACCCTTCCAAGCTTCCTGTAGGAAAGCACCTATGAGCAACCAGACCAGGAAATTCTGGGAAGTGGACTTTACTGAAATTTAGCCAGCAAGGTATGGACTTCAATATCTCCTAGTGTTTGTAGATATATTTTCAGGATGGATTGAAGCCTTCCCCACAAAAAAAAAAGGCACAAATGGTGGTAGAAAATCCTGAAAGATATTTTTCTATGATACGGCCTACCTAAGGTAATAGGGTCTGATAATGGACCGGCGTTCATGGCCCAGGTAAGTAAGGGGTTAGCCAGGATCCTGGGGATAAATTGGAAGTTACATTGTGCTTATAGACCCCAGAGCTCAGGACAGGTTAAAAAACATTAATAGAACCATTAAAGAGACCTTAACGAAATTAAGCTTAGAGAGGGCATCAAAGATTGGACTATGCTCCTGCCTTATGCACTGTTTCATGCAAGAAATACTCCCTCTGTTTCTTTGTGTAACCTCACCTCCTATAAAATTCTCTATGGGGCCCCTCCTCCAGTAAGGACCTAACCACAACTCTAAGACCTACCGATCCCTTCCACACCCCCTTGCTTGACAAACTTAAAGCTATTGAAAGAACTCAAGGATACCTGTCAAAACAGCTGGCCACTGCCTACCAACCTGGTGAAGAGGAGACTCCACATCGATATCAAAAAAGAGACTTCATCTACATAAGATGACATCAGGTGTCATCCCTGGAACCCCGCTGGACAGGACCATACCAGGTGCTACTTATAAAACCTACAGTGGTAAAGGTAGACGGAATCACTTCCTGGATCCTAATTCTCATCTCAAGCCTGTGCCCTGTCCAGACACTGGCTTGAAAGTGGAAAAGACTGGTAACCCTTTCAAATTGCATATTTGCCATGTGGATAAGGCTATAGACTCTCCCCTTGGCCACCACTAGTCCTAACCATCATCAGCCCATTCAGCAGCGATGGCTGATCACAAATCCTATTAGACAAGAAGTATGGTCTGTCTCACATACAGCCCCCTTAGGGACCTGGTGGCCAACTCTCCACCCAGATATTTGTCAGCTGGGTATACGTCTTTCCAATTGGGATATCTCTCATGAAGAGGATCCCACTAAAATTCCATTAAATTTCTCCCGTACCATAGATAATGGAAACAAACATTATGGATGTAGGGACACGCAAGCCTGATGCAGGTTGGCTAGCCTAGATTACTATGTTTGCCCGGTGGACTATCAAAGCCACAAACAACCACGGCTGTGTGGGGGAAAAGCCGTCTTCTTCCGTAAGTCATGGGGATGTGAGCATACAGGGGCTGCCTGGTGGAACCCAAACTCCTCATCAAATTCAGTTCACAGCATTGGCCATATTACCAATTAGACAACCAAAACCGATGGCCCCCAGAGGGGTCTCTAGATCCTCAAATTCTGTGTGACTATTTCAACTTCGGCAAGTGATCAAAAGGATTGAAGAAAATTCCCCTATGTGTAGGCCTTTTCCCTGCTTTGCTCACATCACGAAATATGTTTCTCCAATAGATCCTTCTGCTCCAGATTCTCTGCTGTCACTCTCACATCAACAACCTGATTTCTCCCCTCCAATTACTAGATCAAAACCCCAAACCTCCGCTGGTTCTCAGACCATTGACCCCATGCTGAGGCAGCAGGTACTGAGGTACCCTTCCACCCACTCACTCCTCTCTTCTCCTGTCAGTGCCCACACCGGGTCCCACCAGGTCCTCTTACCAGCTAACCCAAAGCTCAAACCAGCTGAGGAGTGCCCTCAGACGCCTATCCAAGATGTAATGAAAATGGCCTTTAAAGTTGCTTTGTCATCACTAAAAACAGGTTACAAAGAATTTAAAGTCCCTCACAGGCTTTTTAGATACTCATTCCCGTCTTCCCATCTGCTCTACCTGTTCTACTGCTCAAGTTTTGTTGCCAGGAAAATCCCAAACCCTTTTCCCATTATTCTTTTATATCTCTTTTTCCTCATTCTCAGAACCACAGAACTGCTCTCACCCCCCGCCTTCCCCGTCTTCCCCTCTGTACCAGGCCCACAGAAAAATCTTAAATGGCCTTCTCCAGAAGTCTTCATCGTGGCTGACTTTAGGACTTTCAGCAACAAAGTCCCTATAAAAGAGTTCAGTGTAGATAAACTTCCTCTTTTCGTGTTGCTCTGTTATACTTGGCCACTGGCTGGAAAAATCAGCCCTTCTAAGATAGACACCCCCTTACTAGTTTTTCACAAAATATGTGAACAAGGCCTCTGGCCTTGAGCTGAGGCTTCCAGAGATGGCTACATTTCCAAGATAAAGAAGTTACCAACTGGGCTCCATGGTAACAGCTGTCAGGGAGAAAATAAAAGAGAAGAAAAAAGCTCTCCCCCTCCCAGGTGTCCTTAATAAGTTATCTTTCCCAGAGAAGAGGAAAATAAAAACAAAACCAAAAACTGCTTTTTGTGATCTTCTGCAGACTGTGAATTTCTGAGTCTTTTCCCTTACATGTTGGGTACAAAATTCTGAAACTACCTAAACTTGGGATTCAGGGGATTAATTGATTACAACAGAAGCAATGCCCTCTATATCCGGTTGCAACCAAATAGGACTGTTTCCCTGTCTTTGGTGCTATCTTAGGTGCCTTGCCTTGTCCATACCTACAACAGTATAATTCTATATACTTAAACATTGTTTATTCATAAAATTATCAACAGATGTGATTAATTATGTAATGGTGCAGATGTTTCCCCGAGTGCTCTATCATGAGGCAGGATCATTTAAATTTCAAATAGGGGGGCATACAACCCGGTTCCGCTGGAAACCTGTATCCTTCACTTTAGCCATCCTATGAGGAATAGTAGTTGCTGCAGAGAAGGGCACAGGAACCACTGCCCTAATCCATGGGACACAACAAATGACCCAATTAGAAGCAGCAATAGACCAAAACTTAAAGATATTAAAAAACCACCATCACAGCTTTACAAGAATCTTTAACCTCTCTCTCTGAAGTTGTTTTACAGAACAGGCGAGGGTTCGACCTCCTCTTATTGAGAGAAGGGGCCTTTGTCCTGCATTGAGGGAAGAATGTTGTTATTATGCCTACCATACTGGAGTTGTAAAAGAATCTATGATTAAATTAAGAAGACGCATTGAAGAGCATCAACAAGAGAGAGAGAGGCCCAAAAAGGGTGGTTTGAGTCTTGGTTCACAGAGTCCCCCTGGGTAACTATGCTTTTATCAGCCCTGGCCGGTCCATTAATAATCCTCACATTATTGCTAACTGTAGGACCCTGTTTGCTCAACCGTGTAGTTTCCTTTCTCCAAGCTCAAATTGGACAAGTTAAACTTATGGTAATCAGAAATCAATATACCACACTAGCAAACATAAAATGTGACATCCTCAATGATCACTATTATGATTTAATGTAACCAAAAGAAAGTGGGGAATGAAAGGTAAATAAAATAGGTAATTGTCACTTCCAGTTTTACGGTATGCTTAACAAAACACTGTTGATATCTTGAGAACTGTTCGCTAATCTTGTTCCCTGAATGTTCTGTACCAACTGCAAAACTGCAGGATGTACTCCCTCACCCATTTGCACGCAAACTGCCCACTCGCGCTGACCCATCAATAATCTTCCCTCCCTGCCCTCTCCAAGGAAAGTATATAAGCTCTGCTTAAGCTGTTCTCAGGGCTCTCTGCTCTATTCAAGGGAGCTCTGAGCCCCAGCATGTTGGACCCCCATAAACTTTTGGCTGTTGCATTAGACAGTCCCTGGTAGTCTCTTCCTCCGATGCTCGCCTGACATTTACATTGGTAAAATAATAAGTGTGACCATTGCTTCTGTGTCGAAATGTACAAATTATTATTGGGGGTACAAATAGGTGTACCCTGTGATATGAATATAGAGATAATGCATGAATAGACAATACTGTGAATAAATAATATAATGGATTCCAAATTTAATAATGGATTCAATTGATATCTGAAAATATAAAGGAAATCTTATATTGATATACATACATTCATTCCAACCAGTAAAACATCTAAACGTTATATTAGGATTATGATTTATCATGAAGAGTGTGTGAGTTTTGCTTCAAAATTGATTATGGAAGTTGAAAATAATGTGTTTGGAAAGAAGTCTCATGAAAAGACCAGACAAGAAACCTGGAGGAATCCATGTGTTCTGAAGCAGGAAGTTATTGAAAGTGAAACAAATGCCTATAAGTTTGCTAACTTGTGGATGAAATATATATCTTATGATGTGCATCAATTGAAGAAATAGTAATGTAGCAGTGTTGAATAAAAATGAATGTCAAAATACACATCATGTCCCATAGTAATCTACTTGCATTGATGTTAAACTGGGTCAGTTACTGTACAAATTTAGTATTTGTATGCAACGTTAACTAAAGTTAGTTTTCAGTACTGGTAACAAATATGTATTTCAGGTGGATGAATATTTCTGAGAATAATCTTGTGAATACTTGATTATAAATCCATACACATGAACATGAATGAATTTAGGGAGTGTATATAAGACACATATATTTCATATTTTGAAAAATCTGGAGAGTATATATATATATATATATATATATATATATATATATATATATATATATATATATATACAAAAAACACACATGCAGAGACATTAAATTACCAATATATATGCCAATCGAAATTTATCATGAAATATATATCATCCACAGATGCAAAAATATTTCTTTTACTGAACTTGGATTTATGTTTAATGTTGTTCAACTAGGAAGCTCACCCATAGGTTGAATTTTAAGATCCAACAGGGTTTAGGAGGAGTGATCTCTTCTCATAATTTGTATCTGCCAAGTCAGCCACCTCACAAGAATGTACATGTGATACCAGGTAGGATTCTATATGTGCATATAAAAATACATGTTCTGAATAGGCTACAGGGAAAGGGAGACAGGAATTTATATATTTATTAACTTTAAAAACACAAGGAGAACTATTTCAATTAAAAATTAACTAGATTTATAACACCTACCCTTCATAATGCAAATGGCAATTCCAAATATACACCATGCCTCCTTTGAACTGCTTGTATTTCTATTCTGTTTGGGTTAGTTTTCTCCATCATATTAGGATTAGCAGTCAGAGTCTAGTAGTTTATGAGTTAGTGTCAGGGATTAAGTATTTCGAATGGAAAATTGGAAAATGAATCCAATGTGTATGCATATATGTGCTACACAAAAATCTTCCCACTCTCATCCACAACAATGCCTTGACATTAACTTCGCCCCAAGTAAGACACAATTAGAGGAGAAGAGTTAGAAAATCTGTGAATGCATATGTGGAATGGAATATACTCAGGATTTCACAAACTTGGAAGTGGTAGAGCAGTTTCCAAAAGTAAGGCACATGGTAAACACTCCACAAACATGGAGTTCTGCTGGCCTAAGACTTCTTGATAAACTGCCTCTGAGGTTGGGCACTTGAAATATGTGTTGTTGTCAGTAGCTTTAGCTTACTTTCTAGTGAGACCATCAAAGCTGGGTCTGCATCTATGTGACCTGGAGGACATTGTTTCTAATTTTCCAATGAACATGAGGCAGCAGTGCGAATACTCTCTTTGTAGTTAAACTATGGCCACTGGGAGCTAAGTGACTCACCGTGTGAACTGTGAAGCCATTTGGTCCTCCTCCACTTTTCGTGGTGGTTCTTGCTGCTGCACTGGGACTTTGGTATTTTCTTCATGAAATACAAGGAGATCAACTGGGACACAGTGCTGGAGGGAGTTCTGTCACGTGTGGAGGTCACGGTCTGCATGTGAATGCACCAACCAGGATTCTATCCCACATGGGTTGCCCCTTTGTTCATAGCAACCTGATTCTGAACATTGCCTTGAAATCTCCCTATACAAAAAGATGCCTTTACATGGAAGGTTCTGCTGGCTGTACCATGTCATTCACAAGCCATTTGGAAGCCAGTGGCAGATCCACATGGCCCCACCACACGTTTTATCACACACCTTCACACCACTGCTCTAGGCCCACTAATTTGCAGGCTCCAACTTACTGGCATCTCTGTTCTACACAATTTTCAAGAAACCTAGTCAGTCAAGGCACTGTCTGATACACTCATGATTAGCAATAGGACATCCAAAGATTCTCCAGTGCCACCTGGTCATGGGAATTCCAAAAATTTCATGGTGTTTATCTAGCCATTTTTTTGAGGATGAAGTTGGAGGAACTGTGGTTTTCAAAAACCATTAAATGTTGAGGAAGCTCATTTCAATGAAACTCTGGAGAACTCTCATAGGCAAGGCTTCCCAAAGAGTTGTCAAAAGGTCACATGAAGCCAGTCCAATTGAAGTCTACAATGTGAGGTACATGTGTGTTTTGACTCTCAGCTATGGCTGCCAAGACTTTAAGAAGAAAATCATGGATTATCTTGGCTGAGATTCCCAGTGCTCTGTGGCCTTGATCTAAGTTTATAAGGGCTACTCTCATGCGTGGGCTCCTAATATCCCAACAAAGCTCATGGCAATACTTCTCTGAGGTCAGTTTCAGAATTCAGTCTCTATAGGGATTCACACTAGAGTTCAAGCCCAGGTGGACCCAGTGATTTCTTCCAATCGCCACACAAATGACCAAAATTAAAACGAAAACACTCCCATATGGCCCTCATCTTTTCCACATAGACACTCATCATAACCTCTAGCTGGAGGTTTCTATGAGGGGCGCTGGACAAGACAGTGTCCAAAATAAGCTCCCTTGCCCGTCATTTACCTAAAGTCAGGGTGGCCTGGAAACCCTTCCTCTGAACCAGGAGTGATCAAATAGGCCTACCATTATTACTGTTCCACTTCTCCAATTTGAGGCCTACTGACTGTGGGGTTTAGATTCTTCATGTGGATTGGGGTCATGAGAAAACCCAAGCACCAATGGGCTAGACTCTGAAGGGCTTTGAAAAACTCATTTGACCCAAAGGATTCCTATTCTCACCTTATGGAGGTCAGGAAACTTACAGAGGAAGGCGAGAGACTTCATCCATAATGAGTACTCTTTTGGCCATTTTGGTTTTGGATGCACACATGGCATCTTTCTTTAGATCCATCAGGTGCTGAGAATCTAAGCCACAGCCTCACACAGGGCCAACAGGCTGATTCAGACACATCCCTTTCGAAATCAATTACTCAAAAAGGGACAGGTGATGCCCATTCATTTACATTAGAGAACTGTTTTATTCAGGCTTCACAACGGGGTGGCCTTAGGCAAAGACCTTCCTGACATTCAGTGCTATAGAACAATAGGTAAGCAAAAGTCCCAAAGCAGGGTTTCTCCACTGAGACTTTCCTGGTAACATTGATATCTGAGTTTTCTGAGATTCTCGCCATTCCCTTCAGCTATCCAGTACATGGCCAAGTCACAGAGCTTGGAGGTGGTACCTATCTTGGTCACAAAATCATGAGCCTATTCTGGAGGGTGGCCAGAATTCAGGAAGAAAACAGGAACTTAGGAAGATTTCAGGTCTTGCCCACAAATAAGGCAACCCTCTGTCCTTTTATAAATTGGGCAGCGTGAATGTTGGGAAGCTTTCTCCTAGACAGGACACATCCATTGATGCATTTTCTTTTGTAATGTCTACACCCACGGACACAGTGGGATACACAGACATAGAAACACTTGCCTTGTCAAATGACTTAATAGAAACAGTCCACTCCAAACCAAACAAACCAACTTTCCTACCTATTCTCAGAACATGAGACGAAACCACAAACCCACACTCATTCCCACAAATGCACCTCCATCCCCCAAGAAGGTCTGTTACTAACCGGAGTGTCCTCTGCCTGGTGAGCCATTCTTTGTTCACCCGAAATGGCCTGTCTGTTCTCAAATCTGGACTCCTTGGCCCACTCTGTGAAGTTGTCAGAAGCCAGCTTTGAGCCGCCACTACCTGCATTCTCACTGAAGACACCTCTTCAGATTTTTTCTGGCATTTGACCATCTTCACATCTGTAAGTACCAAGAAAGACTGACTCTTTCCATGATAAATCCAAAAAAGTGAGATCTCTGTGACTGTTACTGGGCCTGACCCTGGGTGCCTGGTTTCCGGGATCCCAAGTTCAGAGAGTTCCATCACAAAGAAGTGAGGTAGGTCACTTCCTTCATGAACTGAATGAGCTCACAGCCTTGGAAAACACTTTGTCCTAACAGTTTTTTCCTAAGGTCCCATGAGATGGAGGCTGCCCCTACTTCCTGTGACACTTTCACAAGTTAGAATGGTATATCAACAATAGGTACTGGGGGAGAGATCTCCACACAGGGTTGGTTTGGTCCATTTTGTCTACATTAAAATGTGAGAGGCTTATTCAGACACATCTCTTCATCCTGACCAGGTTGTTTGCCATGGAAAATGACTTTTGCTTTCTCAGGTCCTTCATAGAATTCTATATCTTCATCAGGGATAATTTCTGCATGGATCTTTGAGATTCTCAGCAGGTGGAAGATCCCCTATATTCCTGGATTGTAAGACCAACTCTATCCCTGCACTGCTGTAAAGTTAGATTGAGGGAACAGTGTATGGTTAATGTTAATATCATGTTCTATTTGCGTTAGGAATCATTCTGCTGGATGAATAACGGTATTGGGATCCTGAGATATTTACAAGAATATATAGGTAAAATATAAGTATGGAAACAGAAATCTAGGGAAGACTTGAAGCCAAGTAGGACTTTGGGCCCTTGAGTAGCATACTTTGCTTTGAATTATATTCTGCACAGATGTCTCAGATAAATTGATATACAAAGAAATAGGATCGTATACACTAGATGATTGAATAACATACAGAATATCCAATAAAAAAGGGATAGTCTGTAGGATTAGCAAGATAGTCAGTAGGTTTAGAAAGAAGAATGAGTATAGGATTTGTACCAAAAGTTCTTTACAAATAAGGTTTCGGGTAGAGAGTGAATGTAAATGTCAGCACATGTAAAGAGTCAGTCACAATGACGAATTGGGGAAAATATGTAGGAAAGCAGATATAAATAGAGACATTAGGAAGTCAGTAAAAGTATGAAGTGTGTAATTTGTTTAGACATTTTCAACGGTTTGAGTCTGAATATATAACCTTAGGCAGAAACTAATATGTTGTCACAAATTGGATTGACTTTTGAGAGCATTAGGTAACCAGGACATGGATGTTTTTATTAATCCATGCTCACTTTTTATTTAGGCTTTGGTAAAATCATAAGTGTGACCTTTGCATTTTGTGTCCAGAATATTATTGTGATAAAATGTATATGTAGATCAGGTGACTTAGTATTTCTTCCACCATTTCTGTAGCAATATTTTGTAGATGTATAAATTACTATTGAGGGTACAAATAGGTGTACCCTGTGTCTATGAATATGCAGATAATGCATGAATAAACCATACTGTGTGTAAATAATATAACTTGCTCTACTTTAAATAATGGATTGAATTGATATCTGAAAATATAAAAGAAATCTCATATTGATATACAATCATTCACTGCAACCAGTTATACATCTAATGGTAATATTATGGTTGTGGTTTATCCTGAAAGGTGTGTGAGTTTTGTTTCAAAAGTGATTATGGAAATCAACAATAATGTGTTTGGAAAGAAGTCTCATGAAAAGAATAGTCAAGAAACCTGTAAGAATACATGTGTTCTCAAGAAGGAAGTGATTGAACATTATATATCATACTATATATAATGTGCATAAACTGCAGAAATAGTAATGTACCAATGTTGAATAAAAATGAACATCAAAATACACATCATGTCCCATAGGAATCTAATTGCATTGATGTTAATCTGGGTCAGTTACTGTAGAAATATTAGGATTTTTATCCACCATTCACTGAAGTTGCTTTTCAGTACTAGGAAAAAAGTATGTATTTAAGTTGGATGAATATTTCTGAGAATAATCTTGTGAAAATTTGATTATAAATCCACATAAATCACAAAACATTATAAACACAAAAGTCACATGGACATTAAAATCTAGCAATATATATGCCAATTTAAATCCATCTTGAAATATATATCATCCACTGATCCAAAACTATTTATTTAATGAACTTGTATTTATGTATAATGTTGTTCAGCAGGGAAGCTCCCCCATAGATTGAATTTTCTGTTCCAAATCAGTGTTTAGGAGGAGTGATCTCCTAAATGTGTATGCAAACATGTGCTACACAAAAATCTTCCCACTCTCATCCAGAACAATGCCTTGATATTACCTTCACCCCAAGTAAGACACAGTTGGAGGACATGAGTTAGAAAATCTGTGAATACATATCTGGAATGTAAAATGGTCAGGAGTTCACAACCTTGCAGGTTGTAGAGGAGTTTCCAAAAGTAAAGGACAGGCTTGATAGACCCAACCTGATCTTTTATTAGAATTGGGAGCCATCTTGCCAGAAAGCCATGAAAAGATAATTTGGGCTTTACTATAAATTACTGCAAATTCTGAACCTGCTTGGAATGCCTGTCCGTGCCTTGAACTCATCCATGCCTGGCTCTCTGACCAGATAACAGTGCTCTCTGAAACATTAGTGACACCTAATAAATATTGGCCTTCCCAGGCCAGACAACGACCCTCTCTGAGTCTCTAATGGTCCTCATAATTTCTGATGTTGGGGCCAGCAAAAAAAATGTAAACTACCATCAGTGTGATGCTTTCAAAGTTCTGTTATCTGTAACCCCCTTTTTGTGTAACTTTCTGGGCTATATAGCTGGGCTGTAGGAAAGGTGGTGTTGCTGTCTTGTTCCCGCCATTTTTGGAGGGAGAGGCAGCCTGGCCAGTTTTAATAATAAGCCTGCCTTAATTTGATTTTAATTGGAGTCACTGGTCTTTTCTTGCATCCTATTCCAACATTTTGGAGTTCCCCAGTGAGATGACCCTGCCCGACCAGATCACAAGACCAGACTGCTGAAAATTCTGAAGCTGGCCTTCCCTCCAGGGCTACGGGCTGGGGAGCCACTCTAGGGGGTGCACAACTTGAGATGTTCCAAGGCCTTGGAGTGAGCCGTCGGTCTGGGGAGCACTGCAGTGAACCACCGCACTGAAACTATTAGCAAGTACCTGGTGGAGGAGGCCTCCATAGGTAAGTGGCACCTTGATAACATCTTATATCTGGTTAAGGGAGATCTCTTCTAATGACAGAGAGGTGGCCTGGGGAGGCTCACATTCACTCCTGTCCAGGATAGTAATGAGAATCGTTCTGTCCTCTGTTCCGTTCTGTAGGGAATTCCTCTGGAAGGTTAGAGAGGTGCCGAGGGACACGCATGCGCTCCTACCCCAGAGCTTTAGCAAGACGTTGAATTGCTCATCTGCTTTTCTGTTTTGGCACCAAGATTCTGTTGTTTTTTTTTTTGTTTTTTTTTTTGTGTGTGTGTGTGTTTTGTTCTGTGTTCTATATGTTTATTGTTTGTTTGTTTTTGTGCGTTTTGTTTTGTGATTTCTGTGATAAAATCTTAAGGATATTGAACGTGAAAATGGGTAACAAAGCAAGTAAGCCTGACACCCCTTTGGACTGTGTTTTAAGGAACTGTGATGAACTTTACCACCATTTGTTAAGCAGAATGAGAGAAGGCCCTAGCTGGCTGCCTGGAGCACACCCAGTGCAGATGGTAATGCCTGCTGGGGAATGAAGAACTGAGTATCTCCCAGTATCTGCCGAAGCCCTGTTGCTTCAGGGAATTCCCTCCTTCGTTCCCTGCACTGCAAGGATAATGCCACCTCTGTCTTCTTAAAAAAAGAGAAAAACAAAAAGGGGACACTAAATGCAGTAAAGTCGCCATGGAGACACTTTATTTTATATTTCAGGTAGCTCCTCTGTGAAAACATTTGGTCCCCTTGTGGGGACATCTGTGGTGCCACTGGAGAAGGAGATTTTTCTCTTATTTGCTCTGTTTTAAAAAGTTCTGTCTGTCAGCCATTGTCTGGAGTTCATTTCTGTCTGTCTTGTGCCTTTTTTCTAGCCCTTTAAGACATGTGCAATAATGTGTTAATATTATAAATTGTTTCTTGGAAATGATCTTAGCTGAATGTGTGTCTAAATGATGATGTTTAATTGTACCAATCTGGTATCTGAATGGGTTTTTGAAGCATTCCACAATCTTGCAGTTAAAAGTCGGGTTTAGGTATTTGTTTAGTTCATGGTTTCAGATAATTTATGCCAGAGAACTTAAATACTTAGGATGGAAAATAAAGAACTCTACTTCCAAGTTGGCAAGTAACTTCCCAATCATTCAGTCTTTTTTTCACCAATTTTAAATTAGGTAGCCTGGGAAAATGTCACTGTGTGTACCAGTGCATTAATTTGGACAAGGATACTAAATCATAGTATGATATCTGTTGACAAAACAACTTGTAAAGATATAAAAATTTGTGAATTGTATCTTAAACTTGTATCATAATTTTCAACATCCTAACATGAAAATTATGGTTAAAATACCTTAGGCCTAAGGTTTCTGCTCAGAATAGCCTTTTTTCCTTCTTCTTCCAGACCTCAGCCAGGACTTATTTTGAAATGCAAATGAAAGAAGCCTGTAAGCTTAGTAGGAGACTTATTTGAGGCCTAAGGGAAAAAAAAGGTAAATTGTATGGTATTTACCAATTACTCGCCAGTCATTTTTCTAGGACTCATAATTTTTTCCTTAGGTTCTTTATTTATTTTTTGAGCTCATGATTTTGCTCCTACAGACCTAGGTTAATGTTTTTCTGATCAGTAATATCTTTGACCAACTGTGGAATTTTTAAATCATTGCAATGGAGATTTCACCTGTGAAAAGCTACAAGGCCTTCACTTTTATTATGTGTGCACAATTTGTTATGTGTTGTATGTCTATATATGTATACATATGTCCGTATATCATATATATGATACACAAATTAACATATATAAGGAGCACTCATATTAAAAAGCACTCATAAAAACAATTTTAAAAAGTGGATCCAAAGATCTTTAATTCACGTGATTTAAATGTTTCAATTTAAATTGGGTAAACTGATAAATATAAATTTCTTTAAATTTAAGCTTACAAGTTTTTCTAGGTGTTCAAAAATCTAATAAAGTATTAATGTCTACAAAAGGTCTAATATGCCTATGTTCCAGGACTTTTCTTTCAATCAAAAAAATGGCTTACACTGTTCAAAACATTTGTCTAATATTTTGATAAATAAGTAAAGTAAATTTGATATGGGATTACTCATTCATGAGTACTTTTGTTTGATATCTGATTGATATACTAAGGTCTGTATAAGTTTGTACTAAAGTCTGTATAAGATTGTAAAAATCAGTCATGTATAAAAGAGACAAAAATTTCTTAAACATAAGTTTACCCATAACATTAAGTTTATTAAGATTTAAATTTTCTAGAGCAAGCAACCATAAAAATTAAACAAATGTTTAAATAAGAACTGTTATTTTAGAGCACTGTACTGCCATTTCTTTAAAAGCTAAACTTGGTTAATGTAGAAACTTCAATGCAATTGTGATGCTATTAATGTGCTCATATTTTCCAGTTATACAACTCTATAAGGTAGAAACTTTAAAAGAGCATTATATCAAGCAGGTGTTCTGAAGTTGTATGGTAAATAAAATATATATTGGGGATTTATTTACCTGTTATCAATAATATATGTAAAGTTTTATGTTACTTTTTACATTGTGGAACAATTTAAATGTATTTTTAAGTTAATGAGACCCTAATCTATGTAAAGGTTAAAATCTTTCAGCCGTACTTTAATTCATGTTTTAAATGTGATATCATATGGTGTGAGCTAATGTTCATGTGACCTCAAACAATTTATGTAAACTTTGTAAAATGATATTTAAAAAAAAGATCAGCTTGAGAACTAAAGCATTTAAGATTTATAAGGAGCCCTGCTTACCTGAGATAAGACTCTTTGTCCCATCTTACTACATGTGAGAATGACTACGAAAGCAGTAGGTCAGATTTTATTTCATTTAAAGTTATGTTCAAATTTTTTTTTTCTGTCAAGATTACTAGGATCTCAAAAAGGTGATATAATATATAACTCACCAAAAAATTCAGGGTAGCTATTACATGAACTAAGTATTTTTACTCTTGTTAAAAAATTTTATTTTTTAATTTCTTTTTAAGTGATCTAAAGATTCCCTGTTGGTGTTTTACAGAAGTGTTGCTTTAAGAACACAACATGGGTTAATTTAAGAAAATAAGTCATCAACTACAAGACAGACAGAATAATAAGATCCCAATTAATAAAATATAAATAATTATAAACTTATAGACATTAAAGTGCAGTACTCTTAATATATGGCTGTTAAAATTTATTTGCTGGTTGTTTCAGATTAGGATTCAAAATTAAAGTTAAATGAAAAGGGCCAAAAAAAAAAACAATATTTGACTCTTGCCCTTTGAGTCAGTCTGAATCCAGGGAACAGGGGACTTCTCTATGAGCTTTGCAACTCTGGGCCACATAACCTCCCGATCAGGGAGATTAATGAGACCACTGGAGAACAGAAAGCCAATCAGTGCATTTGCTACAAAGAGGTGAGTCATCAGGAAAGGGAGACATCCCTGATGCTTCTGAGGGAAGACACATGGTCAAGCAAGACCTGAACCCACCTAGCTCAAATTGCACTAGCAGAACTGAGAAGCTGCTCTCAAGTTTCCCAAGGAATGACTCCCATAAAAGCTCAGCTGACTGCTAACAATAGATAGAAACAAAAGTCATTTGACTGCTTCATCTTAAACACTTAGCAAAGACAGTTAAAACCAAAATACAGCCATTCCTGGGCATTTTAAATAATAATAATAATAATAATAATAATAATAATAATAATAATAATATTTTAAGGTATACACTTTATGTTAGCCTCCCAAAATAAGTAAAACTGTTGGCTACAAAGACTATCAAGAGGAGCTGCCAGAGGCAGAAGTTTTTAGTTTAAGGCCTACAGATATTCTTAACCTACAGGTAGGCTTGGTGTTTGCTAGTACGATTATCCAGCCCTGAGTAACAGAATTAAATGTTTCTCTATTAGACACAGAGGTCATACTAGTGAAAGGATTTTGCAAAATCAGATGACATTAAATTATTAAACTGTATATTATGGGGAGGGACAACTGTAACACTTAAAGTTAAATATTAAGTTGACAGTCCTGATAATTGGGGATATTAAAGACTGGTGAGGGTACTTCATACAGTGACATGATCCAGCTACTGCAACATTTATTCAATACTCATGTTTTTTGTTTCTCTCATAGAAGAACCCATCCCCAGATGACTTTACAACCTGTTCTTCCTCAACAAGACTTCAAAAAGAACTGACTTCTAAAAGGCAACTCATATTCCTCAACTGACTTCAAAAAGGCAACTCATGTCTCTCACGCCATGCACACTCATGTCACCCTCTCTCAGCTGAGAAGAAGGCAAAATGAGAGACGACTCTCCACTTACACCAATGGAGCCCAAAATAAATAGACTATCAATATAAGTAATTAATTAAGTCAGGTAATATCATGGAGACTGGTTTTCGGTGAGTTCTAAAAATTTGGAGACTGTTAACTGAGGGATTAAAATTTCCTCAGTGCTTTTCCACTAACCTATCAAGGATTACAAAGGGACACATAAGAAAAGGGGGGAATGATAGACCCAACCTTATCTTTTATTAAAATTGGGAGCCATCTTGCAACAAAACCATGAAAAAATCATTTTGGCTTTACTGTAAATTACAGCAAATTCTGAACCTGCTTGGAATGACTGCCCGTGCCTTAAACTCACCCGTGCATGGCTCTCTGACCAGATAGCAGCCCTCTCTGAAACTTTGTCACACCTCATAAATATTGGCCTTCTGTGGCCAGACAATGACCCTCTCTGAGGCTCTAATGGTCCTCATAAATTTTGATGTTGGGGCTAGCAAAAAAAAAAAAATGTAAACTCCCATTAGTGTGATGCTTGTCAGAGTTCTGTTATCTGTTACCCCATTTTTGTGTAACTTTCTGGGCTGCAAACCTGGGCTGTAGTAAAGGTGGGGTTGCTCTCTTGCTCTCGCAATCTTTGGAGGGAGAGGCAGCCCAGCCAGTGGAAATAATAAGCTTACTTTAATTTGATTTTAACTGGAGTCAGTGTTCTTTTCTTACATCCTGGTCTAAGAGGTAAACACTCCACAAACATAGAGCTCTGCCGGCCTAAAGACTTCTTGAGAAACTGCCTCTGAGGTTGGGTACTTTAAATATATTTTGTTGTCAGAAGGTTTAGCTTCTTTTTTATTGAGACCATCAAAGCTTGTTCTGCATCTATGTGAATGGAGAGCATGGTTTCTTATTTTCCAATGAACATGAGGCAGCAGTGCTGAATTCTCTCTTGGTAGGTAAACTGTGGCCACTGGGGGCTAAGTGTCTCCCCGTGTGGACTGTGAAGCCATTTGATCATCCTCCATTTTTGTGGTGTTTCTTGGTGCTGCACTGGGAGTTTGGTATTTGCTTCACGAAATACAAGGAGTTCAACTGGGACACAGTGCTGGAGGGAGTTCTTTCACGTGTGGTGGGTCAGGAACTGCAGGAGAATGCACCAACCAGGCTTCTATTTCACACAGCTTTTTCCTTGACCATACCAACCTGATTCTGAACATTGCCTTGAAACCTCTCCATATAATAAGATGCCTTTACATGTAAGGTTCTGCTGGATGCACCATGGCAGCCAAAAGGCATTTGGAAGTCAATTGGAAATCCACATGGCCCCACCTCAGATATTTTATCACACACCTGCACACCACTGCTCTGGGCCCACTACTCAGCATTCTCAACTTACTGGCATCTCTGTTCTTCACCATTATCATGAAATCCAGTCAATCAAGGCACTGTCTGGTACACTCATGATCAGCAACAGGAGATCCAAAGGTTCTCCAGTGCCACCTGGTCATGGGAGTTTCAAAAATTTCAGGGTATTTATCTAGCCACTTTACAAGGATGAAGTTGGAGAAACTGTGGGTTTCAATTCATTCAGGAACCATTTAATGTTGAGGAACCTCATTTCAATGAATGCTCTGGAGAACTCTCAAAGGCAAGGCTTCCCAAAGAGTAGCCAAATAGTCACATGAAGCCCAGCCCATTGAGGTCTACAATGTGAGGTCCATGTGTGTTTTGACTCTCAACTATGCCTGTCAAGTCTTTCATAATAAAATCATGTGATATCCTGGCTGAGATTCCAAGTGATCAGTCGAAAGCCACCCTTGGCCTAGATTTCAGTTTCCAATGGCGACTCTCATGTGTGGCTTTCTAAAATCGCAACACAATTCATGACAATACTTCTCTGAGGTCAGTTCCAGAACTCAGTCTCTAAGGTGAATCATACCAAAGTTCTAGCCCTGGTGGATCCAGTCATTTCTTCCAACCACTACACAAATGAACACAATTAAAACCAAAACACTCCCACATGGTCCTCACCTTCTTCCATATAGACACTCATTATAACCTCTGGCTGGAGGTTTCCATGAGGGGCGCAGCACAAGACAGTATCCAAAACAAGCTCCCTTATCCCTTATTTGCTTAAAGTCAGCTGGGCCTGGACACCATTCCTGTGAACCAGGAGTGATAAAATAAGCCTGGCCTTAATACTGCTCTGCTTCTCCAATTTGAGGCCTACTGACTGTCAGGTATAGATTCTTAATGTGATTTAAAGTAATGAAAAAACCCAAGTTCATATGGGCTAGCCTCTGCAGGGCTTTGAAGAACTCATTTGACCCAAAGGATCCCTAGTCTCATTTGATGGAGATCAGAAACCTATCAGAGTAAGGCAAGATACTTCATACACAATTACTGATATTTTTGCCATTTTGGTTTTGGAAGCACACATGGGATCTTTCTTTAGTTCCATCAGGTGCTGAGAATCTAAGCCACTGCCTCACACAGGGCCAAGTGGCTGATTCAGACACATCCCTTTCCAAAGCAATTAAGCAAAGATACACAGGTGATGCCCATTCATTTCCATTTGAAAACAGTTTTCTTCAGGCTTCACAAATTGGTGGCCTGAGGCAGAGACCTTCCTGACTCTCAGAGCAACAGAAAAATAGGTAAGCAAAAGGCCCAAAGCAGGGTTTCTCTACTGAGACTTTCTTTGTCACACTGATATCTGAGTTTTCTGAGATGCTTGCTATTCCCTTCAGCTATCCAGTATATGGCAATGTCACAGAGCTTGGAGGTGGTACATATCTTGGACACAAAACCATGAGCCTACTCTGGAGAGTGGCAGAATTCAGGAAGAAAACAGGAACTTCGGAAGATAGTAGGTGTTGCCCGTCCCTAAAGCAACCTGCAGTCCACTCATAAATTGGGCAGGATGAATGTTGGCAAGCTTTCTACTAGACAGGACACATCCATTGATGCATTATCTTTTATAATGTCTACAACCACGGACACAGTGGGATACACAGGCATACAAACAATCACCTTGTCAAATGACTTACTATAAACAGTCCACTCTAAAGCAAACAAACCGCCTTTCTTACCTATTCTCAGAACATGAGACATAACCACAAAATCACAATCACACCCACAACGACACCTCCTTTATTCAAGTAGGTCTGTGACTAATTGGAATGTACTCTGAATGATGGGCCATATTATGTTTCCTTGAAATGGCCTGTCCTTCTCAGATCTGGTCACCTTGGCCAACACTGTGAAGTTTTCAGGAGCCAGTGGTGAGCCACTACCTGCTTTCTCATGAAATTCCCCTTTTTAGAGCTCTCTTGGCATTTGGCAATCCTCACATCAGTAGGTACCAAGGAAGACTTACTCTGTCCTTGGTTATTCCAAACAACTGAGCCCACTGGGCAAGAAACTGGGACTGACTCTGGGTGCCTGGCTTCCTGGATCCCAAGTTCAGAGAGATCCGTCATCAAGGAAGAGAGGTAGGTCACCTCATTCAGGAACTGAATGAGGTTACTGCCGTGGCAACCACTTTGTCCTAACAATTGCTTTCAAGGGTCCCATGAGATGGTGGCTGCCCCTACCTCCTGTGACACTTTCACAAGTTAGAATGGTATATCAACCATTGGCACCTGGGAACAGCTCTCCACACAGGCCTGGTTTGGTCCATCTTCTCTACATTAAGAAGAGAGAAGCTGTTTCAGACACAACCCTTCATCCTGACCAGGTTGTTTGCCATGGAGGATGAATTTTGCTCTCTTAGGTCCTCCATAGCTGCTTACAACTTCTCCAGGAATCATTTCTGCATGGACCTTTGAGTTTCTCAGCATGTGGAAGATCCCCTATATTCCTGTATTGTAAGAACAACTCTATCCCTGCTCTTCTGTAAAGTTAAATTGACTGAACAGTGTATGGTTAGGTTAACTAACAGGTTCGATTTGGATTAGGAATCTTTTTGCGGGATGAATAATGGTATTGGGAAACTGCGATATTTACTAGAATATATAGGAGAATTATAAGTATGAAAACAGAAATCTAGCTAAGATTTGAAGCCCAAAAGGGCATTGGGCCCTTGATTGGGATACGTAGCTTTGAATTATGTTCTGCACTGATGTGTCAGGTAAATCGATATACAATGGCTTAGGTCCTTGTACCATGGATGATTAAATGTAGAAGAGAACTTCCAGTCAAAAGGGATAGTTGGTAGGATTCGGAAGATTCTCGGTAGGTTTAGAAAGAAGAGTGAGTATAGGATTTGGACCAAATGTTGTTTAGCAATAGGGTTTCTGGTAGACAGTGAATGTTAATGTCAGCACAAGTGAAGAGACAGTCACAATGATGAACTGGGAAAAATAGTTAGGAAAGCTGATATCAATAGAGACATTACAAAATCAGGCAAAGTATAAAGTGAGTGATAGGATTAGATATTTTCAACAGGGTTGAGTTTGAATATATAATCTTAGAAAGAAACAAATGTGTAGTGACCAATAGGATTGACATTTGACAGCATTAGGCAACCTGGACATGGATGTTTAGTAATCCATGCTCACTTTTCATTTAGTCTTTGCTACAATCTTAAGTGTGACCTTTGCTTTTTTTGTCCAGAATATTACTGTGATAAAACGTATATGTAGATCAGGTGACATGACTATTTTTCCACCATTTCTGGCAGCAACATATTCAAGACGTATAAATTAGTAATGGGGGTAAAAAGAGGTGTACCCTTTGTCTGTGCATATAGAGATAATGCATGAATAGACCATACTTTGAATAAATAATATATCTGGTTCCGACTTTAAATAATGGATTGAAATTATATGTGAAAAAATACAAGAAATCTTATATTGACATACAAACATTCATTCCAACCAGTTATATATCTAATGGCCACATTAAGGTTATGGTTTATCATGAAGGGTGTGTGAGTTTTGCTTCAAAAGTGATTATGGAAATCTAAAATAATGTATTTGGAAAGAAGTCTCATGAAAAGACCAGTCAAGAAACCTGGAGGAATACATGTTTTATGAAGCAGGAAGTGATTGTGAAACAAATGCGTATAAATTTGTGAACTTGTGGATGAAATATATATATCCTATGATTTGTAAAAATTGAAGAAATAGTAATGTACCAGTGTTGAATGAAAATAAACGTCAGAATACACATCATGTCCCATACGAATCTACTTGATTGATGTTAATCTGGTTTAGTTACTGTACAAATATTAGGATTTGTAAGCACCATTTACTGAAGTTAGTTTTCAGAACTATGAAACAAATGTGTATTTCAGGAGGATGAATATTTCTGAGAATAATTTTGTGAAAAGTTTATTATAAATCCACATTTTTGAACATGAATGAATTTAGGGAGTGTATTTAAGATACATACATTTCATATTTTAAAAATCAGGACAGTATATATATATATATATATATATATATATATATATATATATATATATATATATTCATAATTATATATATGTGTATATACATATATATGTGTGTATATATATATATATATATATATATATATATATATATATACACACACACACAAAACACACACACAGACATTAAAATGTAGGAATATATACGCCAATCGAAGTTCACCATAAAATATATAGCATCCACAGATGCAAAAATATTTATTTTACTGAACAAGGATTTATGTATAATGTTGTTCTACTAGGAAGCTCACCCATAGTTTGAATTTTCAGTTCCAACAGCGTTTAGAGTAGTGATCTCTTCTCACAACTTGTATCTGCCAAGTCAGTCACCTCACAAAAATGAACGTGTGATACCAGGTAGGATTCTATAAAGCATATAAAAATACATGTGCTGAATAGGCTACAGAGAAAGGCAGACAGGCATTTACATATTTGTTAACTTTAACAACACATGGAGAACTATTTCAATTAAAAATTGACTAGATTTATAACACCTACCATTTATCATGAAAAAGGCAAGTCCAACTATACCCCACGCCTCTTCTGAACTGCTTGTATTTCTATTGTGTTTGGGTTGTTTTTCTCCATCATTTGTATTAGTAGACAGAGTATAGTAGGGTATGGGTTATTGTCAGGATTCAGTATTTTCAATGGTATATAGGAAAATGAATCCAATGTGTATAAAAATATATGCTACACAATTATCTTCCCACTCTCATCCAGAACAATGCCTTTACATTACCTTCACCTCAAGTAAGACACAATTAGGGTAGAAGAGTTTGAAAATCCGTGAATGCATATCTGGGGTGGAAACAGTACTAAGAAACAAATACGTATTTCAGGTGGATGAATATTTCTGAGAATAATCTTGTGAAAAGTTGATTATGAACCCACAACATAAATATGAATGAATTTAGGAAGTGTGTAATAAGACACCTATTTCATATTTTGAATACTCCTGAGAGTGTATCTATATATATATATTTATATACACACACAGAGACAGACATTAAAAATTGCAATATATATGCCAAACGAAATTCACCATGAAATGTATATCATCCACAGATCCAAATATATTCATTTTACTGAACATGGATTTATATATAATGTTGTTCAACTAGGAAGCTCACTCACATTTGAATTACCAGTTCAAGCAGCGTTTAGGAGGAGTGATCTCTTCTTCCAATTTGTATCTGCCAAGTCAGCCACCTCACAAGAATGTACGTGTGGTACCAGGTAGGATTCTATATGTGCATATAAAAATACGTGTGCTGAATAGGCTACAGAGAAAGGGGGACAGGAATTCACTTATTTGTTAACTTTAAAAACGCATGGAGAACTATTTCAACAAATAATTGACTAGATTTATAACTGCTACACTATACCATGCAAAAGGCAACTCCAACTATAAAACATACCTCATCTAAACTGCTTGTATTTCTATTATGTTTGTGTTATTTTTCTCCATCATATTAGGATTAGTAGTCAGAGTCTAATAGGGTATATGTTAGTTTCAGGGATTCAGCATTTCTAATGGAAAATAGGAAATTGAATCCAATGTGTATGCAAATATGTGCTACACAAAAATCTTCCCACTTTCATCCAGAACAATGCCTTGACATTACATTCTCCTCAAGTAAGACACAATTAGAGGATAAGAGTTAGAAAATCTGTGAATATATATCTGGAATGGAAAATACTCTGGAGTTTACAACTTTGGAGGTGGTAGAGAAGATTCTAAAAGTAAGGGACAGGGTAAACATTCCACAAACATGTAGCTCTGCTGGCCTAAATACTTTTTGAGAAACTGCCTCTAAGAGTGGGCACTTGAAGTATTTGATGTTCTGAGGAGATTTAGTTCCTTTGTAGAGAAACCATGAAAGCTGGGTCTGCATCTATGTTACTTGGAGGACATGGTTTCTTATTATCCAATGAACATGAGGCAGCAGTGCTGAATTCTCTCTTTGTAGGTAAACTATGGACACTGGGGTCTAAGTGTCTTTCAGTGTGGACTGTGAAGCCAATTGGTCATCCTCCACTTTTCGTGGTGTTTCTCGCTGCTGCACTGGGAGTTGGGTATTTGCTTCAAAAAATACAAGGAGTTAAAATGGGACAGAGTGGTGGAGGGAGTTCTTTAAGGTGTGGTGAGTCAGGGTCTTCAGGAGAATGCACCAACCAAGGTTCTATCCCATGTAGATTGCCCCCTTGAGAATAGCAACATGATTCTGAACATTGCAGTGAATCCTCTCCATATAACAAGATGCCTTTACATATATGGGTCTGCTGGCTGCACCATGTCAGTCACAAGAAATTTGGAAGCCAATGGCTGATCCACATGGCCGCAACACAGATGTTTTATCACACAATTGCATACCACTGCTCTAGGCCCACTACTCACCAGGCTCCAACTTACTGGCATATCTGTTCTACACCATTTTCATGAAACAAAGTCAATCAAGGCAGTGTCTGGTATACTCAGGATCAGAAACAGGACATCCAAAGTATTTCCAGTGCCAGCTGATCATGAAAATATCAAAAATTTCATGGTAATTTTCTAGCCATTTTTCACGGATGAAGTTTGAGGCTCTGAGGGATTCAATTAATTCAGGAACCATTAAATGGTGAAGAAGCTAATTTCAATGAAAGCTCTGGAGCACTCTCACAGGCAAGGTTTCCCTAAGGGTGGCCAAAATGTCACATGAAGCCAGGCCCATTGAGATCTACGATATGAGGTCCATGTGTGTTTTAAACTCAAATATGGCTGCCAAGTCTTTAAGAAAAATTGTATGTTATATCCGGGCTGAAATTCCCAATGTTCTGTGGAAATCCAACCTGGGCCTAGATCTCAGGTTCCAAGGGCGACTCTCATGTGTGGCCTCCTAAAATCCCAACACAATTCATGGCAATACTTCTCTGAGGTCAGTTAAAGAACTCAGTCTCTAAGGGGAATCACACCAGAGTTCAAGCCCAGTGGAACAGTCATCTCTTCCAACCGCCACACAAATGACCACAATTAAAACCAAAACACTCCCACATGGTCCTCATCTTCTTCCATATAGACACTCCTTATAACGTCTGGCTGGAGTTTTCAATGAGGTCCACAGCCCAAGTCAGTGTCCAAATTAAGGTCCTGTTCCCCTCATTTGTCTAACATCAAGGTGGCCTGGACACACTTCCTGTAAACCAGGAATGATCAAAGAGGCCTGCCATTAATACTGCTTGGCTTTTTCAATTTGAGGCCTTCTGACTCTGTGGTTTAGATTCTTTATGTGAATTTGAGTCATGAGAAAATCCAAGCCCCTCTGCAGAGATTTGAAGAACTCATTTGGCCGAAAGGATTCCTATTCTCACTTGATGGAAGTCAGGATCCTAACAGAGGAAGGTAAAAGAATTCATTCACAATGAGTGAATATTTGCCATTTTGGTTTTGGATGCACACATGTGATCTTTCTTTTGATCCATCAGGTGCTGAGAATCTAAGCCACAGCCTCACACAGGGCCAAGAGGATGATTCAGACACATCTTTTTCCAAAGCAATTAAGCAAAGAGACACAGGTGATGCCCTTCATTTCCATTTGAAAAATGTTTTCCTCAGGCTTCCCAAAGGGGTGCCCAGAGGCAAAGACATCCTGAGATTCAAGGCAACAGAACAATAGGTTAGCAAACGGCCCAAAGCAGGGTTTCTCCACTGAGACTTTCCTGGTCACACTGATATCTGAGTTTTCTGAGATGCTGGCCATTCCCTTCAGATATCCAGTACATGGCCATGTGACAGAGATTGGAGGTGGTACATATCTTGGACACAAACCCAAGAGCCTATTCTGAAGAGTTGTCAGAATTCAGAAAGAAAACAGGGACTTAATAAGGTAGTAGGTGTTGCCTATCGATATGGAAACCACACTCCATTCATTAATTGGGCAGGATGAATGCTGGGAAGCTTTCTACTAGAGGGGACACATGCATTGATGCATTCTCTTTTCTAATGTATACAACCACGGACACAGTGGGATACACAGACATAGAAACACTCACCTTGTAAAACGACTTACTAGAAATAGTTCACTGCAAACCAAAGAAACCTCCTTTCCTACCTATTCTCAGAACAGAGACAAAACCACACACCCACACTCAAAAAGACACCTCCTTCCCCCAAGTAGGGTTGTGATTATCCGGAGTGTCCTCTGACAGGTTTGCCATACTATGTTCCCCGGTAATGGTCTGTCCTGTCTCAGATCTGGTCTCCTTGTACAACTCTGTAAAGCAGTCAGGAGCCAGCGGTGAGCCACTACCTGCTTAGTCAGGAAAGGCCCGTGTTCATATCTTTCCTGGCATTTGGCCATCCTCACATCAGTCAGTACCAAGAAGACTGACTCTGTCCTTGGTGATTCCAAACAAATGAGACCACTTGGACTGGGACTGGGACTGGCTCTGGTGCTTGGTTTCCTTGGTCCCAAGTTCAGAAAGTTCCATCAACAAGGAAGTGAGGTAGGTCACTTCCTTTAAGAACTGAATGAGGTCACTGCCTTGGCAACCACTTTGTCCTAACAGTTGCTTCCAAGGGTCCCATGAGATGGAGGCTGCCCCTACTTCCTTTGGCACTTTCACAACTTAGAATGGTATATCAACCTTAGGCACCCGAGAACAGCTCTCCACACAAGCCTGGTTTGGTCCATCTTCTCTACAGTAAGAAGATAGAGGCTGATTCAGACAAAACCCTTCATCCTGACCAGGTTGTTTGCCATGGAAAATGACTTTTTGTCTCTCAGGTCCTTCATTGCTGCCTACATCTTCTCCAGGGATCATTTCTGCATGGACCTTTGAGGTTCTTAACAGGTAGAGCATCCCCTACATTCCTGTATTGTAAGAACAATCTGTCTCTGCTCTTCTGTAAAGTTAGATTGAGTGAACAGTGTATGGTTAGGGTTAATTTCATGTTCGATTTGGGTTAGGAATCATTCTGCTGGATTAATAATGGTATTGGGAACCTGTGATATTTATAAGAATATCGAGGTTAAACATATGTATGAAAACAGAAATTAAAGTAAGATTTGAATCCCAGAAGGGCATTGGGCAATTGATTGGGATATTTAGCTTTGAATTACTATCTGCACACATGTCTCAAATAAATCGATATACAATGGCAGAGGAACTTGAACCTTGGATGATTGAATGCTGAAGAGAACATCCAGTCAAAAGGGATTGTCGGTAGGATTAAGACGATAGTCGAAGTTATTAATATGGTATTATGTAAAAATGTGGATGTGTAACCGATGTGATTCTGCAACTTGTATTTGGGGTAAAAATGGGAGCTGATAACCCATTTGAATCAAATGTATGGAAGATGATATGCCATGAGCTTTGTAATGTTTTGAACAACCAATAAAAAAAATTTAAAAAAAAAGAAGATAGTCGTTATGTTTAGCAAGTAGAGTTAGTATAGGATATGTAACAAAAGTTCTTTAGCAATTTTTTTCGGGCAGTGAGTGAATATAAATGTCAGCACATATGAAGAAATCAGACACAATGATGAACTGGGGAAAATTTGTAGAAAAGCAGATATCAATAGAGACATTAGGAAATCAGGCAAAGTATAAAGTGAGTGATAGAATAAGACATTTTCAACAGGGTTGAGATTGAATATCTAATCTTAGGAAGAAACAAATATGTAGGTCACCAATAGGATTGACATTTGAGAGCATTAGGCAACATGGACATGGATATTGTTAGTAATCCATGTTCACTTTACATTTAGGCTTTGGTACAATCCTAAGTGGGACCTTTGCATTTTGTTTCCAGAATATTACTGTGATAAAATGTATATGTAGATCAGATGACATGATTTTTTCTTCCACCATTTCTAGGAGCAGTATTTTGAAAACGTATAAATTAGCATTGGGGGTAAAAAGAGGTGTACCCTGTTTTTATGAATATACAGATAATGCATGAATAGACCTTAATTTCAATAAATAATACAACTTGTTCCACTTTAAATAATGGATTGAATTGATATCTGAAAATATATAAGAAATCTTATATTGATATGCAATCATTCATGACAACCAGTTATACACCTAATGTTAATATTAGGGTACGATTTATCATGAAGTTTGTGTGAGTTTTGCTTCAAATGTGATTATGGAAATCGAAAATAATGTGTTTGGAAAGAAGTCTCATGAATATGCCAGTCAAGGAACACCGAGGAATTCATGAGTTCTGAAGCAGGAAGTGATTGAAATTGAAAAAAATGACGATAAATTTCCTTACTTGTGGATGAAATATTATAATATGATGTGAATAAACTGAAGAAATAGTAATGTACCAGTGCTGAATAAAAATGAACATCAAAATACACATCATGTCCCACAGGAATCTTCTCGCATTGATGTTAAACTGTGTCAGTTACTGTAGAAATATTAGGATTTCTTTGCACCATTCACCAAAGTTAGTTTTCTTTTTTTTTAATTTTTATTTATGCTTGTTCAAAACATTACATAGTTCTTGATATATCATATTCCACACTGTGATTCAAGTGGGTTATGAACTCCCATTTTTACCCCATAAACAGATTGCAGAATCACATCAGTTACCATCCATTGATTTACATATTGCCATACTAGTGTCTGTCGTATTCTGCTGCCTTTCCTAACCTCTACTATCCCCCTCCCCTTACCTCCCCTCTCCTCTTCTCTCTCTACCTCTTTACTGTAATTCATTTCTCCCCCTTGTATAATTTTTTCCTTTCCCTCACCTCCTCTTGTATGTAATTTTGTATAACCCTGAGGGTCTCCTTTTATTTCCATGCAATTTCCCTTCTCTCTCCCTTTCCCTTCCTCCTCTCATCCCTGTTTAATGTTAATTTTCTTCTCATTCTATTCGTCCCTACTCTGTTCTTAGTTAATCTCTTTATATCAAAAAGACATTTGGCATTTGGTTTTAGGGATTGGCTAGCTTCACTTAGCATAATCTGCTCTAATGCCATCCATTTCTCTGTAAAAATTTTGTCATTTTTTAATGCAGAGTAATACTCCATTGTGTATAAATGCCTCATTTTTTATCCATTCATCTATGGAAGTGCATCTAGGTTGGTTCCACAGTCTTGCTATTGTAAATTGTGCTGCTATGAACATCAATGTAGCAGTGTCCCTGTAGCATTTTTTTAGGTCTTTAGGGAATAGACTGAGAAGGGGAATACCTGGGTCAAATGGTGGTTCCATTCCCACCTCTACAAGAAATCTCCATACTGCTTTCCAATTTGGCTGCACCAATTTGCAGTCCCACCAGCAATGTACAAGTGTACCCTTTTCTCCACATCCTCGCCAGCACTTGTTGTTGTTTGAGTTCATAATAAATATCTGGAATGGAAAATGCTCAGGAGTTCACAACCTTGAAGGTGGTAGAGGAGTTTCCAAAAGTAAGGGACAGGGTAAATACCACAAACATGGAGCTGTGTCGGCCTTAAGACTTCTTGAGAAAATGCCTCTGAGGTTGGGCACTTGAAATATATGTTGTTGTCAGGAGCTTTAGCTTCCTTTGTAGTGAGACCATCAAAGCTGAGTCTGCATCTATGTGACCTGGACGACATGTTTTTTTTTATTTTCCTATGAACACGAGGCAGCAGTACTGAATTCTCTCTTTGTAGGCAAACTGGGGCTACTGGGGGCTAAGTGTCTCCGCATGTGGACTGTGAAGCCATTTGATCATCCTTCACATTTAATCATGTTATTTGATGCTGCACTGAAAGTTTGGTATTTACTTTATGAAATAAAGGAGTTTAACTGTGATACAGTGCTGCAGGGAGTTCTGTCATGTGTGGTGGTCAGGATCGGCAGGAGAATGTACCAAGAAGGCTTCTATCACACATAGTTGCCCCCTTGACCATAGCAACATGATTCTGAACATTGCCCTGAAACCTCTCCATACAACAAGATGCCTTTACATCCAAAGGTCTGCTAGCTGCACCATGTCAGTCACAAACCATTTATAAGCCAATGGCAGATCCACATGGCCCCACCACAGATGTTTTTTCACACACCTACACTCTACTGCTCTTGGCCCACTACTCAGCAGGCTCCAACTTACTGGCATATCTTTTCTACACCATTATCATGAAACTCAGTCAAACCAGGCACTGTCTTGTATACTCATGATAAGCAACAGGACATCAAATGGTTTTCCAGTGCCAGCTGGTCATGGAAATTTCAAAAATTTCATGGTATTTTCTAGCCATTTTTCAAGGATGAAGTTGGAGTTACTGTGGGTTTCAATTCATTCAGGAACCATTAAATATTGAGGAATCTCATTTCAATGGAAGCTCTAGAGAACTCTCACAGGCAAGTCTTCTGAAAGAGTGGCCCAAGGTCACAAAAAGCCAGCCACATTGAGGTCTACAATGTGAGGTCCATGTGTGTTTTGACTCTCAACTATTGCTGCCAAGTCTTTCAGAATATAATCAAGTGATATCCTCGCTGAGATTCCCAGTGCTCTGTGGAAAGCCACCCTGGGCCTAGATCTCAGTTTCCAAGGGTAACTCTCATGCGTGGCCTCCGAAAATTCCAACACAATTCATGGCAATACTTCTCTAAGGTCAGTTTCAGAACTCAGTCTCCAAGGGGAATCCCACAAGAGTTGAAACCCAGGTGGACGCAGTCATCTTTTCCCACCGCCACACAAATGACAACAATGAAAACCAAAACACTCTCACATGGCCCTCATGTTCTTCCATATAGACACTAATCATAACCTCTGGCTAGAAGTTTCCATGAGGGGCGCAGACCAAGACACTGTCCAAAATAAGCTCCCTTTCCCCTCATTTGCCGAAAGTCAGGGTGGCCTACACACCCTTCCTGTGAACCAGAACTGATCAAATAGGCATGGCGTTAATACTGTCATGCTTTTCCAATTTGAGGACTACTGACTGTCAGGTATAGATTCTTTATTTGATTTGGAGTCATCAGAAAACCCAAGCACTTCTGCAGGGGTTCAAAGAACTCTTTTGAACTAAAGGATCCTGATTCTTACTTGATGAAGGTCAGGAATCTAATAGAGGAAGGCAAGAGACTCATTTGCCATTTCTGTTTTGAATGCACACATGGAATCTATCTTTTGATGCATCAGGTGCTGAGAATCTAAGCCACAACCTCACACAGAACCAAGAGGCTGATTCAGACACATCCTTTTACAAAGCAATTAAGCAAAGAGCCACAGGTGATGCCCATTCATTTTCATTTGAAAACTGTTTTCTTCAGGCTTCACAAAGGGGTGGCCAGAGGCAAAGACCTTCCTGACATTTAGGGCAACAGAAGAACAGGTAAGCAAAAGACACAAAGCAGGGTTTCTCCACTGAGACTTTCCTGGTCACACTGATATCTGAATTTTCTGAGATGCTTGACATTCACTTCAGCTATCAAGTACATGGCCATGTCACAGAGCTTGGAGGTGGTATATATCTTGGACACAAAACCATGAGCCTATTCTGGAGAGTGGCCAGAATTCAGGAAGAAAACTGGATCTTAGGAAGATAGAAGGTTTTGCCCATCCAGAAGGCAAGCTGCAGTCCATTAATCAATTGGGCAGGATGAATGCTGGGAAGCTTTCTACTAGACAGGACACATCCATTAATTCATTCTCTTTTCTAATGTCTACAACCACAGACACAGTGGGATACACAGACATAGAAACACTTACATCTCAAACGACTTACTAGAAACAGTCCAATCCAAACCAAACAAACCACATTTCCTACCTATTCTCAGAACATGTGACAAAACCACAAAACCACAACCACTCCCACAAAGGCACCTCCTTCCCCCAAGTAGGTCTGTGACTATCCAGAGTGTCCTCTGACTGGTGGGCCATAAAATGTTCTCCCGAAATGTCCTGTCCTGACTCAGATCTGGTCTCTTTGGCCAACTTTGTGAAGTTGTCAGGAGCCAGCAGTGAGCCACTACCTGCTTTCTCAGAAAAGGTCCCTCTTCAGAGCTCTTCTGGCCTTTGGCCATCCTCACATAGGTAGGTACCAAGAAAGACTGAACCTGTCCTTGGTAAAACTGAACAAGTGAGCCCACTGGGACTGGGACTGGGACTGGCTCTGGGTACCTGTCTTCATGGATCCCAAGTTCAGAGAATTCCTTCACCAAGGAAGTGACGTAGGTCACTTCCTTCAGGAACTGAATTAGGTTACTGCCTTTTCAACCAATTTGTCCTAACAGTTGCTTCCAAAGTTCAATGAGTTGGAGGCTGCCCCTTCTTCCAGTGAAACTTTCACAAGTTTGCATGGTATATCAACCATAGGCACCCAAAAAAAGCTCTCCAGATAGGCCTGGTTTGGTCCATCTTCTATACATTAAGAAAAGAAATGTTGATTCAGACACATCCCTTCATGCTAACCAGGTTGTTTGTCATGGAAGATGACTTTTGCTCTCTGACGTCATTCATAGCTGCCTACATTTAATCCAGGGATCATTTCTTTAATGACCTTGGAGGTTCTCAGCAAGTGGAAGATCCCCTAATTTCTGTATTGAAAGACCAACTCTGTCCCTGCTCTTCAGTAAAGTTAGATTGAGAGAACAGTGTATGGTCAGGGTTAATAACATGTTCCATTTGGGTTAGGAATCATTCTGCGGGATGAATTATGGTATTGGGAACATGCGATATTTATAAGAATATAAGTGAAATATAAGTATGAAAACAGACATCTAGGTAATATTTGAAGCCCAGAATTGCATTCGACCCTTGGCTGGGATTCTTAGCTTTGAATTATATTCTGCACAGATGTCTCAGATAAATCAATATACAATGGCATAATTCCTTGTACCTTGGTTGATTGAATGTTGAAGAGAACATCCAGTCAAAAAGAAATAATTTGTAGGATTAGTAAGATTGTTGGTAGGTTTTGAAAGAAGAGTGAGTATAAGATTTGGATGAAAAGATCTTTAGCAATAGGGTTTCGGATAGAGAGTGAATGTAATTGTCAGCACATGTGGAGAGTCTGTCAAAAGGATGAACTGGGGAAAAAAGTAGGAATGCAGATATCAATTGACATTAGGATATCAGGCAAAGTATAAAGTGAGTGATAGAATTATACATTTTCAACAGGGTTGAGTTTGAATATATAATCTTAGGAAGAAACAAACATGTAGTCACCAATAGGATGAACTTTTGAGAGCATTAGGCAATATGGACATGGATGTTTTCCGTAATCCATGCTCACTTTTCATTTAGGCTTTGGTACAAACATAAGTTTGACCTCTTCTTTCTGTGTGCAGAATATTACTGTGGTAAAATGTATATGTAGATCAGGTGACGTGAGTATTTCTTCCACCATTTCTGGGAGCAATATTTTGAAGACGTATCAATTATTTTTGGAGGTAAAAATGGTGTACACTGTGTCTATAATTATAGAGATAATGCATGAATAGACCATACTGTAAAGAAATATTATAACTGGTTCTAACTTTAAATAATGGATTGAATTGATATCTGAAAATATACAGAAAATCTTACATTGATATACAATCCTTCATTCCAACCAGTAATATATATAATGGTTATATCAGCATTATGGTTTTTCATGAAGAATGTGTGAGTTTTGCTTCAAAAGTGATTATGGAAATCGGAAATAATGTGTTTGGAAAGAAGTCTCATGAAAAGACCAGTCAAGAAACCTGGAGGAATACATGTGTTTTGAAGCAGAAAGTGATTGAAAGTGAAACAAATGCCTATAAATTTGTGAACTTGTGGATCAAATATATATACTATGATGTGCGTAAACTGAAGAAATAGTAATGTACCACTGTTACATAAAAATGAACGTCAAAATACACATCATGTCCTCTCCCACAGGAATCTACTTGCATTGATGTTAAACTGGGTCAGTTATTGTAGAAATATTAGGATAATGCCGCAGTCTTGCTGGGCACAATCAGCAGCCACTTGTCAAAAGAAACTAACTTTATTTTTAGAACCACACATGCCAAACAAAACAGCCTCTCAGGAAAAAACCTTCAGAGCCCCAACTGCCACCACTGGCTTCCCAAAACCTCTCCCTCCCACAGGAGCCTCTCTCCGCCTCCCACAATACTCCTGCTCTTGAGGGCGATTGGCTGGGTCATGTGGGCGGAGTCAAAAAAAGTCCCCCAATGAGCAGTTTTGTGGTCTGAAAGGGCAGGGAAACAGCCCATTGAGCATCACCGCAGAGGAGCCAATCAGCTAGGTGTTGCTGGGGCCGCTGTGAGCCAATCATCAGCCGGCAGCTGGAAGTTTGCTGGCAGCAGGAATTTTGCTGGGGCCCCTTCGGCTGTGGCTCTCAACATCTTCGCCTCTCTGTTTAAACAACACGCATGTGGCTTAGGGACCGTGCCTGCCTTAGGTTGTCCAATAGTACATATGGTCTTTACCCGTTAAGTTGGTACCATTGCAATTGGATCTTACCCGTCACTGACTACCCGTCCAGTATAGAGCCACACCTGTGGAGAGGTCTTTGTACCAGCGGGGGTGGGTGAGGTTCTTTGCCTCACCTCTGTTGGCCCCCCAAATTTTAGCTGGACGATCATGACACGCAGAAGGGAGGAAGATACACCAAGCCAATTGATGGCTCCTTTTGGAAAAATTGTACCACCGATGACATCATCAGCAAATATACCCCAACACTACCACAAGTCGCTGCACCAACAGATAGTTCACAATGCATTTAGGTGAGTTCACAATGTGTCCAGGCAAGTTCTGCAAGCAGTACAGGGATGGCTATTGCAGAAGCTGTAGATTGGTATTATCTTTGATTTCACCTGCACTGGGATGAAGATAGGAACTCTGGCAATAATGTCTAAAGAAAAAAATTATGTAATATTCCAGAAGGCACTAAAACCAAAAAAAAAAAAAATATGTAACATTCCAGAAGGCACATCAAAAACCAAAATGGCCCAAAAAGCAGTCATTGAGGATGAAGTCTCTCACTTTCCTCTGTAAGGTTCCTGACCTCCATAAAATGAGAATAGGGATTTATTGGGTCAAATGAGTTCTTCAAAACCCTGCAGAGTGTAGCCAATGGGTTATTGGGTTTTTTCATTACTCCAATTCACATCAAGAATCTATACTCCACAGACAGTAGGCCACAAATTGGAGAAGCAGAGCAGTATTAAAGTCAGGGTTATTTGATCACTCATGGTTCACAGAATGGGTGTCCAGGCCACCCTGACTTTAGGCAAATGAGAGGAAAGGGAGATTATTTTGGACACTGTCTTGGGCTGTGACCCTCAAGGAAACGTCAAGCCAGAGGTTATGATGGGTGTCTATATGGAAGAAGATGAGGGCCATTTGGGAGTGTTTTGGTTTTCATTGTGGTCATTTATGTGGCAGTAGGAAAAGATGACTGGTTCCACCAGGGCTTGAACTCTGTTGTGATTCCTCTTAGAGACTGAGTTCTGGAACTGACCTCAGAGAAGTATTGCCATGATTTGTGTTGGGATTTTAGGCGGCCACCCATGAAAGTCACCCTTTGAAACTGAGATCTAGGCCCGGGGTGGCTTTCCACAGAGCACTGGGAATCTCAGACAGAATATCATATGATGTTATTTTGAAATTCTTGCCAGACATAGTTGAGAGTCAAAACACACATGGACCTCACATTGTAGACCTCAATTGGCCTGGCTTCATGTGACTATTTGGCCACTCTTTGGAAAGCCTTGCCTGTGAGAGTTCTCCAGAACTTTCATTGAAATGAGCTTCCTCAACATTGAATGATTCCTGAAAGAATTGAAACCCACAATGCCTCCAACTTCATCCTTGTAAAATGGCTAGATAAATACCATGAAATTTTTGAAATTCGCATGATGAGGTGGCACTGGAGAACCTTTGATGTCCTGTTGCTGATCATTAGTGTACCAGACAGTGCCTTGATTGATTGGGTATAATGAAAGTGGTGTAGAACAGAGATGCCAGTTAGATGGAGACTGCGGAGTAGTTGGCCCAGAGTTGTGGTGTGCAGGTGTGTGATAAAATATTTATGGTGGTGCCATGTGGATCTGCCATTGACTTCCAAATGGCTTTTAGCTAACATGGTGCACCCAGCAGACCCTTATATGCAAAGGCATCTTGTTAAATGGAGAGGTTTCAGGGAAATGTTCAGAATCAGGTTGCTATGGTCAAGGGGGCAAGCTATGTGGGATAGAAGCCGGGTTAGTGCGTTCTCCTGGAGACTCTGACCCAGCACATGTCACAGAACTCCCTCCAACACTGTGTCCCAGTTGAACTCCTTGTATTTCTTGAAGCAAATACCAAACTCCCAGTTCAGCACCAAGAAACACCATGAAAATTGGAGGATGACTAAATGGCTTCACAGTCCACATGGTTAGACACTTTGGCCCACTGGCCTCTGTTTACCTACAAAGAGAGAATTCAGCACTGCTGCCTCAGGTTCATTGGAAAATAAGAAACCATGTTCTCCAGGTCACATAGATTCAGACCCAGCTTTGATGGTTTCACTACAAATGAAGACAAAGCTCCTGACAACAATATATATTTCAAGTGCCACACCTCAGACGCAGATTCTCCAGAAGTCTTTTTTCCAGCAGAGCTCCATGGTTGTGGAGTGTTTACCCAATCCCTTACTTCTGGAAACTCCTCTACCTGCTCCCAGGTTGAGAACTCCTGAGAATTTTCCATTCCAGATATGTATTCACAGATTTTCTAACTCTTCTTCTCTAATTGTGTCTCACTTGGGGCAAAGGTAATGTCAAGGCATTGTTCTAGGTGAGAGTGGAAAGATTATTGTGTAGCACATATTTGCATACACATTGGATACATTATCCTATTTTCCATTTGCAATACTGAATTTCTGACACTAACCCATACCCTACTAGACTATGACTACTATCCTAAAATGATGGAGAAAAAGAAACCTAACAGAATAGAAATACAGGCCTTTTGTAGGAGGCATGGTGTATACTTGGATTTTCCTTTTCCTTTATCAAGGATATGTGTTATAAATCTAGTCAACTTTTCATTGTAATATTTCTCCATGAGTTTTCAAAGTTAACACATATGTAAATTCCTGTCTCCTTTTCTCTGTAGCCTCTTTAGAACATGTATATTTTTATGCATATATAGACTCCTACCTGGTAACACACGTAAATTCTTGTGATCTCACTAACTTTGGAATATACAAATTATGAGAATAGATCACTTCCCCTAAATACTGATGGAACTGAAAATTCAAACTATGGGTGAGCTTCCTAGTGAACAACATCATACATAAATCCATGTTCAGTAAAATGAATATTTTTAGATATGTGGATGATATATATTTCATGATAAATTTCGATTGGCATATATATTGCTACATTTTATTGTTGTGTGTGTGTGTGTGTGTGTGTGTGTATATATATATATATACCAGATTTTCCAGATTTTCCAAAATATGAAATATATGTGTCTTATTATACACTCCCTAAGTTCATTCAAGTTCATGTATGCGATTTAAAATCAACATTTTACATGATTATCATCAGTCTGGCTGGGCACAATTCAGGAGCCAATTGTCAAAAGAAACAAACTTTATTTTTAGAACCACACAAGCCAAACAAAACAGCTTCTCAGGAAAAACCCTCAGAGCCCAACTGCCACCACAGTCTTCCCACAAGCCTCTCCCTCAACCACAAGCCTCCTCCTTTTGAGGCCGATTGGCTGGGTCACATGGGCAGAGCCAAAAAAGTCCACCAATGAGCAGCTCCGTTGTCTGAAAGGGCAGGGAAACATCCCATTGAGCATCACCACAGAGGAGCCAATCAGCTAGATGTTGCTGGGGCCTCTGTCAGCCAATCATCCACTGGCAGTCTGAAAGGGCGGGGAAACAGCTCAATGAGCATCTGCAATGAGCATCACTGCAGAGGAGCCAATCAGCTAGATGTTGCTGGGGCCGCTGTGGAGCCAATAATCAGCCGGCAGCTGGAAGTTTGCTGGCAGCTGAAGGTTTCCTGGGGCCCCTTTGGCTGTGGCTCTCAACATCTCCCCCTCTCTGTTTAAACAACGAGCATGTGGCTTAGGGACCATGCCTGCCTTAGGTTGTGCAGTAGTACATATGGTATTTACTGGAAACCCTTGGCTGTGGCTATCAACAGGATTTGTATGTACCATTCACTGAAGTTAGTTTTCAGTACTAGGAAACAAATATGTATTTCAGGTGGATAAATATTTCTGAGAAAAATCTTGTGAAAAGTTGATTATAAATCCACATACTTGAACATAAATGAATTTAGGGAGTGTAAATAAGATACATATATTTCATATTTTGAAAAATCTGGAGAGAGTGTGTGTGTGTGTGTGTGTGTGTGTGTGTGTATACACACACAGACACATACAGATATTAAAATGTAGCAACATATATGCAAATCTAAATTCACTATGAAATATACATCAATCACAGATCCAAAAATATTCAATTTTCTTAACAGGGATTTATGTATAATGTTTTTCTACTAGGAAGCTCACCCATTATTTGAATTATCAGTTCCAACAGCGTTTAGGAGGAGTGATGTCTTCTCACAAATTGTATCTCCCAAGTCAGTCACCTCACAAGAATGTAGGTGTGACACCAGGTAGGATTTGATATGTGCATATAAAAATACATGTGCTGAATAGGCTACAGACAAAGGGAGACAGGAATTCACATATTTGTTAACTTTAAAAACACATGGAGATCTATTTCAATTAAAAATAGACTGGATTTATAACACCTGACATTTATCATGCAAAAGGCAAGATCAATTATACACCATGCCTCCTCTGAACTGCTTGTATTTCAATTTGTTTGTGTTACTTTTCTGCATGATATTAGAATTAGTAGTCAGAGTCTAGTAGGGTATGGGTTCGTGTCAGGGATTCAGTATTTCGAATGGAAAATTGGAAAATGAATCCAATGTGTATGCAAATACGTGCTACACACAAAAAATTCCCACTTTCATTCAGAACAATGGCTTGAAATAACCACGCCCCATGTAAGAAACAATTAGAGGAGAAGAGTTAGAAAATCTGTGAATACATACGTAGAATGGAAAATGCTCAGTAGTTCACAACCTTTGAGGTGGAAGAGACGTTTCCAAACCTTAGGGACAGGGTAAAACTCCACAAACATGGATCTCTGCTGGCCTAAACACTTCTGGAGATACTGACAATGAGGTTGGGTACTTGAAATATATGTTGTTTTCAGAAGCTTTAGCTTCCTTTGTAGTGAGACCATCAAACTTGGGTCTGCATTTTTGTGACCTGGAGGACATGAATTCTTATTGTCCAATGAACATGAGGCAGCAGTGCTGAATTCACTCTTTGTAACTAAACTGTGGCCAATGGGGGATAAGTGTCTCCCCGTCTGGACTTTGAAATCATTTGGTCATCCTCCACTTTTCGTGGTGTTTCTTGCTGCTGCAGTGGGTGTTTTGTATTTGGTTCATGACATACAAGGAGTTAAACTGGGACACAATGCTGGAGGGAGTCCTGTAACGTATGGTGTGTCAGGGTCTGCAGGAGAATGCACCAACCAGGCTTCTATCCCCCATTGCTTGCCCCCTTTACCATAGGAACTTGATTCTGAACATTGCCCTGAAAACTCTCCATGTAACATGATGCCTTTACATACAAAGTTCTGCTAGCTGCACCATGTCAGTCACAAGCCATTTGGAAGCCAATGTAAGATCCACATGACCCCACCACAGATGTATTGTCACACACCTGCACACAACTGCTCTCGGCCTGCCATAAATACTGCTCTGCTTCTCCAATTTGAGGCCTACTTACTGTCAGGTATAGATTCTTTATGTGATTTGGCATCATGAGACAACCCAAGCAGTTCTGCAGGACTTTGAAGAACTCATTTGATCCAAAGGATCCCTATTCTCACTTGATGGATGTCAGGAACCAGACAGAAGAAGGCAAGAGACTTCATCCACAATGACAGATTTTTTGCCATTTTGGTTTTGGATGAACACATGGGATCTTCTTTAGATCTATCAGGAGCTGAGAATCTTAGCCACAGCCTCAAACAGGGCCTAGTGTCTGACTAAGACACATCCCTTTCCAGAGCAATTAAGCAAAGAGCCACAGGTGATGCCCATTCATTTCCATTTGAAAACTGTTTCTTCACGCTTCACAAAGGGGTGGCCTGAGGCAAAGACCTTCCTGACATTCAAGGCAACAGAAACATAGATAAGCAAATGGAGCCAAGCAGGGTTTCTCCACTGAGACTTTACTGGTCACACTGATATCTGAGTTTTCTGAGATGTTCCCATTCCCTTCAGCTATCAAGGACATGGCCATGTCACAGAGTTCAGAGGTGGTACATATCTTGGACAATAAACCATGATACTATTCTGGAGAGTAGCCAGAATTCAGGAAGAAAACAGCAACTTAGGAAGTTAGTAGGTGTTTCCCATCCATAAGGCAAGCAACAGTCCATTAATCAATTGTGCAGGATGAATGCTGTGAAGCTTTCTACTAGACAGGACACCTCCATTGATGCATTCTCGTTTCTAATGTCTAAAACCACGGACACAGTGGCTACACAGACATAGAAACACTCGCCTTGTCTATAGACTTACTAGAAACAGTCGACTCCAAACCAAACCAACCACCTTTCCTACCTATTCTCAGTACATGAAACAAAACCGCAAACTCACACCCACAACCAAAAAGGCACCTCCTTCCCAAAAATAGGTCTTTAACTATCTGGAGTGTCCTCTGACTGGTGGGCCATACTATGTTCCACTCGAAATGGCCTGTCTGGTCTCAGATCTTGTCTCCTTGGCCAACTCTGTTATTCTGCGAGGAGCCTGCTGTTAGCCACAACCTGCTGTCTCAAGAAAGGCCCCTCTTCAGAGCTCTACTGGCATTTGGCCATCCTCACATCAGTAGGTACCAAGAAGGCCTGACTCTGTACTTGGTAAATCCAAACAAGTGAGCCCACTGGGACTGGGACTGGGACTGGCTCTTGGTGCCTGGCTTCTTGCATCCCAATTTCAGAGAGTTACATCACCAAGGAAATGAGGTATGTCACTTTCTTTGCAACTGAATGAGGTCACTGCCTTGGCAACAACTTTGTCCTAAGACTTGCTTCCAATGGTTCCATGAGTTGGAGGGTGCCCCTACTTCCTGTGACAATTTGACTAGTTAGAATGGTATATCAAAATAGACACCATGGAACAGCTCTACACGCAGGCCTGGTTAAGTTCATCTTCTCTACATTAAGAAGAGAGAATCTGATGCATACACATCCCTTCATCCTGTCCAGGTTGTTTGCCATGGAAGATGGCTTTTGCTCATGCAGGTCCTTCATAACTGCCTACATCTTCTCCAGGGATCATTTCTGCATCGAACTTTGAGGTTCTCAGCAGTTGGAAGATAACCTACATCCCTAATTGAAAGAATAGCCCTGTCCCTGCTCTTTTGTAATGTTAGATTGAGGCAACAGTGTATGGTTAGGGTTAATAACACGTTCGATTTGGGTTAGGAATCATTCTGCGGGATGAATAAGGTTATTGGGAACCTGCAATATATAGAAATATAGTGGTTAAATATAAGTATGAAAACAGAAATCTAGGTAAGATTTGAAGCTCAGAAGTGCATTTGGCAATAGATTGGGACACGTAGCTTTGAATTATGTTCTGCATACATGTTTCAGAAAAATCGATATACAATGGCATAGGACCTTGTACCTCAGATGATTGAATGTAGGAGAGTACATCCACTCAAAAAGGGATAGTCGATAGGATCAGGAAGATAGTCAGTATGTTTCGGAAGAAGATAGAGTATAGGATTTGGACCAAAGTTCATTAGCAATAGGGTTTCGGTTAGAGAGTGAATGTCAATGTCAGCACATGTGAAGGGTCAGTCACAATGTTGAACTGGAAAAAATATGTAGGAAAGTAGATATCAATAGAGACATTAGGAAATCAGGCAAAGTATAAAGTGAGTGAAAAAACTAGACATTTCCAATAGTTTTGAGGTTGAATATACAATCTTAGGAAGAAACAAAAATGTGGTCACCAATAGGATTGACATTTGAGAGCATTAGGCAACCTGGATATGGATGTTTTTAGTAATCCATGTTCAGTTTCCATTTAGGCTTTGGTACAATCATACGTGTGACTTTTGCATTTTGTGTCCAGAATATTACTATGATAACATGCATATGTAGATCAGGTGACATGAGTATTTCTTCCACCATTTCTGGGAGCAATATTTAGAAGACTAATAAATTAGTATTGGGGGTACTAAGAGGTGTACCCTGTGTCTATGAATATAGAGATAATGCATGAATAGACAATATAGTGAATAAATAATATAACTGGTTCCACTTTAAATAATGGAATAAACTGATATAAGAGAATATATAAAAAATACTATATTGTTATAAAATCATTCATTCCAACCAGTTATACATCTAGTGGTGATATTATAGTTATGGTTTATCATGAAGTGAGTGTCAGTTTTGCTTCAAAAGTGATAAAAAAATCAAAAATAATATATTTCGAAAGAAGTCTCATTATAAGACCAGTCAAGAAACCTGGAAGAATCCATGTGTTCTGAAGCAGAAAGTGATTGAAAGTGAAACAAATGCCTATAAGTTTGCTAACTTGTGGATGAAATATATATCCTATGATGTGCATAAATTGAAGAAATAGTAATGTACCAGTGTTGAATTAAAATGAATTTCAAAATACACATCATGTCACATAGGAATGTACTTGCATTGATGTTAAACTGGGTCAGTTACTGTAGAATTATTAGTATTTGTATGCAACATTAACTGAAGTTAGTTTTCAGTACTGGAAACAATATGTATTTCAGGTGGATGAATATTTCTGAGAATGATCTTGTGAAAAGTTGATTATAAATCCATATACATGAACATGAATGAATTTAGGGAGTGTATATAAGACACATATATTTCATATTTTGAAAAATCTGGAGAGTGTATGTATATTTATATATATGTATATATATATATATATATATATATATATATATATATATATATATACAAAAAAACACACACAGACAATAAATAAGCAATCAAATTTATCATGAAATATATATCCTCCACAGATGCAAAATTATTTCTTTTAGAACATGTATTTATGTATAATGTTGTTCTTCTAGGAAACACACCCCTAGGTAAAATTTTCAGTTCCAACAGAGTTTAACAGGAGTGATCACTTCTCACAAATTGTATTTGCCAAATTAGCCACCTCACAAAATGTAGGTGTGATACCAGGTAGTGTTCTATATGTGCATTTAAAAATACATGTGCTGAATAGGCTACAGAGAAAGGGAGATAGGTATTCACATATTTGTTAACATTAAAAACACATGGAGAACTATTTCAATTAAAAATTGACTAGATTTATAACACCTACAATTAATCATGCAAAAAACAAGTCCAACTATACACTATGATTCCTCTGAACTGCTTGTATTCCTATTCTGTTTGTGTTATTTTTCTCCATCATATTAGGAGTAGTAGTCAGAGTCTATTAGGGTATGCGTTAGTGTCAAGGATTCAGTATTTCGAATGGAAATATGGAAAATGACTCTAATTGGTATGCAAATATGTGCTACACAAAAATGTTCACACTCTCATCCAGAAGATTGCCTTGACATTACCTTAGTTCCAAGTAAGATACAATTAGAGGAGAAAAGTTAGAAAATCTGTAAATACATATCAGGAATAAAAAATTCTCAGGAGTTCACAAACTTTTAGGTGGTAGAGGAGTTTCCAAAAGTAAGGGACAGGGTAAACACTCCACAAACATTGAGCTCTGCTTGTGTAAAGACTTCTTGAGAAACTCTCTGAGGTTGGGCTCTTAAAATACATGTTGTTGTCAGGAGCTTTAGCTTCCTTTGTTGTGTGACCATCAAATCTGGGTGTGCAAATATGTGACCTGAAGGACATTGTTTCTAATTTTCCAATGAAAATGAGGCAGCAGTGCTGAATACTCTTTTTGTAGTTAAACTATGGCCACTGGGGTGTAAGTGTCTCCCCGGGTTGACTGTGAAGCCATTTGGTCATGCTCCAATTTTCGTGGTGTTACTCCTTGGTGCACTGGGAGTTTGGTATTTGCTTCATGAAATACAAGGAGTTCAACTGGGACACAGTGCTGGAGGGAGTTCTGTCACGTGTGGAGGGACACAGTCTGCATGAGAATGCACCAACCAGGATTCTGTCCCACATAGGTTGCCCCTTTGTCCATAGCAACCTGATTCTGAACATTGCCCAGAAACCTATCCATATAACAAGATGCCTTTACATATAAGGGTCTGCTGGCTGTACCCTGTCAGTCACAAGGCAATTGGAAGCCAATGGCAGATCCACATGCCCCAACACACATGTTTTATCACACACCTTCACACCTATGCTCTAGGCCCACTAATGAACAGGCTCCAACATACTGGCATCACTGTTCTACACAATTTTCATGAAACCCAGTCAGTCAAGGCACTGTGAGATACACTCATGATCAGCAACAGGACATCCAAAAGTTTTCCAGTGCCACCTGGTTATGGGAATTTCAAAAGTTTCATGGTATTTATCAAGCCATTTTTTGAGGATAAAGTTGGAGGCTCTGTGGGTTTCAATTCATTCAGGAACCATTAAATGTTGAAGAAGCTCATTTCAATGAAAGATCTTGAGAACACTCACAGGCAAGTCTTCCCAAAGAGTGGCCAAAAGGTCACATGAAGTCAGGCCCATTGAGGTCTACAATGTGAGGTCCATGTGTGTTTTGACTCTCAACTGTGGCTTTAAAGAATTTCAGAATAAAATCATGTGATATCCAGGCTGAGATTCCCAGTGCTCTGGGCAAAGCCACCCTGCACCTAGATCTCCCTGCACCACAATTAATACCTGAGATCTAAGTTGCATGGCCTAGTAAAATCCAAACACAATTCATGACAATACTTCTCTGATGTCACTTCCAGAATTCAGTCTCTAAGGAGAATCATACCAGAGTTCAAGCCCAGGTGGACCCAGTCATCTGTTCCAAGCGCCAAACAAATTACCACAATTCAAAACAAAATGCTCCCACATGCCCCTTATCTTCTTCAATTTGAGGCCAAATGACTGTGGGGTTTAGATTCTTTATGTAAATTGGATTCATGTGAAAACCCAAGCACCTATGGGCTAAACTCTGCAGGGCTTTAAAGAACTCATTTGACCCAAAGGATCCCTATTTTCACTTGATGGATGTCAGGGCCATTAGAGAGGAAGGTGAGAGTCTTCATTCACAATAACTGCTCTTTTGGCCATTTTGGTTTTGGATGCACCCATGGGATCTTTCTTTAGATCCATCAGGTGCTGAGAATCTAAGCCACAGCCTCACACAGGGCCAAGAGGCTGATTCAGACACATCTCTTTCCAAAGCAATTAAGCAAAGAGCAAAACACACACAGACATTATAAAGTGGCAATATATATGCCGATTGAAATTCATGATGAAATATATATCGTCCACAGATCCAAAAATATTAATTTTACTGAACATGGATTTATGAATAATGTTGTTCAACTAGAAAGGTTACCCTTAGGCTGAATTTTATGATCCAATAGCGTTTAGGAGGAGTGATCTCTTGTCATAATTTGTATCTGCCATATCAGCCACCTCACAAGAATGTATATGTGATACCAGGTAGGATTCAATATGTTTATATAAAAATACATGTGATGAATAGGCTACAGAGAAAAGGATACAGGAATTCACATATTTATTAACTTTAAAAACACAAGGAGAACTATTTCAATTAAAAATTAACTAGATTTATAACACCTACCCTACATAATGCAAAAGGCAAGTCCAACTATACACCATGCCTCTTCTGAACTGCTTGTATTTCTATTGTGTTTGTATGCACTGTGGGTTTCAAGAACCATTAAATGTTGAGGAAGCTCATTTCAATGAAACTCTGGAGAACTCTCATAGGCAAGGCTTCCCAAAGAGTGGCCAAAAGGATAGATATAGCCAGGCCCATTGAGGTCTACAATGTGAGGTCCATGTGTGTTTTGACTCTCAACTATGGCTACCAAGTGTTTAAGAATAAAATCATGGGATATCTTTGCTGAAATTCCCAGTGCTCTGTGGAAAGCCACCCTCGGCCTTGATCTTAGTTTCCAAGGGCGACGCTCATGCTTGACCTCTTAAAATATCACCACAATTCATGGCAATACTTCTTTGAGTTCAGTTCCAGAAGTCAGTCTCTAAGGGGAATCACACAAGAATTCAAGCACAGGTGGACCCAGTCATCTCTTCCAACCGTCACACAAATGACCACAATTAATACCAAAACACTCTCACATGGCCCTCCTCTTCTTCTATAAAGGCACTCATTATAACATCTGGCTGGAGGTTTCCATGAGGGGCACAGCCCAAGACAGTGTCCCAAATAAGCTCCCTTGCCACTCATTTGCCTAAATTCAGGGTGGCTTGGACACCCTTCTTGTGCACCAGGAGTGATCTGAAAGGGTAAAATAAATTGAAATTAAAGTGTAAAAGTTGAAGTGTAAAAGACTGGGTTTTGTAAAGTTTCTAAGCTGCAAGGCCTGAGTTAAAATGTAAAGGACCAGGTATTGTTAAGTTCCTATGCTACATGCAAAACCTGAAATTCCTGTAGCTTGTAGTACAATTCCGGACTGCCCAGTAAATATTCCCCCTGACCGCCTGGTTGTTTAATAACCTAGGACCCTGTGTGGCCTGGCACATAGGCATCGCAAGGCCTAAACCAATCTGTTTGAATGTGTACCTCGCTTTAGAACTCACCTATCACTCCCGCCTGACCTGTTCCTGCCAATGAATGAACTAATCATGTTTAGGAATTGTTGTTTGATTTTTCTGCGGTGTATGTTGATTTCTTAAAGGAGACTGTGATATATGTAAAGTCCCGCCCTCCCCAAAAAGTGTACTTAAGCACTGCTCAACCCCTGCTCGGGGCTCTGGGCTGCTCTCCCTTCTTGAGTGAGCACGTAGCCCCAGCATGCTGGATTGGATCCTCAATGAACGCCTTTTTCTGTTGCATGAGCCGCGTTCTCTTGGTGGTCTCTTCCTCCGACGTTCACCGGACCCTTACATTTGGTGCGTTGGCCGGGAATCACGCAGCATAGGACAAGGACACACCAACAGACCCCTCTGGAGGTAAGTAAGGCGCTTCTTTTCATTTTTCCTTGTGATAACTCAGAGCTTTTTGTTCAGGTTCCATTTTTCCGTTTTTGGTTTGGGTTGGCAGAGTGGCTTCCAGCGGAGAATGTAAGTTCCCCCTGTCAGTGGTGGACAAACGTGTCCTAAAGCCACAGGCCATGTCCTTGCAAGGGATGCCTTGGAGGACTCGGGGAGTGACGGATGTGCTCTCATTAGGTGAGGAGGGACGAATGAGCCCACATTAGGTGACTCTGCTGGCAACCCATCATATCTTGCTGACTACTTTTTTCTCTCAGGTTGAATTCACTGTCTGTCTTTGTGGTCTAACCCATCAGGTTTTGACAGTTACTAGGTTCTAATCTTTACTTCTGAACTCGTGTTAAATGTTAACTGTGTGTACATGTTTGTGTCACGTTTGTATTGTCCTTGTCTCTGTTTGAGAAACTCTCATTATGGGACAAAGCCATTCCATGCCTCTTTCCTTGAAGCCATTCCTGGTCCCTGCCTCCAATCCGACCCCTTCACCCAGGATCCTATCACTCAAACCTTCTACTCCTCCCCCTCTTCCCTCCATTCTCTCTGAGTCACAAGATTGTAGATCTTGGGGTTGTGAACAAACGGGAGCTGCATGATGGTCTTTGTGTGTCATTTTATCTGTGTTTCTGTTAAATGTGATGGCATTGTTTGGTCCGATGCAGAGTCCCGAGTTCCAACCTGCATTACATATGTGGAAGTTACTTTAGCTAAATTTTAAACTAATGCTTCTCCTGTGAGGGACCAAAAGTCAATAGAACCGCCAGTTTTTCTGTTCTCACCTTTTCACCTCTCTTAGCTGTGCTTTAAAGAACTTTGATAAACTTTACTCCCCTTTGTTAAGCAACATTACGGAAGCAGTGATTTCTTTTCTTCCCGTAGTTGGATTGAGCATGCCCACTGCAGAGGGAAATGTCTGGGGTCTAAGAACTTTGATATCTCGCTTAAACTTTTCTCAAAACCCTGTTCTCATTATTAAATTGGCATTAATTGGCTTTGGGATGGGAACCAAGCCTTCAGTCATAAATTTTGACACCCCAGAGGGGACTTTAAATAAACCCCACTCTGCCCTCTTGGGGAAGCCTAGCACTCAAAACAACTGAAGCAGAGAATGAAATTTTTGGGAGCTGACTACTGCAAAGTTGGGAGACATAGAATATGCCTGGTGCCTGGGGTCAAAGCAAACCAGAGGAACTAATCCTGTAAGTAAATGGTGAGGCTAAGGGACTCCCAGCAGCTGCCAGATCCATTTTGCTGTGGGGAACTCCCTTATTCCTTACGTGCACTTTAAGGATTTCTCCACCTCTGTTTACTTAACAAAAGGGACAATGAATGCATTAATATGTTGATATTATAGATTGTTTCTTGGGGATGATCTAGGGTGAATGTGTATCTAGAAATGATTTTTTTATTTTAACCATCTGGTATCTAAATGGGTTTTAAAGCATTGCACTATCTTACAGTTAAAAGTTGGGTTTAAACAATTGTTTAGTTTGATTTCAGGTAGTTCATGCTAGGAAACTTAAATACTTAGGGTAAAAAAAAAATAAAGAGTTTTAATTTTGAACTAGACAGCCTGAAAAAATTTCACTAGATATATCAGTGCATTAACTTGGGAAGAGATAATAAATTATGATATGGTATCTATTCCCATCAGTGTGTAAGATTTTAAAAAATGGTACTAATTAAAACGTTGGTCTGGCTTATTGAAATGACATTAATTAGCAACAGTCTTGGAAATTTTTAAAGCTTAATTTCGGATACACATGGTAGCATGTGGTTCTTTTTAAAAATTTTTCAGCCAATTTAATTTAACTTAATACTATTAGAAAATTCATAACAAAGAAAGGGGCTTAATGATCCTATAGAAACTTCTTCTGATGGTGGCATTAATATTATCAAAAAATGATCCTATTTTCAGTTTTGTGTGAGCAAGTTTTTCTAGTGTAGAAAAATCTAAAGAAATAAAATTTTGAGAATTACATCTTAAACTTGCATCAAAATTTTCAACATCCAAACCTGGAAATTATGACTAATAGATAAATGCCTTAGGCGTGAGGTTTCTTCTCAGAATTCCAGTCTTTCCAGTTTTCCAGACCTCAGCCAGGACTTACTTTGATATGCAAATAAAAGAAGCCTGCAGCACTCAGCAGGAGACAGATAAAAAGAGTAAATGTGTCTTTTTACCTGAACTCAAACTAGACCTAACCAAAAAAGTATATAATATGGTATTTACTAATTACTGGCCAGTCATCATTTTTAGGACTCTTGCTTTTCTTAGATTCTGTAATTTTTTTTTTTGAGCTCATGATCTTGATTCTGCTGATGGGTTAATGTTTTCTGATCAGTTCTATTTTTGATCGACTCTGGAGTTTTCAGCATTGCAATGGAGATTTCACCTGAAAAAAGCTACAAGGCCTTTACTATTGTGTTATGTGTTACATTTGTGTTACGTGTTGTATGTTGGTATGTCTGTATGTGTGTATGTCCATATATCATGCAGGGATATGACAATTGACAGATGAGGAGCGCTCATGAAAAATTTAAAAATGTATCCAAATGTCTTTGATTCACGTGATTCATATGTTTTAATTCAAATTGGGTAAACAGATAAAAATAAAGATGTCTTTAAAATTAGGCCAATAAGTTTTCTAGGTTTTCAAAAAGGCCCTAATAAAATGTAGATGTCTATAAAATAATCTGCTTAAATTCAGAAATTGAAAAGCATTGTATTGAAATGTGAACAGAAAGAGGTTAGTAGATGGAAAAGAGAAACTAAAAGGTTCTAGATATAGATATAATAGAGGAAAAACGTGTTTCTGGATAAGAGAGTCTATATGATTAAGTAATTAAAAGGGTTTAAGTAAATAATAAAAAAAGGTGTGTGTAACTTGGTTATATGTGTAAGTTTTGAGCAAGTAATCTTAAAAAATTAAACAGCTGGTAAAACAAGTACTGTTTTTATAAAATTGTGCCATGTTATTTCTTTAAAATCTAAACTTGTTTAATACAAAAACATCAATGTAATTGTGGTGTTAATGTGTTCATATCTTCCAGGTATACAAGTCTGTAAGGTAGAAGCTTGCAAAGATCATTGTATCAAGCTGGTGTTCTAAGGTTGTATGGTAATTCTAGGCTTAAAAGAAAAACATGTTGGAGTGTTGGAGATTTATGTATATCATTTGTGTTCTATAATTGGACTTGTTATCAATAAGATATGTACAGTTCCATGTTACTTTTTACACTGAGATACAATCTAAAAGTATTTTTAACTTAATGAGAGCCAAATCTGTGAAGGTTTTATTGTAAACTCAAAGGTAATGCCCATTCATTTCCATGTGAAAACTGTTTTCTTCAGGCTTCACAAAGGGGTGGCCTGAGACAAAGACTTTCCTGATATTCAGGGCAACATAACAATAGGTAATCAAAAGGCCCAAAGCAGGGTTTCTCCACTGAGACTTTACGGGCTACACTGATATCTGAGTTTTCTGAGATGCTTGCCATTCCTTTCAGCTACCAGTACATGGCCATGTCACAGAGCTTGGAAGTGGTACATATATTTGACACAAAATCATGAGCCTATTCTGGAGAGTGGCCAGAATTCAGGAAGAAAACAGTAACGTAGGAAGATAGTTGGTGTTGCCCATTGATAAGGCAAGCCACACTCCATTCATAAATTGTGCCGGATGAATGCTGGGAAGTTTTCTCCTTGAGAGGATACACCCATTGAGGCATTATCTTTTCTAATGTCTACAACCACGAAAACAGTGGGATACACAGACCTAAAAACACTCGCCTTGTCAAAGGACTAACTAGAAACAGTCCACTCCAAACCAAACACACCCCCTTTCCTAACTATTCTCAGAACAAAAGAAAAAACCACAAACCCACACCCACAACCACAAAGGCACCTCCTTCCCCCAAGTGGGTCTGGAACTATCCAGAGTGTCCTCTGACTGGAGGGCCATACTATGTTCCCCAGAAATGGTCTGTCCTGTCTCAGATCTGGACTCCTTGGTCAACTCTGTGAAGTTGTCAGGAGCCAGCAGTGAGCCTCTATCTGTTTTCTCCGGAAGGGCCCCTCTTCAGAATTTTTCTGGAATTTGGCCATTCTCACATAAGTAGGTACCACAAAAGACTGACTCTGTCCTTGGAAAATCCAAACAAGTGAGAACACTGGAACTGGTGCTGGGACTGGGCCTGGGTGCCTAGATTCCTGGAACCCAAATTTGGAGAGTTCCATCAACAAGGATGTGAGGTGAGGTCACTTCCTTTAGTAACTGAGTGAGGTCACTGCCTTGGCAACCAACTTGTCCTAACATTTGCTTCCTAAGGTCTCATAACATGGAGGATGTCCCTACTTCCTGTGACACTTTCACAAGTTAGAATGGTAAAGAAACAATAGTCACCTCTGAACAGCTCTCCACACAGGCCTCTCCTCTACATTAAGAAGAGAGAATCTGATTCAGACACAACCCTTCATCCTGACCAGGCTGTTTGCCATGGAAGATGCCTTTTGCTCTCTCAGATCCTTCATAGCTGCCTACATCTTCTCCAGGGTTCATTTCTGCATGGAACTTTGAAGTTTTCAGCAGGTGGAAGATCCCCTGCATTCCTGTATTGTAAGACCAAATCTTTCCCTGCTTTTCTGAACACTTAGATTGAGGGAACAGTGTATGGTTAGGGTTAACAATATGTTCAATTAAAACCAAAATACTCCCACATGGCCCTCATATTCTTCCATGTAGACATTCATCATAACCTCTGGCTGGAGGTTTCCATAAGGGGCGCAGCCCAAGACAGTGTCCAAAATAAGTTCCCTTGCCCCTCATTTTCCTAAAGTCAGGGTTTCCTGGACACCCTTCCTGTAAACCAGGATTGATCAAATAGGCCTGCCAGTAATACTGCTCTGTTTCTTCATTTTGAAGCCTACTGACTGTGAGGTATACATTCTTTATGTGATTTGGAGTCATGTGAGAACCCAAGCACTGCTGCAGGGCTTTGAAGAACTCATTTGTCTCAAAGGATCCCTATACTTACTTAATGGAGGTCAGGAACCTAACAGAGGAAGCAAGAGACTTCATCCACAATGACTGATCTTTTTGCCATTTTGGTTTTGGATGCACACATGGGATCTTTCTTTAGATCCATCAGGTGCTGATAATCAAAGCCACAGCCTCTCTCAGAGCCGAAAGGATGATTCAGACACATCCCTTTCCAAAGCAATTAAGCAAAGAGCCACAGGTGATGCTCATTCATTTCCAATTGAAAGCACTTTTCTTCAGGCTTCACAAACTGGTGGCCTGAGGAAAAGACCTTCCTGACATTCAGGTCAACAGAACAGTAGGTAAGCAAAAGGCACAAAGCAGGGTTTCTCTACTGAGACTTTACTGGTCACACTGATATCCGAGTTTTCAGAGATGCTCCCAATTCCCTTCATCTATCCAGTACATGGCCATGTCACAGAACTCGACGGAGGTCCATATCTTGGACAAAAAAACATGAGCCTATTCTGGAGAGTGGCCAGAATTCAGGAAGAAAACAGGAACTAAGGAAAGAAGTAGGTGTTGTCTACAACCACGAAAACAGTGGGATACACAGACCTAAAAACACTCGCCTTGTCAAATGACTTACTAAAAACAGTCCACTCCAAACCAAACATACTGCCTTTCCTACCTATTCTCAGAACATGATAAAAAAACACAAATTCACACCCACACCCACAAAGGCACCTCCTTCCCCCAAGTAGGTCTGTGACTATCCAGAGTGTCCTCAGACTGATGGGCCTTACTCTGCTCCCTCGAAATGGACTGTCCTGTCTCAGATCAGGTCTCCTTTACCAACTCTGTAAAGTTTTCAGCATCAATCAGTGAGTCACTACCTGCTTTCTCAGGAAAGGCCCCTCTTCAGAGCTTTCCTGGCATTTAGCCATCCACACATCAGTATGTACCAAAAAGACTGACTCTGTCCTTGGTAAATCCAAACAAGTGAACCCACTGGGACTGGGACTGGGACTGGCTCTGAGTGCCTGGCTTCCTGGATCCCAAGTTCAGAGAGTTCCATCACCAAGGAAGTGAGGTAGGTCACTTCCTTCAGGAACTGAATGAGGTCACTACCTTGGTAACCACTTTATCCTAACATTTGCTTCCAAGGGTCCCACGAGAGAGAGGCTTACCCTACTTCCTGTGTCACATTCACAAGATAGAATGGTATATCAACCATAGGCACATGTTAACAGCTCTCCACACAGACCTGGTTTGGTCCATCTTCTCTACTTTAAGAAAAGAGAGGCTTATTCCGACACATCGCTTCATCCTGACCAGGTATTTTACCAAGGAAGATTACTGTTGCTCTCTCAGGTCCTTCATAGCTGCCTACATCTTCTTCAGGGTTTATTTCTGCATGGAACTTGAGGTTCTCAACAGGTGGAAGATCCCCTACCTACCTGTATTATAACACCAACTCTGTCCCTGGTCTTTGTAAAGTTAAATTGAGGGAACAGTGCATGGTTAGGGTTAATAACATGTTCAATTTGGGTTAGGAATCATTCTGTGAGATGAATAATGGTATTGGGGACCTCCGATATTTACAAGCATATATAGGTGTAATATAAGTATGAATACAGAAATCTAGGAAAGATTTGAAACCCAGATGAACACTGGGCCCTTGATTGGGATACTTAGCTTTGAATTATTTCCGCAAAGTTGTCTCAAATAAATCGTTATACAATGGCATAGGACCTTGTACCTTGGATGACTGAATGAGGAAGAGATCCTCCAGACAAAAAGGGATAGTTCCAAAAGTTATTTAGATATAGGGTTTTGGTTAGAGAGTGAATGCAAATGTCAGCATATGTGAAGAGTCAGTCACAGTGATGAACTGGGGAAAATGTGTAGGAAAGCAGATATCAATAGAGACATTAGGAAATCAGGGAAAGTACAAAGTGAGTAATAGGATAAGACGTTTTTAACAGGGTTGAGTTTGAATATATAATCTTAGGAAGAAACAAATATGTAGTCACCAATAGGAATGATATTTGAGATCATTAGTTAATCAGGACATGGATGTTGTTAGTAATACATGCTCACATTAAATTTAGGCTTTGGTACAATCATAAGGGTGTCCGTTGCATTTTTTGTCAGGAATATTACTGTGATGAAATGTAAATGTATATCAGGTGACTACAGTATTTCTTCAAACATTTCTGAAAGCAACATTTTAAGACTTATAAATTAGTATTGGGGACACAAGTACGTGTACCCTGTGCCTATGATTATAAAGATGATGCCTTAATAGACCATACTGTAAATAAATAATATAACTTGATCAAACTTTAAATAATGGATTGAATTAATATCTGAAAATATATAGGAAATCTTATATTGATATACATAAGTTCATTCTAACCAGTTATACATCTAATGGTAATTTTAGCATTATGGTTTATCATGAAGAGTGTGGGAGTTTTGCTTCAAAAATGATTATGGAAATCGAAAATAATGTGTTTGGAAATAATCTCATGAAAAGTACAGTCAAGAAACATGGAGGAATACATATATTCTGAAGCAGGAAGTAATTGCAAGTGAACCAAATGCGTACAGATTTGTTAACTTGTGGATGAAAAGTATTATCTTATAATGTCCATAAACTGAAGAAATAGTAATGTACCAGTGTTGAATAAAATGAACTTCAAAATACACATCATGTCCCATAGGATTTTACTTGCATTGATGTTAAACTGGGTCAGTTACTGTACAAATATTAGGATTTGTAAGCACCTTTCACCGAAGTTAGTTTTCAGTACTGGGAAATAAATATGTATTTCATGTGGATGAATATTTCTGAGAATAATTTTGTGAAAATTTGATTATAAATCCACATATAGGAACATGAGTTAAATTAGTGAGTGTAAAATAAGACACATATATTTCATATTTTGAATAATCTGGAGAAAAAAAAAAAAAATATATATATATATATATATATATATATATATATACAAACACAGACATTAAAATGTAGTAATATGTGTGCCAATCAAAATTCATCATGAAATATATATCATCCTCATATCCAAAAATATTCTTTTTACTGAGCATGGATTTATGTATAATGCTGTTCATCTAGGAAATTCACCCATATGTTGAATTTTCAGTTCCATCAGTATTTAGGGGGAGTGATCTCTTCTCACAATTTGTATCTTCCTAAAACAGCAAGCTCACAAGAATGTACGTGTGATACCAGGTAGGATACTAAATATGCATAATAAATTTCATGAGATGAATAGGGTACAGAGAAAGGGAGACAGAAATGTACATATGTGTTAACTTTAAAAACTCATGGAGAAGTATTACAATGAAAAGTTGACTAGATTTATAACACATTCACTTGATAAAGCAGAAGGCAAGTCCTAGTATACACCATGCCTCCTACGAACGGCCTGTATTTCTATTCTGTTAGGTTTCTTTTTCTACATCATATTAAGATTAGTAGTCAGAGTCTAGTAGGGTATGGGTTAGTGACAGGGATTCAGTATTTCTAATGGAAAATAGGAAAATGAATCTAATGTGTATGCAAATATTTGCTAGACAAAAATCTTCCCACTGTCCTCCAAAACAATGCCTTGATATTTCCTTCGCCACAAGTAATACACAGTTAGTGGAGAAGAGTTTGAAAGTCTGTGAATATATATCTGGAAAAGAAAATGCTCAGGAGTTCACAACCTTGGAGATGGTAGTGGAATTTCCAAAAGTAAGGTACAGGGTAAACACTCCACAAACATGAAACTCTGGTGGCCTAATGAGTTGTTGAGAAACTGCCTCTGAGTTTGGGCCCTTGAAAAATTTGTTGTTGTCAGGAGCTTTAGCTTCCTTTGTATTGAGACCATCAAACCTGGGTCGGCATCTATGTGACCTGGATGACATGGTTCCTTATATGCTATTGAACATGAGGCAGAAGTTCTGAATTTTCCCTTTGTTAGTAAACTGAGGACACTGGGGTCTAAGTGTCTAACCATGTGATCTGTGAAGCCATTTGGTCATACTCCACTTTTCGTGGTGTTTCTTACTGCTGCACTGGGAGTTTGGTATTGGCTTCACGTAATACAAGGAGAAAAACTGGGACACAGTGCTAGAGGGAGTACTCTCACGTGTAGTGGATGAGGGTCTGCAGGAGAATGCACCAACCAGGCTTCTATCCCAAAAAGCTTGCACCCATGTCCATAGCAACCTGATTCTGAACATTGCCCTGAAACCTCTCCATATAACAAGGTCCCTTTACTTGTAAGGTTCTGCTGGCTGCACCATGTCAGTCACAAATCATTCGGAAACCAATGGCAGAACCACGTGTCCCCACGACAGATGTTTTATCATACACCTGCCCACCACTGCTCTGGGCCCACTAGTCAGCAGGCTCCAACTTTCTGGCATCTCTGTTCTCACCATTTTCATGAAACCCAGTCAATCAATGCAATGTCTGGTACACTCGTGATCAGCAACAGATATCCAAAGGTTCTCCAGTGCCACCTGTTCATGGGAATTTAAAAAATTCATGGTATTTATATAGCCAATTTTCAAGGATGAATTTGGAGGCACTGTGGCTTTCAATTTATTCAGGAACCATGAAATGGTGAGGAAGATTATTTCAAGTAAAGCTCAGGAGAACTCTCAGAGGCAAGGCTTCCCAAAGAGTGGCCAAAAAGTCACATTAAGCCAGGCCCATTGAGGTCTACAATTGAGGTCCATGTGTGTTTTGACTCTCAACGATGGCTGCCACGTCTTTCTGAATAAAGTCATGTGATATCCTGGCTGAGATTCCCAGTGCTCTTTGGAAAGCTATCCTGGGCCTAGATCTCAGTCTCCAAGGGCAACTCTCATGTGTGGCCTCCTAAAATCCCAACACAATTCATGTCAATACTTCTCTGAGTTCATTTCCAGAACTCAGTCTCTAAGGGGAATCACTCCAGAGTTCAAGCCCATGTGGACCCAGTCATCTCTTCCAACTACCACACAAATGACCACAATTAAACCAAAACACTCCCACATGGCCCTCATCTTCTTCAATATAAACTCTCATCATAACTTCTTGCTGGAGGTTTCCATGAGGGGCGCAGCCTAAGACAGTGTCCAAAATAAGCTCATTTGCCCCTTATTTGCCTAAATTCAGGGTGGCCTGGAAATCCTTCCTGTGAATCAGGTGTGATCAAATAGGCCTGCCATTAATACTGCTCTACTTCTCCAATTTGAGGCCTACTCTCTGTGGGGCATAGATTCTTTATGTGAATTGGGGTCATGAGAAAACCCAAGCACCTATGGGCTACCCTCTGCAGGGCTTTGAAGAACCCATTTCAGTGAGTCTAGGAGTTGGACAAAAAGTTCTTTAGATATAGGGGTTTTGTTAGAGAGTGAATGTAAATGTCAGCATATTTCAAGAGTCAGTCACAGTGATGAACTGGGGAAAATGTGTAGGAAATCAGATATCAATAGAGACATTAGGAAATCAGGCAAAGTACAAAGTGAGTGATAGGATGAGACATTTTTAACAGGGTTCAGTTTCAATATTTAATCTTAGGAAGAAACAAATATGTACTCACCAATAGGAATGATATTTGAGATCATTAGTTAATCAGGACATGGATGTTGTTAGTAATACATGCTCACTTTCAATATAGGCTTTGGTACAATCATAAGTGTGTCCGTTGCATTTTGTGTCAGGAATATTACTGTGATGAAATGTATATATATATATATATATATATCAGGTGGCTAGAGTATTTCTTCCAATATTCTTAAAGCAATATTTTAAAGACTTATAAATTAGTATTTGGGATACAAATAGGTATACCATCGGTCTATGAATATAGAGATGATGCCTTAATAGACCATACTGTGAAAAAATAATATAACTGGTTCAAACTTTAAATAATGGATTGAATTGATATCTGAAAATATATAGGAAATCTTATATTGATATACATAAATTCATTCTAACCAGTTATACATCTAATGGTAATATTAGCATTATGGTTTATCATGAAGAGTGTCTGAGTTTTGCTTCAAAAATGATTATGGAAATCAAAAATAATGTGTTTGGAAAGAATCTCATTAAAAGAACTGTCAAGAAACATGGAGGAATACATGTGTTCTGAAGTAGGAAGTGATTGAAAGTGAACTAAATGCCTATAAATTTGTGAAATTGTGGATGAAAGAATATATCCTATTATGTCCATAAACTGCAGAAATAGTAATGTATCAGTGTTGAATAAAAATGAACTTCAAAATACACATCATGGTCCCATAGGTGTCTACTTGCATTGATGTGAAACTGGGTCAGTCACTGTGGAAATATTACGATTTGTATGCACCATTCACTGAATTTAGTTTTCAGTACTAGGAAATAAATATGTATTTAAGGTGGATGAATATTTCTAAGAATTATTTTGTGAAAATTTGATTATAAATCCACATACACACACATGAGTAAATTTAGAAAGTGTATAATAAGACACATATATTTCATATTTTGGAAAATCTAAAGAGTAGATATCTATATCTATATAGATAGATAGATAGATAGATAGATAGATAGATAGATAGATAGATACTCACATACACAGACATTAAAATGTAGCAATATATATGCCATTTGAAAATCATAATAAAATAGATATCATCCACGTATCCAAAAATATTCATTTTACTGAACATTTATTTATGCATAATATTGTTCATCTAGGAAATTCACCCATAGGTTGAATTTCCAGTTCCATCAGTATTTAGAGGGAGTGATCTCTTCTCACAATTTGTATCTTCCAAAATAATCAAGCTCACAAGAATGTACATGTGATACCAGGTAGAATTCTAAAGATGCATTAAAAAATACATGTGATGAATAGGCTACAGAGAAAGGGAGACAGAAATTTACATATGTGTTAATTTTAAAAACTCATGGAGAAGTATTACAATGAAAAGTTGACTATATTTATAACACATACCGTTGATAAAGCCGAAGGCAAGTCCAAGTATACACCATGCCTCCTATGAAAGGCCTGTATTTCTATTCTGTTAAGTTTCTTTTTCTCCATCATATTTGGATTAGTAGTCAGAGTCTAGTAGGGTATGGGTTAGTGTCAGGGATTCAGTATTTCAAATGGAAAATATGAAAATGAATCTAATGTGTATGCAAATATGTATGTATCCCACTCTCATCCAGAACAATGCTTTGACATTACCTTCGCCCCAAATAAGACACAATTAGTGGAGAAAAGTTAGAAAATCTGTGAATACATATGTGGAAAGAAAAATGCTCAGGAGTTCACAAACTTGTAGGTGGTAGAACGGGTTACAAAAAGGGAGAGGGTAAACACTCCACAAACATGGAGCTCTGCTGGCCCAATGACTTTTTGAGAAACTGCCTCTGATGTCGGGCAGTTAAAATATATATTGTTGTCAGGAGTTTTAGCTTCCTTTGTAGTGAGACCATCAATTCTGGGTCTCCATCTATGTGACCTGGATGACATGGTTTTTTGTTTTCTAGTGAACATGAGGCAGCAGTGCTGAATTCTCTCTTTGTAGGTAAACTTTGGCCACTGGGGTCTAAGTATCTAACTGTGTTGTCTGTAGAGCCATTTGGTCATTATCCACTTTCGTGGTGTTTTTTACTGCTGCACTGTGAGTTTGGTTTTGGCTTCACGAAATACAAGGAGTTCTACTGGGACACAGTGCTGGAGGATGTACTCTCACGTGTGGTGGGTTAGTAAAATGCACCAGTGAGGCTTCAATCCCACATAGCTTTTCAACTTGACAATAGCAACCTGATTCTGACCTTTGGCAGGAATCCTCTCCATATAACAAGATGCCCTTACATAGAAGGGTCTGCTGGCTGTACCATGTCAGTCACAAGTCTTTCTAAGCCAATGGCAGATCCACGTGGCCCCACCACAAATGTTTTTTTCACACACCTACACTCCTCTGCTCTAGGCCCACTAGTCTGCAGGCTCCATCTTTCTGGCATCTATGTTCTACACTTTTTTCATGAAACCCAGTCAATCAAGGCACTGTCTGGTACAATCATGATCAGGAACAGGACATTCAGAAGTTCTCCAGTGCAACCTGGTCATAGTAATTTCAAAAAATTCATGGTATTTATCTAGATATTTTTCAATAATGAAGTTGGAGGCACTGTGGGATTTAATTTATACAGGAACCATTAAAAGGTGAGGAAGCTCATTTCAATGAAAGCTCTGGAGAACTTTCACAGGCAAGGCTTCCAAAAGAGTGCGCAAAAGGTCACATGAAGCCAGGCCCATTGAGGTCTACAATGTGAATTCCATGTGTGTTTTGACTCTCAACTATGGCTGACAATCTTTCAAAATAAAATCTTGTGATATCCTGGCTGAGATTCCCAGTGCTCTGTGGAAAGTCACCCTGGGCCTAGATCTCAGTTTCCAATGGCGAATCTCATGCGTGGCCTCCAAAAATCCCAACACAATTCATGGCAATACTTCTCTGAGTTCAGTTCCACAACTCAGTCTCTAAGGGGAATCACAACAGAGTTCAAGCCCAGGTGGACCCAGGCATCTCTTCCAATTGCCACACAAATGATGACAATTAAAACCAAAAAACTCCCACAGGGCCCTCTTCTTCTTTTATATAGACACTAATCATAAACTCTAGCTGGAGGTTTCCATCAGGGGCACAGCCCAAGACAGTGTCAAAAATAATCTCCCTTGCCCCTCATTTGCCTAAAGTCAGGGTGGCCTGGACAACATTCCTGTGAAACAGAAGTGATCATATAGGACTGCTGTTAATACTGCTCCACTTCTCAAATTTGAGGCCTACTGACTGTGGGGTATAGATTCTTTGTGTGAATTGGAGTCATGAGAAAACGCAAGCACCTATTGTCCAGCCTCTGCAGGGCTTTGAAGAACTCATTTGACACAAATGATCCCTATTCTCACTTGATGGAGGTCAGAAATATTACAGAGGAAGGCGAGAGGCTTCATCCAAAATGAATGATCTTTTTTCCATTTTGGTTTTGAATGCCCACATGGGATCTTTCTCTAGACCCATCAGGTGCTGAAAATCTAAACCACAGGCTCACACAGGGCCAAGAGGCTGATTCAGACAAATCTTTTTCCAAAGCAATAAAGTAAAAAGCCACAGGTGATTCCCATTCATTTCCATTTGAAAACTCTTTTCTTCAGGCTTCACTAAGGTTTGGCCTGAGGCAAAGACCTTTCTGACATTCAGAGCAACAGAACAATAGGTAATCAAAAGCCCCCAAGCAGGGTTTCTCCTAGGAGACTTTCCTGGTTACTCTGATATGTGAGTTTTCTGAGATGCTCGCCATTCTCTTCAACTATCCAGTACATGGCCATGTCATAGAGCTTGGAGGTGGTACGAATCTTGTACAAAAATACATGATACTAATCTTGAGAGTGGCCAGAATTCAGGAAAAAAATGAGAACTTAGGTAGATAGCAGGTGTTGCCCATGGATGAGGCAAGCCTCAGTCCATTCATTAATTGGGAAGGATGCATACTGGGAAGTTTTCTACTAGACAGGACACACCCAATGAGCTATTTTCTTTTCTAATATCTACAAAGAAAAACACAATGGGATACACAGACACAGAAACAGTCTCCTTGTCAAATGACTTACTAGAAACAGTCCACTCCAAACCAAACAAACCTCCTTTTTTACCTATTCTCAGATCATGTGAAAAAACCACAAACACAAACCAACACCCTCTAATGCACCTCCTTCTTCCAAGTAGGTCTGTGACTATCTGGAATGTCCTCTGACTGGTAGGACATACAATGCTCCCCAGAAATGGCCTTTCTGTCTCAGATCTGGTCTCCTTGGTCAAATCTGTGAAGTTGTAAGGACGCAGTGGTGAGCCAATTCCTATCCTCTCAGGAAAGACCCCTCTTCAGAGCTTTCTTGGTATTTGGCAACCCTTCCATCAGTAGGTACCAAGAAAGACTGACTCTGTTCCTGGAAAATCCAAAGAAATGAACCCACTGCGACTGGGACTGGGACTGGCTCAGGGTGCCTTGCTTCCTGGATCACAAAATTCAGAGAGCTCCATCACCAAGGAAGTGAGGTGAGGTCACTACCTTCAGAAAATGAATGAGGTCACTGTCTTGGCCACCACTTTGTCCTAACAGTTTCTTCCTATTGTCTCCTGACATGGAGGCTGCCCTACTTCCTGTGATACTTTCTCATGTTAGAATGGTATAGAAACCATAGTCACCTGGGAACAGCTCTCCACACAGGCCTGGTTTGGTCCATCTTCCCTACATAAAGAATAGAGAGGCTGACTCAGACACATCTTTTCATCCTGACCATGTTTTTTGCCATGGAATATGACTTTTGTTCTCTCAGGTCCTTCATAGCTGCCTGCATCTTCTCCAGGGATCATTTCTGCATGGATTTTGAGGTACTCAGCAGTTGGAAGATCTCCTTACTTCCTGTATTGTAATACCAACTTTGTCCCTGCTCTTCTGTAAAGTGAGATTGAGAGAACATTGTATGGTTAGGATTAATAGCATGTTCAATTTGGGTTGGAAATCATTCTGCTGGATGAATAATGGTATTGGGAACCAGCGATATTTATAAGAATATAGAGGTAGAACATAAGTATGAAAACAGAAATCTAGGTAATATTTGAAGCCCAGAAGGATTTGGACCCTTGATTGGGATCCTTAGCTTGAGTTATGTTTTGCACTGAGGTCTCAGTTAAATTGATATACAATGGCATAAGACCCTGTACCTCAGATGATTAAATGTAGAAGAGATCATCCAGTCAAAAAGGGATTGTGTGTAGGATTAGGAAGATAGTCAGTAGGTTTAGGAGGAAGAGTGAGTCTAGGATTTGGACCAAATGTACTTTAGCAATAGGGTTTTGGTTAGAGAGTGAATATAAATGACACCATATGTGAAGAGTCAGGCACAATGATGAACTGGGGAAAATATGTAGGAAAGCAGACATCAATAGAGACATTAAGAAATCAGGCAAAGTATAACGTGATAGGATTAGACATATTCAACAGGGTTGAGGTTGAATACATAATCTTAAGAAGAAACCAATTTGTAGTCACCAATAAGATTGACATTTGAGAGCATTAGGCAACCTGGACATGGATATATTTAGTAATCCATGTTCACATTCCATTGAGGCTTTGGTACAATCATAAGGGTGACCTTCGCATTTTGTGTCCAGAATATTACTGTGTTAATATGTATATGAAGATCAGGTGACATGAGTATTTCTTCCACCATTTCTGGGGGAAATATTTTGAAAAGATATAAATTAGTACTGGGGATACTAATCGTCTTACCCTGTGTTGATGAATATAGAGATGATGCATTAATAGACCATACTGTGAATAAATTATATGACTGGTTCCAAATTTAAATAATGGATTGTATTGATATCTGAAAAAATAGAGGAAATCATTTATTGATATACATACATTCATTCCAACCACTTATATATCTAATGGTTATATTAGGGTTACCGTTTATCATAAATAGTGTGTGAGTTTTGCTTCAAAAATGATTATGGAATCGAAAATAATGTCTTTAGAAAGAAGTCTAGTGAAAAGACCAGTCAAGAAACATGGAGAAATATAAGTGTTCTGAAGGAGGAAGTGATTGAAAGTGAACCAAATGTTTATAAATTTCTGTACTTGTGAATGAAAGGATATAATTTATGATGTCTATAAACTGAAGAAATAATAACGTACCAGGTTTGATTAAAATGAACTTTAATAAACACACCATATCCAATAGGAATCTATTTGCATTGATGTTAAACTTGGTCAGTTACTGTAGAAATATTAGGATTTGTAAGCATCCTTCCCTGAAGTTAGTTTTCAGTACTAGGAAACAAATATTTATTTCAGTGGATGTATATTTCTGAGAATAAACTTTTTAAAAGTTGATTATAAATCCACATATATGAATATGAATGAATTCAGGCGGTGTATAAGAAGACACATATATTTCATATTTTGGTAAATCTGGAGAATATATATATATAGACACACAAACACACACATTATAATGTAGCAATATATATGCCAATTGAAATTCATCATGAAAAATAACTCATCCGCATATCCCAAAATATTCATTTTACTGAACATGAATATGTGTATAGTGTTGTTCATCTAGGAAGCTCACCCATGGGTTCAATTTTCAGTTAAAACAGCGTTTAGGAGGAGTGATCTCTTCTCACAATTTGTATCTGCCAAGTCAGCCACCTCACAAGAATGTATATGTGAAACCAGGTAGGATTCTATTTGTGCATATAAAAATACATTTGCTTAATAGGCTACAGAGAAAGGGAGACAGGAATTCACATTTTTCTTAACTTTAAAAACACATGGAAAATTATTTCAACAAATAATTGACTAGATTTATAACTCCTACCTTATATCATGCAAAAGGTAATTCCAACTATACACCATGCTTCTTCTGAAATGCTTGTATTTCTATTCTGTTTGGGTTATTTTTCTCCATTATATTAGGCTTAGTAGTCAGAGTTTAGTAGGGTATGGGTTAGTGTCAGGGATTCAGTATTTCAAACAGAAAATTGGAAAATGAATCCAATGTGTATGCAAATATGTGCTACAAAACAATCTTCCCTCTCTCATCCAGAACAATGACTTGACATTCCCTTTGCCCCAAGTAAGTCAGAATTAGAGGAGAAGAGTTAGAAAATCTGTGAATATATATTTAGAATGGAAAATGCTCAGGAGTTCACAACCTTGGAGTTGATAGAGCAGTTTCCAAAAGTAAGTGACATGGTAAACACTCCACAAACATGGAGATCTGCTGGCCTAAACACTTCTTGAGAAATTGCCTCTGAGCTTGGGCACTTGAAATATATGTTGTTTTCAGGAGCTTTAACTTCCGATGTAGTGAGACCATCAAAGCTAGGTCTGCATCTATGTGACCAGGAGGACATGGTTTCTTATTTTCCAATGAACATGAGGCAGCAGTGCTAAATTCTCTCTTTGTAGCTAAATTGTGGCCACGGGGGCTAAGAGTCACCCCATGTGGACTGTGAAGCCATTTGGTCATCCTCGACTTTTCATTGTGTTTCTTGCTGCTGCACTGGGAGTTTGGTATTTGCTTCACGAAATACAAGGAGTTCAAGTGGGACACAGTGCTGGAGGGAGTTCTGTCACGTGTGGTGGGTCAGTGTCTGCATGAGAATGCACCAACTAGGCTTCTATCCCACATAGCTTGCCCCTTGACCATAGCAACCTGATTCTAAACATTGCCGTGAAAAATCTCCATATAACAAGATGCCTTTATATAGAAGGGTCTGCTGGCTGCAACGTGTCTGTGTCAAGGCATTTGAAAGTCAATGGCAGATCCACAGGCCCCACCACAGATGTTTTATCACACACCTGCACACCACTGCTCTAGGCCCACTACATATCAGGCTCCAACTTACTGGCATCTCTGTTCTACACCATTTTCATGATACCTAGTCAATCAAGGCACTGTCTGGTATACTCATGATCAGCAACAGGACATCCAAAGGTTCTCCAGTGCCACCTGGTCATGAGAATTTCTAAAAATTCATGGTATTTATCTAACTATTTTTCACATATGAAGTTGTTGGTACTGTGGGTTTCAATTCATTCAGGATCCATTAAATGTTGAGGAAGCTCATTTTAATGAAGGATCTGGAGATCTCTCACAGGCAAGGCTTCCCAAAGAGTGGCCAAATTGTCACATGAAGCCAGGCCCATTGAGGTCTCCAATGTGAGGTCCATGTGTGTTTTGACTCTCAACGATGGCTGCCAGGTCTTTCAGAATAAAACCTGTGATATCCTAGCTGAGATTCCCAGTGCTCTCTGGAAAGCCTCTCTGGGCCAAGATCTCAGTTTCCAAGGGCGACTCTCATGCGTGGCCTCCTGAAATCCCAACAACATTCATGGCAATACTTCTCTGAAGTCAGTTCCAAATCTCATTCTCTAAGGGGAATCACACCAGAGTTCAAGCCCAGGTGGACCCAGTCATCTCTTCCAACTACCACACAAATGACCACAATTAAAACCAAAACACTCCCACATGGCCCTCATCTTTTTCCATATAAACACACATCATAACCTCTGGATGGAGTTTTCCATGAGGTGCACATCCAAACCAGTGCCCAAAATAAGCTCCCTTGCCCCTCATTTGCCTAACATCAGGGTTGATTGAACACGCTTCCTGTGAACCAGCAGTGATCAAATAGGCCTGCCGTAAATGCTCCACTTCTCCACTTTGAGGCCTTCTTATTGTGGGGTTTAGATTCTTTTTTTTTCTAAATTTTTTTGGAAATTTAATTGGAAAGTTAAAAAAAATTGTTTTGCAGAATATTAAATTTCTACTGGCAAAGCCTTCACCTTGTTTGTGAAGGAAACCTTGATGCCTTGCCAATCTGGTTATATGGAGACACTCAAAATTTTCTGTTACATACTACATGGATGAATGGCTAAAGCACATAGTTTTTTAAAACTGAAAGGCAGATACCAGCAAGTAAGATAACAAATAAAAGACAATTTTATTAAAAAATAAAGTTGTTATATGACTCAAATATTGGAAATTCAATTCTTTTTTTTTGGTTGTTCAAAACATTATAAAGCTCATGATATATCATCTTTCATACATTTGACTTAATTGGGTAATGAACTCCCATTTTTACCCCAAATACAAATCGCAGAATCACATCAGTTACACACTCACGTTTTTACATAATAGCATACTAGTTATTGTTGAATTCTGCTATCTTTCCTATCCCCTACTATTCCCCCTCCCCTCCCATATTCCCTCTCTACCTCATCTGCTGTTGTTTAATTCTCTCCCTTGTTTTCCCCTCTTTAGCCTCACAACCTCTTATATGTAATTTTGTGTAACATGAGTAGTCTCCTACCATTTCCATATAATTTTCCTTCTCTCTCCCTTTCTCTCCCCCCACTCATCTCTGTTTAGTTTTAATATTTTTCTCATGTTCTTCCTCCCTGTTCTCTTCTTATTTGCTCTCTCTATATGAAAGGAAACATTTGGCATTTGTTTTTTAAGGATTGGATAGCTTCGCTTAGCATAATCTATTCTAATGCCATTCATTTCCCTGCAAATTCTATGATTTTGTCATTTTCAGTGCTGTGTAATACTCCATTGTGTATAGATGCCACATTTTTGTTATCCATTCGTCTATTGAAGGGCATCTAGTTTGGTTCCACAGTCTAGTTATTGTGAATTGTGCCGCTATGATCATCGATGTGGCAGTATCCTTATACTGCTCTCTATTAAGATCCTCAGGGAAGAGTCTGAGAAGGGCGATATCTCAAATGGTGGTTCCATTCCCAGCTTTCCCAGGAATCTCCATACTGCTTTCCATATTGGACTCTCCAATTTGCAGGCCCACAAGCAGTGTACAAGTGTATCCTTTACCCCACATCCTCACCAACACTTATTGTTGTTCGACTTCATAATGGCTGCCAATCTTACTGGAGTGAGATGGTATCTTAGGGTGGTTTTGATTGCATTTCTCTGACTGCTACAGATGGTGAGCATTTTTTCATGTACTTGTTGATTGATTGTATATCCTCCTCTGTGAAGTGTCTGTTAAGATCCTTGGCCCATTGTTGATTGGGTTATTTGTTATCTCATTGTTTAATTGTTTTGAGTTCTTTGTATATTCTAGATATTAGGGCTCTATCTGAAGTGTAAGGGGTAAAAATTTGTTCCCAGGATGTAGGCTCTCTATTTAACTCTCTTATTGTTTCTCTTGCTGAGAAAAAACTTTTTTAGATTAAGTAAGTCCCATTTGTTTATTCTTTTTATGAACTCTTGGTCTATGGGTGTCCTATTAAGGAATTTGGAGCCGAACCCCACAGTATGTACATCGTAGCAAACTTTTTCTTCTATCAGACGCAGTGTCTCTGATTTTATATCTGGCTCCTTAATCCATTTTGAGTTAACTTTTATGCATTGTGAGAGAAAGGGATTCCGTTTCATTTTGTTGCATATGAATTTCCAATTGTCCCTGCACCATTTGTTGAAGATGCTATCCTTCTTACATTGCATGCTTTTAGGTCCCTTTTCAAATATAAGAAAGTTGTAATTTTGTGGATATGTCTCTGTGTCCTCTATTCTGTACCATTGGTCCATCTGCCTGTTTTGATACCAGTACCACACTGTTTTTGTTACTATTGCTTTGTAGTACAGTTTGAACTCTGGATTCACACTTCCTGCTTAGAATTGCTTTCGCTATTCTGGGTCTTTTGTTGTTCCATATGAAATTCATGATTACTTTATCTATTTCTACAAGAAATGCCATTGGGTTTTTGATTGGCATTGCATTAAACCTGTAGAGAACTTTGGGTAATATCGCCATTTTGATGATGTTATTTCTGCCTATCCATGTACAGGGCATATTTTTCCATCCTCTAACATCTTCTTCTATCTCTCTCTTTAGGGTTCTGTAGTTTTCATTGTATAAATCTTTCACCTCTTTGGTTAGGTTGATTCCCAAGTTTTTTATTTTCTTTGAGTATACTGTAAATGGAGTGGTTTTCCTCATTTCCATTTCAGAAGTTTTGTTGCTGATATACAAGAATGCCTTTGATATATGCGTGTTGATTTTATATCCTGCCAATTTGCTGAATTCATGTATTAACTCTAGCAGTTTCTTTGTAGACCCTTTTGGGTCTGTTAAACATATTATCATGTCATCCACAAATAGCGATAATTTAAGTTCTTCTTTTCCTATTTTTATGCCTTTAATTTCCTTTGTCTGTATCATTGCTCTGGATAGTATTTCAAGAACTAAATTAAATAGAAGTGGTGATAGAGGGCATCCCTGTCTTGTTGCAAATTTTAGAGGGAATGCCTTCAGTTTTTCTCCATTTAGGATGATGCTAGCCTGAGGTTTAGCATATATAGCTATTACCATGTTGAGGTAAGTTCCTGTTATTCCTAGTGTTTTATAGAGTTTTAAAGAAAAAGGGATGCTGTGCTTTGTAGAATGCTTTTTTTGCATCTATCGAGATGATCATATGGTTCTTCTCTTTAAGTCTATTGATGTGATGGATTACATTTATTGATTTCCGTATATTGAACCAGCCTTGCATCCCTGGGATGAATCCCTCTTGATCATGAAGCACAATTTTTTTATATGCTTTTGTTTTTTATTTGCCAGGATTTTATTGAGAATTTTTGCATCCAAGTTTATTAGAGATATTGGTCTGTAGTTTTCTTTCTTTGAAGTGTCTTTGTCTGGTGTTGGGATCAGGGTGATGTTGGCCTCATAGAATGAATTTGGAAGAACTCCTTCTTTTTCTATTTTTTGAAATAGCTTGAAAAGTATTGGTATTAATTCATCTTTGAACGTTTTGTAGAACTCTGCTGTATAACCATCTGGTCCAGGGCTTTTTTTGGTTGGTAGTCTTTTGAAGGTTTCTTCTATTTCTTCCTTTGTTATTGGTCTATTTAAATTGTGTGAGTCTTCTGGACTCAAACTTGGCAGATTATATGACATAAGAAATTTATCAATATCTTCATTATCTTCTGTTTTATTGGAATATGGGGTTTCAAAATACTTTCTAATTATCATCTGAATTTCTGTAGTGTCTGTTGTGATGTTGCCTTTTTTATCCCATATGTTAGTAATTTGAGTTCTCTCTCTACTTCTCTTCATTAGCATGGCTAAGGCCCTGTCGATTTAATTTATTTTCAAAGAACCAACTTTTATTTTTTCAATTTTTTTGTTTCAATTTGTTGATTTCTGATCTAATTTTAATTATTTCTTGTCTTCTACTACATTTGTTGTTTTGCTTTTTTTTCTAGGTTTTTGAGATGTAGTGTGAGATCATTTATTTGTTGTTTTTTTCTTTTTTTTTTTTTTTTGAGGAAAGAATTCCAAGAAATGAATTTCCCTCTTAAAACTGCTTTCATTGTTTTCCATAGAATCCGGTATGTTTTGTCTGTATTGTCATTTGTCTCTAAGAAATTTTTTATCTCCTCCTTTATGTCTTCTGTAACCCATTGATCATTCAGTAACATATTGTTCATTTTCCATGTGATGTAGAATTTTTCCTTCCTTCTTCAATCATTAATTTCAAGTTTCATTCCATTATGATCAGATATGGTGCATGGTATTATCTCCATACTTTTATATTTACTAAGAGTTTCCATATGGCATAATATATGGTCTATATTTGAGTAGGACCAATGTGCTGCTGAGAAGAACATGTATCCACTTTATGATGTTTGATATATTCTATATATGTTGGTTAAGTCTAGGTTATTGATTGTTCTATTAAGTTCTATAGTTTCTTAATTCAGATTTTCTCTAGAGGATCTGTCCAATTGCGAGAGTTGTGTGCTGAAGTCACCCGTAATTATTGTGTTATAGCCTATATGACTCTTGAAGTTGAGGAGAGTTTGTTTTATGACTTTGCACCACCATTGTTTGATGCATACAAATTGATAATTGTTATGTCTTGTTGGTTAATGGTGCCTTTTAACAGTATATAGTGTCCTTCTTTATCACTTTTGATTAACTTAGGTTTAAGTTGATTTTAATTGATATGAGTATGGCCACTCCTTCTTGCTTCCGAGGGCCAACAATGGCTGCAAAGTCTTTCAGAATAAAATCATGTGATTTCCTGGCTGAGATTCCCATTGCTCTGTGGAAAGCCACCTTGGGCCTAGATCTCAGTTTCAAAGGGTGACATTCATGCGTGGCCTCCTAAAAACCAACACAATTCATTTCAATACTTCTATGAGGTACGTTCCAGAACTCAGGCTCTAAGGGAAATCACACCAGAGTTCAAGCCCAGGTGGACCAAGTCATCTCTTCCAACCCCCACACAAATGACCACAATTAGAACAAAAAAACTCCCACATGGCCCTCATCTTCGTCCATAAAGACCCTCATCAAAAGTTCTGGATGGAAGTTTTCATGAGGGTCGCAACCAAAGACAGTTCCAGAATAAGCTCCCTTGCCTCTAATTTCCCTAAAGTCAGGGTGGCCTGGACACCCTTCCTGTGAACCAGGAGTAATCAAAAAGGCCTGCCATTAATTCCGCTCTGTTTCTATAATTTGAGGCTTACTGAATGTCAGGTATAGATTTTTTATGTGATTTGGAGTCATGAGAAAACCCAAGCATATCTGCAGAGCATTGAAGAATTCATTTGACAAAGAGGATCCCTATTCTCACTTGAAGGGGGTCAGGAACCTAACAGAGAAAGGCAAAAATCTTCATCCACAATGACTGCTCTTTTTGCCATTTTGGTTTTGAATGCACACATGGGTTCTTTCTTTAGATCCATTAGGTGCTGAGAATCTAAGCCACAGCCTCACACAGGGCCAAGAGGCAGATTCAGACAAATCCCTTTCCAAAGCAATTAAGCAAAGAGCCACAGGTGATGTCCATTTATTTCCATTTGAAAATTTTTTCTTCAGGCTTCACAAAGGGGTGGCCTGAGGCAAAGACCTTCCTGACATTCAGGGCAACAGAACCCTTGATTTGTATACTTAGCTTGAATTATGTTCTGCACCGAGGTCTCAGATAAATCGATATACAATGGCATAGGACCGTGTACCTCTGATGATTGAATGTAGAAGAGAACATCCAGTCAAAAAGGGATAGTCTGTAGGATTAGGAAGATAGTCAGTAGGTTTAGGAAGAAGAGTGACTCTAGGAGTTGGACCAAAAGTTCTTTAGCAATAGGGTTTCAGTTAGAGAGTGAATGTAAATGTCAGCACATGTGAAGAGACAGTCACAATGATGAACTGGGAAAAATATGTAGGAAAGCAGATATCAATAGAAAGATTAGGAAATCAGGCAAAGTATAAAGTGAGTGATAGGATTAGACATTTTCAACAGGCTTGAGGTTGAATATATAATCTTAGGAAGAAACAAATATGTAGTAATCAATAGGATTGACATTTGAGAGCATTAGGCACCCTGGACATGGATGTTTTTAGTAATCCATGGTCACTTTCCATTTAGGCTTTGGTACAATCATATGTGTGACCTCTGCAATTTGTGTCCAGAATACTACCGTGATAAATTGTATATGTTGATAAGGTGACATGAGTATTTCTTCCACCATTATGGGGAGTAATATTCTGGAAACTTATAAATTAGTACTGGTGATACAAATAGGTGTACCTTGTGTTGATGATTATTGAGATGTTGCATGAATAGACCGTATTGTGATAAAGTATATAACTAGTTCCAACTTTAAATAATGGATTGAGTTTGCATCTGAAAATATATTGGAAATCTTATATTGATATATATACAATCATTCCAACCAGTTATATATGTAATGGTAATATTAGGGTTACGGTTTATCGTGAAGGGTGAGTATTGCTTCAAAAATGATTATGGAATCAAAAATAATGTGTTTATACTACCGTGATAAATTGTATATGTTGATAAGATGACATGAGTATTTCTTCCACCATTATGGGGAGTAATATTCTGGAAACTTATAAATTAGTACTGGTGATACAAATAGGTGTACCTTGTGTTGATGATTATTGAGATGTTGCATGAATAGACCGTATTGTGATAAAGTATATAACTAGTTCCAACTTTAAATAATGGATTGAGTTTGCATCTGAAAATATATTGGAAATCTTATATTGATATATATACAATCATTCCAACCAGTTATATATGTAATGGTAATATTAGGGTTACGGTTTATCGTGAAGGGTGAGTATTGCTTCAAAAATGATTATGGAATCAAAAATAATGTGTTTAGAAAGAAGTCTAGTGAAAAGACCAGTAAAGAAACATGGAGGAATACATGTGTTCTTAAGTAGTAAGTAAATGAATGTGAACCAAATGCCTATAATTTTGTGAAGTTGTGGATGAAAAAATATATCCTATGATGTCCATAAACAGATAAAATAGTAATATACCAGTGTTGAATAAAAATGAACTTCAAAATACACATCATGTCCCATAGCAATCTACTTGCATTGATGTTAAACTGGGTCAGGTACTGTAGAAATATTAGGATTTGTATGCACCACCTACTGAACTTAGTTTTCAGTAGTAGGAAACAAAAATGTATTACAGGAATATAAATATTGCTGAAAATAATCTTGTAAAGATTGGATTTTGAACCCACATACATGAATATAAATGAATTTAGGGAGTGTATAATAAGACACATATTTTTCATATTTTTTTAAAATCTGGAGAAAAAAAAAAAATATATATATATATATATATACATATATATTTTTTCCAGATTTAAAAAAAATACACAAACACACACACACACATGCACACATACACACACACTCACACACACATTAATATTTAGCAATATATATGCCAATCGAAATTCATCATGAAATATAATTCATCCACGTATCCAAAAATATTCATTTTACTGAACATGGATTTATGTATAGTGTTTTTCACTAGGAAGCTCACCCATAGGTTGAATTTTCAGTTCCATCATTATTTAGGGAGAGTCATCTGTTCTCACAATTTTATATTCCAAAGTCAGGGAGCTCAAAAGAATGTCCGTGTGATACCAGGTAGGATATTATATATATGCATAAAAAAATACATGTGCTGAATAGGATACAGAGAAAGGGAGACAAGAATTTATATATGTGATAATTTTAAAAAATCATGGAGAAATATTACAATGAAAAGTTGACTAGATTTAAAACACATAATCTTGATAATGCAGAAGGCAAATAGAAGTATACACCATGCTTCCTATGAAAGGCCTGTATTTCTATTCGGTTAGGTTTCTTTCTCTCCATGATATTAGGATTAGTAGTCAGAGTCTAGTAGGGTATGGGTTAGTGTCAGGGATTCAGTATTTCAAATGGAAAAAAGGAAAATTAATCTAATGTGTATGCAAAAATGTGATACACATAAATCTTCCCTCTCTCATCCAGAACAATGCCTTGACATAACCATCGCTAAAAGTAAGACACAATTAGAGGAGAGGAGTTAGAAAATCTGTGAATTTATGTGGAATGGAAAATGCTCAGGAGTTCACAACACTGGAGGTGGTAGAACAGTTTCCAAAAGTAAGGGAGAGGGTAAACAATCCAGAAACATGGAGCTGTGGTGGCCTAAAGACTTCTTGAGAAACTTCCTCTGAGGTTGGGAACAAGAAATATATGTAATTGTCAGGAGATTTAGCTTCGTTTGTAGTGACACCATGAAATCTGGGTCTGCATCTATGTTACCTGGAGAACATGGTTTCTTATTTTCCAATGATCATGAGGCAGCGGTGCTGAATTCTCTCTTTGTAGGTAAACTGAGGCCACTGGGCTGAAGTGTCTCCCATGTGGACTGTGAAGCCATTTGGTGATCCTCCACTTTCCAGGGTGTTTCTTACTGCTGCACTGGGAGTTTGGTACTTGCTTCACGAAATACAAGGAGTTCAACTGGGATAAAAATGCTGGAGGAGTTCTGTCATGTGTGGTTGGTCAGGGTCGCGAAGAGAATGTACGAACCAGGCTTCTATCCTACATAGCTTTCCCCTTGACTATAGCAACCTGATTCTGAACATTGCCCTGAAACCTCTCCATATGACAAGATGCCTTTACATATAAAGGTCTGCTGCCTGCACCATGTCAGTCGCAAGTCTTTCAAAGCCAATGGAAGATCCAGGTGGTCCTACCAAAAATATTTATTTACACACCTACAGTCCACTTCTCTACGCCCAGTACTCAGCAGGATCCAAATTACTGGCATCTCTGTTCTACACCATTTTCACGAAACCCAGTCAATCAAGGCACTCTTTGGTACACTCATGATCAGCAACAGGAAATCCAAAGTTTATCCAGTGCCACCTGGTCATGGGAATTTCAGAAATTTCATGGTATTAATCTAGTCATTTTTCAAGGATGAAGTTGGAGGCACTGTGGGTTTCATTTAATTCAGGAACCATTAAATGGTGAGGAAGCTCATTTCAATGAAAGCTCTGGAGAACACTCACAGAAAAGCCTTCCAAAAGACTGGCAAAAAGGTCACATGAATCCAGACACATTGTGGTCTACAATGTGAGGTCCATATGTGTTTGGACTCTCAACTAGGGCTGCCAAGTCTTCAAGAAGTAAATCATGTGATATCCTGGCTCAGAATCCCCGAGCTCCGTGGAAAGCCATCCTGGGCCTAGATCTCAGTTTCCAAAGGCGATTCTCACGCGTGGCCTAGTAAAATCTCAAGAGAATTCACGGCAATACTTCTCTGAGGTCAGATCCAGAACTCATTCTTTAAGGGGAATCACACCAGAGTTCAAGCCCAGGTGATCCCAGTCATCTCTTCCAACTACCACACAAATTACCACAATTAAAACAAGAACACTCCCATATGGCCCTCATCTTCTTCCATATTGACACTCATCATAATTTGGCTGGATGTTTAAATGAGGGGCACAGACCAAGACAGTGTCCAAAATAAGCTCCTTTGACCCTCATTTGCCTAAAGTCAAGGTGGCCTGGACACCCATCCTGTGAACCAGGAGTGATCAAATAGGCCTGCCATTAATACCGCTCCAATTCTCCAATTTGAGGCCTACTGACTGTGGGTTTTGGTTCTTTATGTGAATTTTAGTCATGATAAAACCAAACACCTATGGGCTAGCCTCTGTAGGTTTTGAAGAACTCATTTGACCCAAAGGATCCCTATTTTCACTTGATGGAGTTCAGGAACCTTACAGAGGAAGTCAAGAGACTTCATCCCAATGACTGCTCTTTTGGCCATTTTTCATTTGGATGCAAACATGGGAACTTTCTTTAGATCCATCAGGTGCTGAGAATCTAAGTCACAGCCACACACAGGGCCAGGGGGCTGATTCATACACATCCCTTTTCAAAGCACTTAAGAAAAGAGCCACAGGTATGCCCAATCATTTCCCTTTGAAAACTGTTTTCTTCAGGCTTCAAAAAGGGGTGGCCAGAGGCAAAGACCTTCCTGACATTCAGGGCAACAGAACAATTGGTAAGCAAAAGGCCCAAAGCAGGATTTCTCCACTGAGACTTTCCTGGTCACACTGATATCTGAGTTTTCTGAGATGCTCCCCATTTCCTACAGCTATCCAGTACATTGTTATGTCACAGAGCTTTGAGGTGGTAAAGATCTTGGACACAAAACCATAGGCCTATTCTTGAGATTGGCCGGAATTCAGGAAGAAAACAGGAACTTAGGAAGATAGCAGGTGTTGCACATCAATAAGGCAAGCTACAGTCCATTCATAAATGGGGCAATATGAATGCTGAGAACCTTTCTACTCGACAAGACACATCCATTCATGAATTCTCTTTTCTAATGTCTACAACCACGGACACAGTGAGATACACAGACAGAGAAACACTTGCCATGTTAAACGACTTACTAGAAACAGTCCACTTCCAACGAAACAAACTGACTTTCCTACCTATTCTCAGAAAATGAGACAAAACCACAAACCCACAACCACACCCACAAAGGCACCTTCTTCCCCCAAGTAGGTCTTTGACTATCCGGAGTGTCCTCTGACTTGTAGGCCATAATATGTTCCCCCAAAATAGCCTGTCCTGTCTCAGATCTGGTCTCCTTGGCAAACTCTGTGAACTTCTCAGGAGCCAACGGTGAGCCACTAACTGCTTTCTCAAGAAAAGCAACGCTTCCGAGCTTTCCTGGCATTTGTTCTTCTCACGTCTGAAGGTACCAAGAAAGACTGACTGTCCTTGGTAAATTCAAATAAGTGAGACCACAGGGATGGGGACTGGGACTGGCTCTGTGTGCCTGGCTTCCTGGATCCAAAGTTCAGAAAGTTCCATCACCAAGGAAGTGAGGTGAGGTCATTTCCTTCCTGAACTGAATGAGGTCCCTGTCTTGGCAACCACTTTGTCTTAACTGTTGCTTCCAAGGGTCCCATGAGATTGAGGCTGCCCCTACTTCCTGTGACACTTTCACAAGTTAGAATGGTATATCAACCATAGGCACCCAGGAATAGATCTCCACACAGGCCTGTTTTGGTCCATGTTCTCTACATTAAGAAGAGAATCTAATTCAGACACAACCTTTTATCCTGACCGGGTTGTTTGCCATGGAAGATGACTTTTGCTCTCTCAGGTCCTTCATAGCTGCCTACATCTTCTCCAGGGATCATTTCTGCATGGGCCTTTGAGGTTCTCAGCAGGTGGAAGTTTCCCTACATTTCTTTATTGTAAAATCAACTCTTTCCCTGCTCTTCTATAAAGTTAGATTGAAGGAACAGTGTATGATTATGGTTAAAAACATGTTTGATTTGGGTTAGAAATCATTGTGCTGGATGAATAATGGTATTGGGAACTTGCTATGTGTATAAGAATATATAGGTGTAATATATGTATGAAAAAAGAAATCTAAGTATGATTTGAAGCCCAGAAGGGCATTGGGCCCTTGATTGGGATACGTAGCATTGAATTACGTTCTGCAGAGATGTCTCAGATAAATCGATATACAATGGCATAGGTCCTTGTACCTTGCATGAATTAATGTAGAAGGAACATCCAGTCAAAAAGGGATAGTCGGTAGTGAAAGGTTAATAAAATAGGTACTTGTAATTTCCTGTTTTTCTGTATGCTTAACAAAACACTGTTGAAATCTTGAGAAATGTTTGCTAATCTTGTTCTAGAATGTACTGTTCCCAACTGCCAAACTGCAGAATGTACTGCCTCACTCGGTGTCACGCGAACCGCCCACTCACCCTTACACATCAGTAAACTTCCCTCCCTTCCCTCTCCAAGAAATGTATGTAAGCTCTGCATAAGCTGTTCTCAGAGCTCTCTGATCTATTTAAGTTAGCTGTGAGCCCCAGCAAGCTGGACCCAAAAAAAACCCTTTGCTGTTGCATGAGACAGTCTCTTGGTAGTCTCTTCCTCCGACACTCGCCTGACCTTTACATATTGAGGTTCCACCGAGTTCCGGCAGTGGCGGATGAGAGACCCCCAACGGGCTCCTCTCGGAGCAAGTAAGGCGCCTCTTTCTGGTTTCAGGTGTCATGTTAGGGCTTGGCAAATTTGCTGGCGATGAAGAGCCTGGGGTCTCTCCGACGGTGGCTGAGAGACGTGTCACAGAGACATAGGGCACCTCCATGGGGGACCCCACAGAGGACTTGGAGAATCAAGGAACAATTGCTTCATCGACTCAGTGATATTTTGTTTTAGATTAGGTATTGCCATCCTATCGGGTTTTGCCGGCTACGCATTCCTGGTCTCAGTGTTGGACGTCCATTGCCTGTCTTCATGGTCTTGTCTTATCTGTGTCATGTGACTTTGCTTTTACTGTTTGTGTACCTTTCATTATGGGACAGAGCACTTCAATGCCTCTGTCCCTGACCCTTGATCACTGAACCAAAGTCTGCTTAAGGGCTCAGTATCTTTCTTTTTTTAGTAAAACGCTAGACCTGGCAGACTCTCTGTGCCTCAGAATGGCCCATTTTGGAGTCGTATGGCCCCTAGAAATATCTTTCTACTTCCCACTAATTTAAAAAGTCAGAGATATTGTCTTTCAGCCAGGGCCACATAGCCATCCTGATCAACAGCCATATATCTTAACTTTGCCAACCTCTGCAAATCTCCTCCACCATGGGTGAAGCCTTTCCTTGCCCATGCCTCTGCTCATACTCCTTCCCCCATGATCTCTCAAACCCTCACCTCTTCCACCTCCTCCACCCTCTGTTCTCCCTGAGTCACAAGATTTGACTCTACTGGACTCTTCTTCCCCTCCTTATCCACTGCCCTCGTCCCCTAACACACAACACACTCTAAGTGATTCCCCTGCTTCTGACTAAGCCTCTCTACTATTGGAGGAAGCTAAGCCGGTAATAGGATCTGATAATGGACCGATGTTCATGGCCCAGGTAAGTCAGGGGTTAGCCAGGAACCTGGGGATTAATTGGAAGTTATATTGTGCTTATAGACCCCAGAGTTCAGGACAAGTAGAAAGAATGAATAGAACAATTAAAGAGACCTTAACGAAATTAAGCTTAGAGACCAGCATAAAAGATTGGACTATGCTCCTGACTTATGCAATGTTTCATGCAAGAAAAAATCCTTCTGTTTCTTTGAGTAGCCTTACCCCCTGAGAAATTCTCTATGGTGGCCCTCGTCCAGTAAGGGTCCTAAGCCCAACTGTAAGACCTAAGGATCCATTTCACACCCTCTTGGTTGACAGACTTAAAGCTCTTGAAAGAACTCAGTGATACCTGTGAAAATAGCTGGCCACTGCCTACCAAACTGTGTACCAGGGGATTCCACATCCATATCAAATAAGAGACTTCATGTATGTAAGATGACATCAGGTGTCATCCATGGAACCCTGCTGAAAAGGACCATACCAGGTGTTACTTATAACACCTACAGTGGTAAAGGTATACAGAATCACTTCCTGGATCCATGCCTCTCATCTCAAGCCTGCTCCTTGTCCAGAATCTTTCTGGAAACTGGAAAAGACTGGTAACAGTTTCAAATTGTGTATTCGCCATGTGGATAAGGTTATATACTCTCCCCTTGGCCACAAGTAGTCCTAACCCTCATCAGCCTGTTAAGCAGCGATGGCTGATCACAAATCCTACTGGAAAAGAGTATAATCTATCTCGCATACAGCCCCCTTAGGGACCTGGTGGCCATCTCTCCACCCAGACATTTGTCAGCTGACCATAGGTCTTTTTTATTGGGATATCCCTGATGAAGAAAATCCCACTAAAATACCATTAAATCCCTTCCGTACCATAGATAATGGAAACAAACTTTATGGATGTAGGGACACGCGAGCCAGATGCGGTTGGCTAGCCTAGATTACTATGTTTGCCCGGCAAACTATCAAAGCCACAAACAGTAACGGCTGTGTGGGGGAAAAGCCGACTTCTTCTGTATTTCATGGAGATGTGATCATACAGGGGCTGCCTGATGGAACCCCAATACTTCATCAAATTCAGTACACAGCATTGGCCATATTACCAAGTAGAAAACAGAAAAAGGATGGCCCCCAGAGGGGTCAAAAGGGTGCAAGTGCTCAAAAGGGTGAAAGGAGATTCCCCTATGTGGAAGCCTTTTCCCTCCTTCACTCACATCCTGAACTATGCTTCTCCAATAGATTTTTATCCTCAGCCTTCTGCTCCAGACTCTCTGCTGTCACTCCCACCTCAGCAACCTGATTTCTCCCCTCCAATTACTAGATCAGAAACCCAAACCTCCACCAGTTCTCAGACAATTGCCCACTAGTGAGGTAGCAGGTACTGAGGTACCCCTCCACCGACTCATTCCTCTCTTCTCCTGTCAGTGCCCTCACCGGTTCCCACCAGGTCCTCTTTCCAGCTAACCCAAAGCTCAAACGAGCTGAGGAGAGCTCTCAGACCCTTATCCAAGATGTAATATAAATGGCCATTAAAGTTGCTTTGTCATCACTGAAAACAGGTTACTAAAATTTAAAGTCCCTCACAGAATTTTGGGATACTCACTCCCCTTTTCTGCTCTGCTCTACCTGTTCTACTGCTGAAGTTTTGTTGCTAGGAAATTCCCAAACCCCTTTCCAATTATTCTTTTACATCTCTCTTTTTCCTCATTCTCAGATCCTCAGAGCTTCTCTCAGCCCCACCTTCCCCGTATTCCCCCTCTGTACCAGGCCCACAGAAATGTCTTAAATGTCCTTCTCCAGAAGTCTTCACCATGGCTGAATTTAGAACTTTCAGCATAGAGTTTCTATAAAGAGTTCAATGTAGATAAACTTTTTCTTTTTGTATTGCCCTGTTCTACTTGGCCACTGGCTAAAAAACTCAGTACTTCTAAGCTAGACAACCCCTAACTTGTTTTTCACAAAATATGTGAACAAGGCCTCTGGCCTTCAGCTGGGGCTTCACAGAAATGGCTACATTTTTAAGATAAAGAAATTACCAAATGGGCTCCGTTGTAACAGCTGGCAGGGGGAAAATAAGAAAGGGAATAAAAAGCTCTCCCCCTCCCATGTGTCCTTGAAAATTTAACTTGCCCAGAACAGAGGAAAAATCAGAAACAAATACTGCTTTTTTGAACTTCTGCAGACTGTAAACTTCTGAGCCCCATCCTTATATGCTGGGTACAAAATTCTGAAACTACCTAAACTTGAGTTTCATGGGATTAATTGATTACAACAGAAGCAATGCCCTCTGAATCCGGTTGCAACAAAATAGGACTGTTTCCCTGTCTTCAGTGCTATCTTAGGTGCCTTGCCTTGTCTGTCCCTACAACAGCATAATTCTATATACTTAAACATTGTTTATGTTTTCATGAAATGGTCAACAGATGGGATTAATTTTGAAATGGTGCAGATGTTTCCCAGAGTGCTCTATCATGATGCAGGTTCGTTTGAAGATCAAATGGGGGGGGGCATACAACCGGTTCCACTGGGAACATGTATCGCTCACTTTAGCCATCCTATTATGAATAGGAGTTGCTGCACGGGTGGGCACAGGAGCCACTGCCATTGTCCATGGGACACAACAAATGACCCAATTAGAAGCAGCAATAGAGCAAAACTAAGATATTAGAAACCCCCATCAGAGCTTTGCATGAATCTTTAACCTCTCTCTCTGAAGTTGTTTTACAGAACAGTTGAGGGTTGGACCTCCTCTTTATTAGAGAAGGGGGCCTTTGTGATGCATTGAGGAAAGAATGTTGTTTTTATGCTGACCATACTTGAGTTGTAATAAAATCTATGAGTAAATTTAAAAGACACCTTGAAGAGCATCAACAAGAGAGAGAGGCCCAAAAAGGGTGGCTTGAGTCTTGGTTCACACACTCCTCCTGGTTAACTACGTTTTTATCAACCTGGCAGGTCCAATAATAATCCTCATATTATTGCTAACTATAAAACCCTGTTTGCTCAACCGTGTAATTTCTTTTCTCCAGGCTCAAATTGGACGAGTTAAACTTAGGGTAATACCCCACTAGCAGACATAGAATGTGACACCCTCCAATGATCATTTTTATGATTAAAAGTAGCCAGAAGAAGAAGTGGGGAATTAAAGGTTAATAAAATAGGTACTTGTCACTTCTTATTTTTCTGTATGCTTAACAAAACACTGTTGAAATCTTGAGAAATGCTTGCAAATCTTGTTCCCAGAATGTTCTGTCCCCAACTGCGCAACTGCAGAATGTACTCCCTCACCCAGTTGCACGCAAACCACCCACTCGCCCTGACCCATCAATAAAATTCCCTCCCTGCCCTCTCCAGGGAAAGTATATAAGCTCTACTTAAGCTATTCTCAGGGCTATCTGCTCGATTCAAGTGATCTCTGAGCCCCAGCATGCTGGACACCAAAAAAACCCTTTGATGTTGCATGAGATAGTCTGTTGGTTGTCTCCTCCTCTGAAGCTCGCCCCACATTTACTTGGATGATTGAATGTAGAAGAGAACATCCAGTCAAAAAGGGATAGTCTATAGCATTAGGAAGATAGTCAGTACTTTTAGGAATAAGGGTGAGTATAGGAATTGGAAAAAAAGTTCTTTAGCAATAGGGTTTCGATTAGAGAGTGAATGTAAATGTCAGCACAGGTGAAGAGTCAGTCACAATGATGAACTGGGGAAAATATGTAGGAAAGCAGATATCAATAGAGACATTACGAAAACAGGCAAAGTATAAAGTGAGTGATAGGATTAGATATTTTGAACAGGGTTGAGTTTACATATATAATCTTAGGAAGAAACAAATATGTAGTCACAAATAGGATTGACATTTGAGATAATTAGGCAAATTTCAGGTGGATGAATATTTCTCAGAATAATCTTGTGAATAGTTGATTATAAATCCACATACATAAACATGAATGAATTTAGGTAGTGTATATAAGACACATATATTTCATATTTTGAAAAATCTGGAGAGTGTATATATATATATATATATATATATATATATATATATATATATATATATATATATATACAAAACACACACACAGACAAAAAAGTAGCAATATATATGTCAATCAAAATTCATTATAAAATATGCATCATCCAGAGATCTAAAAATATTAATTTTACTGAACATGGATTTATGTATAATGCTCTTCAACTAGCAAGCTCACCCATAGGTTGAATATCCAATTCCAACAAGTTTAGTAGGAGTGATCTCTTCTAACAATTTGTATCTGCCAAGTCAGCCACCTCACAAGAATGTACGTGTGGTACCAGGTAGGAATCTATATGTGCATATAAGAATACAGAGAAAGGGAGACAGGAATTCACATATTTGTTAACCTTAAAAATACATGGACAACTATTTCAACAACAAATCGACTAGATGCATAACTCCAACTCTGTATCATGCAAAAGGCAAGTCCAACAATACACCAGGCCTACTCTGAACTGCTTGTATTTCTATTCTGTTTGGGTTAGTTTTCTCCATCATATTAGAATTAGTAGTCAGAGTCTGATCGGGTATGGGTTAGAGTCAGGGATTCAGTATTTTGAATGGAAAATAAAAAACTGAATCCAATGTGTATGCAAATATATGCTACAGAAAATTCTTCCCACTCTCCTCCAGAACAATGCCTTGACATTACCTTCGCCCCAAGTAAGACACAATTAGAGGAGAAGAGTTAGAAAATCTGTGAATACCTATCAGGAATGGAAAATGCTCCAGATTTCACATCTTTGGAGGTGGTAGAGGAGTTTCCAAAAGTAAGGGACAGGGTAAACACTCCACAAACATGGAGCTCTGCTGGCCTAAAGACTTTTTGAGAACCTGCCTTTGAGGTTGGGCACTTAATATATATGTTGTTTTCATTAGCTTTAGCTTTATTTGTAGTGAGACAATCAAAGCTCGATCTGCTTCTATGTGACCTGGAGGACATGGTTATTTATTTTCCAATAAAAATGAGGCAGCAGTTCTGAATTCTCTCTTTGTAGGTAAACCCTGGCCACTGAGGGCTAAGTGTCTCCCCGTGTGGACTGTGACACAACTTGGTCATCCTCCAATTATCGTCGTGTTTTTTGCTGCTGCACTGGGAGTTTGGTATTTGCTTCATGAAATACAATGAGTTCAAATGGGAGACAGTGCTGAAGGGAGTTCTGTCAGCTGTGGTGGGCATGGTCTCCAGGAGAATGCACCAACCAGGGTTCTATCCCACGTAGCTTGCCCCCTTGACAATAGCAACATGATTCTGAACATTGCCCTAAAACCTCTCCATATAAAAATATGCCTTTACGTATATGGGTCTGATGGCTGCACCATGTCAGTCTCAAGCCATTTGGAAGCCAATGGAAGATCCACATGGCCCCACCACAGATGTTTTATCACTCACTTGCATAACCCTTCTCTAGGCCCACTACTCACCAGGCTCCTACTTACTAGCATCTCTGTTCTACACCATTTTCATGAAACCCAGTCAATCAAGGCCCTGTCTGGTATATTCATGATCATGAACAGGACATCAAAGGTTCTCCAGTGACATCTGGTCATGGGAATTTTAAAAATTTCATGGTAATTATCTAGCAATTTTTCATGGATGAAGTTGGAGGCACTGTGGGTTTCAATTCATTCAGGAACCCTTAAAGGGTTAGGAAACTAATTTCAGGCAAAGCTCTGGAGTACTCTCACAAGCAAGGCTACCCAATGAGTGGCCAAAAAGTCACATAAAGCGAGGCCAATTGAGGTCTATAAAGCGAGGTCCATGTGGGTTTTGAATCTCTATAATGCATGCCAAGTCTTTCAGAATAAAATCATGTAATATCCTGGCTGAGATTCGCAGTGTTCTGTGGAAAGCCAACCTGTGCCTAGATCTCAGGTTCCAATGGCAACTTCATGCCTGGCCTCCTAAAATCCCAACACAATTCATGGCAATACTTCTCTCAGGTCAGTTCCAGAACTCAGTCAATAAGGAGAATCACACCAGAGTTCAAGTCCAGGTGGACCCAGACAACTCTTCCAACCGCTACTCAAATGAAAACAATTAAAACCAGAATACTCCCTCATGGCCCTATTCTTCTTCCATATAGATACTAATCATAACCTCTTCCTGGAGTTTTCCATGAGTTGTGCAGCCCAAGAAAATGTCCAAAATAAGCTTCTTGCACCTCTTTTGCCTAACTTCAGCGTGGCCTGGGCACCCTTCCTGTGAACCTGGAGTGATCAAATAGGCCTGCCCTTAATACTGCTCCGCTTATCCAATTTGAGGCTCTCTGACTGTGGGGTGTAGATTCTTTATGTGAATTGGAGTCATGAGAAAAGCCAAGACAGTGTCCAAAATCAGCTCGCTTTTTCCTCATTTGCCTAAAGTCAGGGTGGCCTGGACACCGTTTCTGTGAACCAGGAGTGATCAAATAAGCCTGCCGTTAATACTTCTGTGTTTCTCCAATTTGAGGCCTACTGATTTCAGGTATCAATTTCTTATGTGATTTGGAGTTACTCGAAAACCCAAGCACCTCTGCAGGGAATTGAAGAACTCATTTGACCCAAAGAATCCCTATTCTCACTTGATGGAGTTCAGGAACCTAACAGAGGAAGGCAAGAGACTTCATCCATAATGAATAATTTTTTTGCCATTATGGTTTTGGATGCACACATGGGATCATTCTTTAGATGCATCAGGTGCTGAGAATCTAACTCAAAGCCACACACATGGCCAAGAGACTAATTCAGATACATCCCTTCCCAAAACAATTAAGCAAAGAGCCACAGGTGATGCCATTCATTTCCATTTGAAAACTGTTTACTTCAGGCTTCACAAAGGGGTGGATTGAGGCAAAGAACTTCCTGACATTCAGTGAAAAACAACAATAAGTAAGCAAAAGGCCCAAAGCAGGGTTTCTCCAATGAGACTTTCCTGGTCACACTGATATCTGAGTTTTCTGAGATGCTCGCAATTCTCTTCAGCTATCCAGTACATGGCCATGTCACAGAGTTGGAGGTGGTACATATTATGAACACAAATCCATGAGCCTATTCTAGAGAGTGGACAGAATTCAGGAAGAAAACAGCAACTTAGAAAGACAGCAGGTGTTGCACATCGACAAGACAAGCTGCACTATATTCATATATTGGGCAGGTTGAATTATGGGAAGATTTACACTTGACAGGACACATCCATTAATGCATTCTCTTTTCTAATGTCTACAACAATGGACACAGTGGGATACACAGACATAGAAACACTCACCTTGTGAAACAACTTACTAGAAACTGTCCACTCCAAACCAAACCGCCTTTCCCATCTATTCTCAGAACATGAGACAAAACAATAAACCCACACACACTCCCACAAAGGCACCTCCTTCACCCAAGTAGGTCTGTGACTATCCAGAGTGTCCTCTGACTGGTGGGCCATACTATGTTCCCCTGAAATGGTCTGTCTTCTCTCAGATCTGGTTTCCTTGGCCAACTCTGTGCAGTTGTCAGGAGCCAGTGGTGAACCACTATCTGCTTTCTCAGGAAAGGTCCATCTTCAGAGCTTTCCTGGCATTTGGCCATCCTCACATCATTAGGTACCAAGAAAACTGACTCTGTCCTTGGTAAATCCAAACAAGTGAGCCCACTGGGACTGGGACTGGGACTGCCTCTTGGTGCCTGGCTTTTTGGATACCAAGTTCAGACAGTTCCATCACCAAGGAAATGAGGTATGTCACTTTCTTTGGAACTGAATGAGGTCACTGCCTTGGCAACGATTTTGTCCTAACAGTTGCTTCCAAAGGTCCCATGAGATGGAGCCTTCCCCTACTTCCTGTGACACTTTCACAAGGTAGTATGGTATATCAACCATTGGCACCCAAGAACAGCTCTCCACACAGGCCTGGTTTGGTCCATCTTCTCTACAATAAGAAAAGAGAGGCTGATTCATACATATCCCTTCATCCTGACCAGGTTGTTTGCATTGGAAGATGACTTTTGCTCTCTCAGGTCCTTCATACCTGCCTACAACTTCTCCAGGTATCATTTCTGCATGGACCTTTGAAGTTCTCAGCAGGTGGAAGGTCCCCAAGTTTCCTGTATTGTAAAAACCACTCTGTCCCTGCTCTTCTGTAAAATGAGATTGAGGGAACAGAGTATGTTTAGGGTTAATAACAGGTTTGATTTGGGTTATGAATCATTCTGTGCGATGAATAATGCTATTGGGAACCTGCGATATTTACAAGAATATAGAGGTGAAATATAAGTATGAAAACAGAAATCTAGGTATGATTTGAAGCCCAGAAGGACATTGGGCCCTTGATTGGGATACTTAGCTTTGAATTATGCTCTGCAAAATTGTCTCAGATAATTCGATATACAATGGCATAGGACATTTTATTGAATGTAGAAGAGAACATCCAGTCAAAAAGGGATAGTCGGTAGGATTAGGAAGATAGTCGGTATGTTTAGAAAGAAGAGTGAGTATAGGATTTGGACCAAAAGTTCTTTAGCAATAGGGTTTCGATTATAGAGTGAATGTAAATGTCAGCACATATGAAGTGTCAGTCACTAGGATCAACTTGGGAAAATTTGTTGAAAAGCAGATATCAATAGAAACATTATGAAATCAGGCAAAGTATAAAGTGAGTGATAGGATTAGACATTTCCAACAGGGTTGAGTTTGAATATATAAATTAGGAAGAAACAAATATGTAGTCACCAATAGGATTGACAATTGACAGCATTAGGCAACCTGGACATGGATGTTTTTAGTAATTCATGTACACTTCACATTTAGGCTTTGGTACAATCATAAATGTGACCTTTACATTTTTTTGTCCAGAATATTACTTTGATAAAATGTATATGTACATCAGGTGACATGAGTATGTCTTCCAACATTTCTGCAAGCAATATATTGAAGATGTAAAATTAGAATCGGGGGTACAAAGAGGTGTACCCTGTGTCTATGAATATAGAGATAAAGAATGAATAGACCGTAATGTGAATGAATAATATAACTTTTTTCAACTTTAAAAAATGAATTGATCTAATATCTGAAAAATCACAGGAAATCGTATATTGATATACAATCATTCATTCCAAGCAGTTATACATCTAATGGTAATATTCGTGTTTTGGTTTATCAAGAAGAGTGTGTGAGTTTTGCTTCAAAAGTGACTATGGAAATAATGTGTTTGGAAAGAAGACTCATGAAAATACCAGTAAAGAAACCTTGACAATACATGTGTTCTGAAGCAAAAAGTGATTAAATTTGAAACAAATGCCTACAAATTTGTGAACTTGTGGATGAAATGTATATCCTATGATGTGCAAAAACTGAAGAAATAATAATGTAAAAGTGTCGAATACAAATGAATAAAGAATTACATATCATGTCCCATTGGAATCTACTTGCATTGATGTTAGACTGGGTCAGTTACTGTAGAATAATTAGGATTTGTATGCATCATTCCCTGAAGTTAGTTTTCAGTACTAGGAAACAAATATGTATTTCAGGTGAATGAATATTTCTGAATATTTTTAATCAACTTTTCACAAGAATAATCTTGTGAAAAGTTGATTAAAAATCCACATACATGAACATAAATGAATTTAGAGAGTGTATATTTGACACATTTATTTCATATTTTGAAAAATCTGGAGAGTGTACACACACACACACACACAAACACACACACAAAACACTCACAGACATTAAAAAGTAGCAATATAAATGCCAATCGAAATTCATCAGTAAATATATATCATCCACAGATGCAAAAAATATTTATTTTACTGAACATGAGTTTACGTATAATGTTGTTCTACTAGGACGCTCCCTATAGGTTGAATTTTCAGTTCCAACAGCATTTAGGATGAGTGATCTCTTCTCACAATTTGTATCTGCCAAGTCAGCCACCTCACAAAGATGTACGTGTGATACCTGGTAGGATTATATATATGCATATAAATATACAAGTGTGAATAGGCTAAAGAGAAAGGGAAACATGAATTCTCATATTTGTTAACTTTAAAAACACATGGAGATCTTTTTCTATTAAACATTGACTAGATTTATAACTCCTACCTTGTATAATGCAAAATGCAAGTCCAACTATACAACATGCCTCCAATGAACTGCTTGTATTTCTATAGGTTTGTGTTATTTTTCTCTATCATATTAGGATGAGTTGTCTGACTCTAGTACGTATGGGTTAGTGTCAGGGATTCAGTATTTCAAAAGGAAAATTGGAAATTGAATCCAATTTGTATGCAAATATATGCTACACAAATATCCTCCCACTCTCATCCAGAACAATGTCTTGAAATTACCTTCACCCCAAGTAAGACACAGTTAGAGGAGAATAGATAGAAAGTCAGTGAATACATATCTGGAATGGAAAATGCTCAGGAGTTCACAACCTTGGAGGTTGTAGAGGAGTTTCCAAAAGTAAGGGACAGGGTAAACACTCCACAAACATGGAGCTCTGCTGGCCTAAAAACTTTTAGAGCAACTGCCTCTGAGTTTGGGAACGTGAAAAATATGTTGTTGTCAGGAGAATTGGCTTCCTTTGTAGTGAGACCATCAAAGCTGGGTCTGCCTCTATGTGACGTGGAGGACATGGTATCTTATTTTCCAATGAACATGAGGTAGCAGTGTTGATTTTCTTCTTTTTAGGTAAACTGTGGCCTCTGGGGGCTAAGTGTCTCCCCGTTGGACTGTGAAGCCATTTGGTCCTCCTCCACTTTTTGTGGGGTTTTTGCTGCTCAACTGGGAGTTTGGTATTTGCTTCATGAAATTCAAGGAGTTCAACTGAGACACAGTGCTGGAGGGAGTTCTGTCATGTGTGGTGGTTCAGAGTCTGCAGAAGAACGCACCAACCACGCTTCTATCCCTCAAAGCTTGCCACATTGCATCCTTGTCCATAGCAACCTGATTCTGAACATTGCCCTGAATCCTCTCCATATAACAAGATGCCTTTAATTACAAGGGTCTGCTGGCTGCTTCATGTAATCCACAAGCCATTTGGAAGTCAATGGAAGATCCACATTGCTCCAACACAGATGTTTTATCACACTCCTGCCCACCACAGCTCTAGGCCCACTTCTCAGCAGGCTGCAACTTTCTGGCACCTCTGTTCTACACCATTTTCATAAAACCCAGTCAAGCAAGGCACTGTCTGGTACATCCATGATCAGCAACAGGACATCCAAAGATTCTCCAGTGCCACCTGGTCATGGGAATTTCAAAAATTTCATGGTATTTATTTAGACATTTTTCAAGGATGAAGTTGGAGGCACTGTGGGTTTCAATTCATTCAGGAACCAGTAAATGGTGAGCAAGATTATTTCAATGAAAGCTCTGGAGAACCCTCACAGGCAAGGCTTCCCAAAGAATGGCCAAAAGGTCACATTAAGCCAGGCCCATTACGGTCTACAATATGAGGTCCATGTGTGTTTTCACTCTCAACTATGTCTGCCAAGTCTTTCGAATGAAATCATGTGTTATCTTGGCTGAAATTCCCAGTGCTCTGTGGAAAGCCACTCTGGGGCTAGATCTCAGTTTCCAAGGGTGACTCTCATACATCGCCTCTTAAATCACAACACAATACATGGCAATACTTCTCTGAGATCAGTTCCTGAACTCAGTCTATAAGGGGAATCACACCAGAGTTCAAGCCCAGGTAGACCTTGTTATGTCTTCCAAGTGTCACACAAATATCCACAATTAAATCCAAAACACTTCCACATGGCACTCATCTTCTTCCATTTACACAATCATCATAATCTCTGGCTGGAGGTTTCCATGAGGGGTGCAGCCCAAGACAGTGTCCAATATAACCTCCCTTGCCCCTCATTTGCCTAAAATAAGGGTGGCCAGGACATCCTTCCAGTGAACCAAGAGTGATCAAATAGGCCTGCCATTAATATGGCACTGCTTCTCCAATTTGAGGCCTACTGACTGTGTGTTTTAGATTCTTTATGTGAATTGGAGTCTTGAGAAAAACCAAGCACTTATGGGCTAGCCTCTGCAGGGTTTTGAGGAACACATTTGAACCAAATTATCACTATTCTCACATGATGGATGACAGGAACCTTACAGAGGAATGCGAGAGACTTCATCCACACTGACTGCTCTTTTGTCCATTTTGGTTTTGGATGCACACATGGGATCCTTCTTTAGATCCATCAGGTGCTGAGAATCTAAGCCACAGTCTCACACAGGGCCAAAAGGCTGATTCAGACACATCCCTTTCCAAAGCAATTAAGCAAAGAGCCACAGGTGATGCCCTTTCATTTCCATTTGAAAACTGTTTCTTTAGGCTCTACAATGGTGTGGCCTGAGGCAAAGACCTTCCTGACATTCAGGGCATCAGAACAATTGGTGAGCAAAAGGCCCAAAGAAGGGTTTCTTCACTTAGAATTTCCTGGTCAAACTAATATCTGAGTTTTCTGAGATGCTCCCATGTCTTTCAGCTATCCAGTACATGGCCATGTCACAGAGCTTGGAGGTGGTACATATTTTGGACAAAAAACCATGAGCCTATTCTGGAGAGTGGCCAGAATTTAGGAAGAAAAGAGAAACTTAGGAAGATTGTTGGAGTTGTCCACCCATAAGTCAAGCCGCAGTCCATTCATAAATTGGACAAGTTGAGTCTAGACAGGACACATCCAATGATTCATTCTCTTTTCTAATATCTAAAACCACGGACACAGTGGGATACACAGACAAAGAAACACTGGCCTTGTCAAACGACTTACCAGAAACAGTTCACTCCAAACCAAACAAACCGCCTTTCCTACCTATTCTCAGAACATGAGACAAAATCTCAAACCCACACCCACACACACAAAGGAAGCTCCTTCCCCAAGTAGGTCTGTGACTATTGGGAGTGTCTTCTGACTGGTGGGCCAAACTATGTTCTGATGAAATCGCCTGTCCTGTGTCAGATATGGTCTCGTTGGCCAAATCTGTGAAGTTGTCACTAGCCAGCGGTGAGCCACTACCTGCTGTCTCAGGAAAGGCCCCTCTTCAGAGCTTTCCTGACATTTGTTCATCCTCACCTCAGTAGGTACCAAGAAAGACTGACTCTGTCCTTGGTAAATCCAAAAAATAAGACCACTGGGACTGGGACTGAGACTGGCTCTGGGTGCCTGGCTTCCCGGATCCCAAGTTCAGAGAGTTCCATCACCAAGGAAGTGAGGTGAGATTACTTCCTTCAGGAATTCTTTGAGGTCATTGCCTTGGCAACCACTTTGTCCTATGAGATGGAGGCTGCCCTTACTTCCTGTGACACTTTTACAAGTTAGAATGGTATATCAACCATAGGCACCCAGGAACAGCTCTCCACACATGCCTGGTTTGGTCTATCTTGTGTACATTAACAAGAGAGAGGCTTATTCAGACACAACCCTTCATCCTGGAAAGGTTGTTTGCGATGGAAGATGACATTTGCTCTCTCAGGTCCTTCATAGATGCCTACATCTTCTCCAGGGATTAAATTTGCATGGACATTTGAGGTTCTCAGCAGGAGGAAGATACCCTACATTCCTGTATTGTAAGACGAACTCTGTCCCTGCTCTTCTGCAAAGTTAGATTGAGGGAAGAGTGTATGGATAGGGTTAATAACATGTTTGATTTGGGTTACGAATCATTGCGAAGGATGATTAATAGTATTGGGAATCTGCGATATTTATAAGATTATAGAGGTGAAATATAAGTATGGAAACAGAAATCTAGGTAAGATTTGAAGCCCAGAAGGGCATTAGGCCCTTGATTGGGATACTTAGCTTATAATTACGTTCTGCACAGATGTCTCAGATAAATCGATAATCAATGGCATAGGACCTTACACCTTGGAAGATTGATTTTAGAAGAGAACATCCACTCAAATTGAGATAGTCGGTGGGATTAGGAAGGTAGTCAGTAGGTTTAGGAAATAGAGTGAGTATAGGACATGGAGCAAAAGTTCTGTAGCAATAGTGTTTTGGTTATAGAGTGAATGTAAATTTCAGCACATGTGAAGAGTCATTCACAATGATTAACTGGGGAAAATATGTAGAAAGGAAAATATCAATACAGACCTTACGAAATTAGGCAATTATACAGTGAGTGATAGGATTAGACATTTTCAATAGGGTTGAGATTGAATACATAATCTTAGGAAGAAACAAATATGTCGTCACCAATAGGAATGACATTTGAAAGCATTAGGCAACCAGGACATTTATCGTTTTAGTAATCCATGTTCACTTTCCATTTAGTATTTGGTACAATCATAAGTGTGATTTTTGCATTTTGTGCCCAGAAAAATATTGTGATCAAATGTATATGTAGATCATATGACATGAGTATTTCTTCCACGATTACTGGGAGCAATATTTGAAGACATATAAATTAGTATTGGGGGGTACAAAGTGGTGTACCCTGTGTCTATGAATATAGAGATAATGCATGAATAGACCATACTGTGAATAAATATTATAACTGGTTCCACTTTAAATAATGGATTGAATTGATATCTGAAAATATTAGGAAATCATATATTGACATACAATCATTCACTCCAACCAGTTATATATCTAATGGTAATCTTAGGGTTATTGTTTATCATGAAGTGTGTGTGAGTTTTGTTTCAAAAGTGATTATGGAAATCGAAAATAATATGTTTGGAAAAAAGTCTCATGAAAAGACCAGTCAAGAAATATGGAGGAATCCATGTGTTCTGAAGCAGGAAGTGATTGAAAGTGAAACAAATGCCTATAAATTTTCTAAATTGTGAATGAAATATATATCCTGTTATGTGCATAAACTGTTGAAATAGTAATGTGTCAGTGTTGAATAAAAGTGAATGTCAAAATACACATCATGTCCAATAGGAATCTACTTGCATTGATGTTAAACTGGGTCAGTTACTGTAGAAATATTAGAATTGTGTGCATTATGCACCAAAGATAGTTTTTTTTTAATTTTTATTTATGGTTGTTCAAAACATTACATAGTTCTTGATATATCATATTTCACACTTTGATTCAAGTGGGTTATGAACTCCCATTTTTACCCTGTATACAGATTGCAGAATCACATCAGTTACACATCCATTGATTCATATATTGCCATACTAGTGTCTGTTGTATTCTGCTGACTTTCCTATCCTCTACTATCCCCCCTAGCCTCCCTGCCCCTCCCCACTTCTCTCTCTACTCCCTCTACTGTAATAAATTTCTCCCCCTGTATTATTTTTCCCTTTCCCCTCAATTCCTCTTGTTTGTAATTTTGTATAACCCAGAGTGTCTCCTTCCAATTCCATGAAATTTCCCTTCTCCCTCCCTTCCACCTCTCATCCCTGTTTAATGTTAATCATCTTGTCATGCTCTTTGTCCCTATCTGTTCTTAGTTACTCTCCTTATATCAAAGATGACATTTGGCATTTGTTTTACAGGAATTGTGTAGCTTCACTTAGCATAATCCAGTCTAATGCCATCCATTTTCTTGCAAATTCTGTGATTTTTTCATTTTTCAATGCAGAGTAATAATCCATTGTGTGTTAATGCCACATTTTTTTTATCCATTATTCTATTGAAGGGCATCTAAGTTGGTTCCACAGTCTTGCTGTTGTGAATTGTGCTGCTATGAACATCGATGTAGCAGTGTCCCTGTAGCATGCTCTTTTTAGGTCTTTAGTGAATAGACCAAGAAGGGGAATAGCTGGGTCAAATGGTGCTTCCATTCCCAGCTTTCCAAGAAATCTCCATACTGCTTTCCCAATTGGCTGCACCAATTTGCAGTCCCACCAGCAATGTACAAGTGTACCTCTTTTCCCACATCCTTGCCAGCACTTCTTGTTGTTTGACTTTATAATGGCTGCCAATCTTACTGGAGTGAGATGGTATCTTAGGGTGGTTTTAATTTGCATTTCTCTGACTGCTGGAGATGGTGAGCATTTTTTCATGTACTTATTGATTGATTGTATGTCCTCATCTGAGAAGTGTCTGTTGAGGTCCTTGGACCATTTGTTGATTGGGTTATTTGTTATCTTATTGTCTAATTTTTTGAGTTCTTTGTATACTCTGGATATTAGGGCTCTCTCTGAAGTGTGAGTAGTAAAGATTTCTTCCCAGGATGTAGGCTCCATATTTACCTCTCTTATTGTTTCTTTTGATGAGAAAAAACTTTTTTAGTTGAGTAAGTCCCATTTGTTGATTCTAGTTATTAACTCTTGTACTATGGGTGTCCTATTGAGGAATCTGTAGCCCGACCCCACAGTATGTACATCGTAACCAAATTTTTCTTCTATCAGACAGTGTGTCTCTGATTTGATATCAAGCTCCTTGATCCATTTTGAGTTAACTTTTGTGCATGGCGAGAGAAAGGGATTCAGTTTCATTTTGTTACATATGGATTTTCAGTTTTCCCAACACCATTTGTTGAAGATGCTATCCTTCCTCCATTGCAGGCTTTTAGCCCCTTTATCAAATATAAGATAGTTGTAGTTTTGTGGATTGGTTTCTGTGTCCTCTATTCTGTACCATTGGTCCACCTGCCTTTTTCGGTACCAGTACCATGCTATTTTTGTTACTATTGCTCTGTAGTATAGTTTGAAGTCTGGTATCGCTATACCACCTGATTCACACTTCCTGCTTAGCATTGTTTTGCAATTCTGGGTCTTTTATTTTTTCATATGAATTTCATGATTGCTTTCTCTATTTCTACAAGAAATGCCTTTGGGATTTTGATTGGCATTGGATTAACCCTATAGAGAACTTTTGGTGATATCACCATTTTGATGATGTTAGTTCTGCCTATCCATGAACAGGGTATATTTTTACATCTTCTAAGATCTTCTTCTATTTCTCTCTTTAGGGTTCTGTAGTTTTCATTGTATAAGACTTTCACCTCTTTTGTTAGGTTGATTCCCATTTTTTTTTTTTAGGATATTGTGAATTGAGTGGTTGTCCTCATTTCCATTTCAGAGGATTTGTCGCTGATATACAGGAATGCATTTGATTTATGCGTGTTGATTTTATATCCTGCCACTTTGCTGAATTCATTTATTAGCTCTATTAGTTTCTTTGTAGACCCTTTTGGGTCTGCTAGGTATAGAATCATGTCATCTGCAATAGTGATAATTTAAGTTATTCTTTTCCTATTTATATGCCTTTAATTTCTTTCATCTGTCTAATTGTTCTGGCCAGTCTTTTGAGAACTATATTGAACAGAAGTGGTGAGAGTGGGCATCCCTGTCTTGTTCCAGATTTTGGAGGGAATGTCTTCAATTTTTCTCCATTAAGAATGACGCTAGCCTGCGGTTTAGCATAGATTGTTTTTACAATATTGAGGAATGTTCCTGTTATTCCTAGTTTTTCGAGAGTTTTGAACATAAAGGGATGCTGTACTTTGTCGAATGCTTTTTCTGCGTCTATCTAGATGATAATATGGTTTTTATTTTTAAGTCTATTGATGTGGTGAATAACACTTATTGATTTTCGTATATTGAACCCTCCTTGCATCCCAGGGATGAATCCTACTTGATCATGGTCCACATTTTTTTGATATGTTTTTGTATCTGATTCTCCAGAATTTAATTTAAGATTTTTGCATTTAGGTTCATTAGAGATATCGGTCTTTAGTCTTCTTTCTTTGAAGTGTCTATCTGGTGAACTAATCAGAGTGATATTGGCCTCGTAGAATGAATTTGGAAGATCTCCCTCTTTTTCAATTTTCTGAAATAGCTTGAAAAGTATTGGTATTAGTTCATATTTAAAGGTTTTGTAAAAGTCTGCTGTATACCCATACGGTCCTGGGATTTTCTTAGTTGGTAGTCTTTGGATGGTTTCTTTTATTTCCTCAATTGATATTGGTATGTTTAGGTTGTCTATATCCTCCTAACTCACTCTGGTCAGATCATATGACTTAAGAAATATTTCGATGCCTTCACTATCTTCTATTATTTTGGAGTATAAGGATTCAAAGTAATTTCTGATTATCTTCTGTATTTCTGAAATATCTGTTGTGATATTGCCTTTTTCATCCCATATGATAGTAATTTCAGTTCTCTCTCCTCTTCATTAGCATGGCTAGGGGTCTGTCCATTTTATTTATTTTTTCAACGAACCAACTTTTAGTTTTGTCAATTTTTTCAATTGTTTCTTTTGTTTCGATTTCATTGATTTCTGCTCTGATTTTAATTATTTCTTTCCTTCTACTTCTTTTGCTGTTGTTTGCTCTTGTTTTTCTAAGATTTTGAGATGAAGTATGAGATCATTTATTTGTTGTTTTTTTCTTTTTCTAAGGAATGAACTCCAAGCAAAAAATTTTCCTCTTAGAACTGCTTTCAATGTGTCCCATAGATTCCGATATATTGTGTCTGTGTTTTCATTTTTCTTTAAGAATTTTTTATTTTCCTCCTTGATGTCTTCTATAACCCATTGATCATTCAGTAACCTATTGTTCATTCTCCAAATGATGCATGGTTTTTCCTTCCTTCTTTTATCATTGATTTTTAGTTTCATTCCATTATGATAAGATAAGATGCATGATATTATCTCTACTCCTTTAATTTGTCTAAGAGTTGCCCTGTGACATAATATATGATCTATTTTTGAGAAGGATCCATGTGCTGCTGAGGAAAAATGTAACTGCTTGATGTTGGGTCGTATATTCTATATATGTCAATTAAGTCTAGGTTATTAATTGTGTTATTGAGTTCTATAGTTTCCTATTTCAACTTTTGTTTGGAAGTCCTGTCCAGTGGTGAGAGAGCTGTGTTGAAGTCTCCCATGATTATTGTATGGTGGTCTATTAGACTCTTGAACTTGAGAAAAGTTTGTTTGATGAACATAGCTGCACCATTGTTTGGGGCATACATATTTATGATTGTTATGTCTTGCTGGTGTATGGTTCTCTTGAACAGTATGTAGTGTCCCTCTTTATCCTTTTGATTAACTTTGGCTTGAAATCTATTTTATTTGATATGAGTATGGACACTCCTGCTTTTTTCCGAAGTCCATATGAGTGATATGATTTTTTCCAAACTTTCACCTTCAGTGTATGTATGTCTTTTTCTTATCAAATGCGTCTCCGGTAGGCAGCATATTATTGGGTCTTGTTTTGTGATCCATTCTACTGGCCTGTGTCTGTTAATTGGTGAGTTTAAGCCATTAACATTTACAGTTATTATTGAGATAAGGGTTGTTCTTCCAGCCATATTTGTTTATTTATGTTATTAAACATGGATTGTTTTCCTCTTTGATTATTTCCCCCCTTTAATGTCCTACCTCCCACTGTTGGTTTTCATTATTTTCCAATTACTCTTCCTGTAATATTTTGCCAAGGATGTTTTGAAGAGATGGCTTTCTAGCTACAAATTCTTTTAACTTTTGTTTATCGTGGAAAGTTTTAATTTCATCTTCCATCCTGAAGCTTAATTTTGCTGGATACACAGTACATGGTTGGAACCCATTTTCTTTCTGTGATTGAAAAATGTCATTCCAGGATCTTCTAGCTTTCAGAGTCTTTGTTGAAAGATCAGCTGTTATCCTGATTGGTTTACCCCTAAATGTAATCTGCTTCCTTTCTCTTGTAGATTTTAAAATTCTCTCCTTATTCTGTATGTTGGGCATCTTCATTATAATGTGTCTAGGTGTGGATCTCTTATGATTTTTCACATTCGTCGTCCTGTAGGCTTTTAGAATGTGGGAGTCTGTCTCATTCTTCAAGTCTGGGAAGTTTTCTCATATTATTTCATTGAATAGATTGCTCATTCCTTTGGTTTGGACCTCTATACCTTCCTGTATCCCAATGACTCTTAAGTTTGGTCTCTTTATTTTATCCCATATTTCTTGGATGTTCTGTTCATGGTTTCTTAACAGTTTGGCTGAGCTGTCTATGTTCTTTTCAAGTTGAAATACTTTGTCTTCATTGTCTGATGTTCTATCTTATAAGTGTTCTACTCTGATGGTAGTATTCTCAATTGAGTTTTTAAGATGGTTTATTGCTTCCTGCATTTCTAGGATTTCTGTTTGTTATTTTTTACAACCTCTATCTCCCTGTATAGTTGATCTTTTGCTTCTTGGTTTTGTTTATGTAATTCATTGTTGAAGTGATCTTTCATTGTCTGATTTTGCTGTCTAATGTCTTCCTTGAGACTTCAGATCATCTGAAGAATGTATATCCTGAGTTCTTTATCTGACATTCCATCTGCTGCAGCTATTACCTCTTCTAAAGTTGTGTTGAGCTGCATTGCTTGTGGTTCTTTTTTCCTTTTCTTTTCATACTGCTCGGGTTTCTTTCTGCTTGGTGAAACTGTTGTGATTTTGAAATTTTCCCCCTATATATTTATATTGCTCTTGTATATTTGAAAAGTCTTCATTGCAGGGGCAGGGGTGGCTGTGCTGTTCCACCAATTGGGGTGATATATCTACCACGCTGATGGGCCGCTAGGCCTGTTATTCTGATCGGTCGCAGGTCTGCTTACCATGCAGGCGCAGGAGGCTGCTCTCCTCTGCCCCTCCTCCAATTGGTGTGACGTGTCTACCACGCCCGTGGACCCCTGCGGTGTTCTGCCGATCGGTCGCAGGTCTGCCTACCTTGCTTGCGTGGGCGGCGGCTCTGCTCTACCCCTACCCCAATTGGGGTGACGTGACTACCACGCCAGTGGGCCGCTGGGCCTGGTCTGCCGGTTGGTCGCAGGTCAGGATACCTTGTGAGCACGGGCTACAGATCTGTTCTGCCCCTACTCCAAATGGGGTAAAGTGTCTGCCGTGCCAGCAGGCCGCTGGGCCTCTTCTTCTGGTCAGGTGCAGGTCTGCTACCTTGCAGGCGCGGGTGGTGGCTCTGCTCTGCCCCTACTCCAATTGGTGTGTCGTGACTACCATGCCTGCAGGTTGCTGGGCCTGTTCTGGGCATGGGCAAAGGCTCTGCTCTGCCCCTACTCCTATTGGGGTAATGTGACTACCATGCCGGTGACCCACTGGGATTGTACTAGGCACGGGAGAAGGCTCTGCTCTGCAACAACTCCAATTGGGGTGACGTGACTACCACACCTGTGGTTCGCTGGGCCTGTTCTGGGCCCGGGTAGCAGCTCTGTTCTGCCTCTACTCCAATTGGGTTGACGTGACTACCATGCAGGTGTGTCACTGGGTCTGTTCCAGGTGCGGGCAGCTGCTCTGCTCTGCCCCTCTGGCTGGATGACAAAGTGAGAGAGACCCGGGTGTTTGTGACTCACTTTCTTCACCAGGAGACCAACTGTTTCTGTCACTGCTGGTATCAATGAAGTTATCTCCTCTGCTGCTTTCTGATGACATCAGAAATTTGTCATGTTGGTATCCCATGTGAAAGGCAGCATTTTGTTCCCTTTTCTGGGTGACCAAAGCAATGGGTGAGTCCTGACCGGCCCTCACAAGCCGCGTCTCAATCCTGTTGCCACTGCCTATGAAGGCTCGGTTGATATTTACCTCCACAGTATTCAGCAAGACCCGGAACGAGAAGCAGTTTCCGCGGGTTCTTTAGCCCTGGGCCAGATCAGTTCCGAGAGGCGGAATTCGGCCGCTCTGGGCTTGGTGTATGTTCTAATAGGAGCAGGCTCCAAGACGGAGTTTCTGCAGGTTCTTTGGCACTGAGCCTGAGTAATTTGTCTGTGACACAAAGGTGAATGGCATCCTGAAATTACCTGTTCTATAGGTGAATGAGCTTCGATCAGTCGAAAACAGGGATGGTGACATCAGCTCTCCAAGATGGTGGCCGCTGGCTTCCTCTGTGGTCTGACCAGTGTGGAGAACCGAATTGGACCGCATCCTTTCCCGTCTCAAACCCAGAATTCAGCACTTAGCACAGTGATTGCATACCTGTCAGGAGCCCACAGAATCCACACCGCTGTATATTTGCATTGCTATCTCTTCGTTTCCCAGTGCACGCCGCAGACTCTAGCCGCAGACCGATTTCCTGAATAAGCAGCATGACCCTCTATGCGGACAAATCACTCGTGTTTGAGCCCGCGTAGCTGATCCTCGTGAGATGGAAATATGTCGACTAGGTTTTGGAGCACCCCAATTTTGCTGGAAATTTCTAACAAGATAGGTTTTAGCCATTATAACTCGTCATTCTCCCGCACAGTGACGTGGTACATGGGGGTGATGCACTCCCTTCACCACCATCATATGATCCCCCAAAGTTAGTTTTCAGTACTAAGAAACAAATATGTATTTCTGGTGGATGAATAATTCTGAGAATATTCTTGTGAAAACTTGATTATTAATCCAAATACATGAATATGAGTGAATTTAGGGAGTGTATAATAAGAAAAATATACTTCATATTTTGAAAAATCTGGAGAGTGAATATATATATATATATATATATATATATATATATATATATACACACACACATACACACACAGACATTAAAAAGTAGCATTATGTATGCCAATCGAAATTCACCACGAAGTAATATATCATCCACAGATCCAAAAATATTCATTTTAATGAACATGGATTTATGTTGTTCAAATAAGAAGCTCACTCATATGTTGAATTTTCAGTTCCAACAGCATTTAGTAGGAGTGATCTCTTCTCACAATTTGCATTTGCCAAGCCAGCCACCTCACAAAATGTACGAGTGATACCAGGTAGAATTCTATATATGCATATAAAAATACATGTGATGAATAGGCTACAGAGAAAGGGAGACAGTTATTCACATGTTTGTTAACTTTTAAAACACATGGAGAACTATTTCAATTAAAATTCGCTAGATTTATAACACCTACCATTTATCATACGAAAGGCAAGTTCAACTATACACCATGCCTCCTGTGAACCTCTTGTATTTCTATTCTGTTTGGGTTATTTTTCTCCACCATATTAGGATTAAAAGTCAAAGTCTAGTAGGGTATGTGTTAGTGTCAGGGATTCAGTATTTCGAATGGAAAATTGGAAAATGTATCAAATGTGTATGCAAATGTGTGCTACACAAAAATCTTCCCACCCTCATTCAGCACAATGCCTTGACATTACCTTCGCCCCACAGAAGACACAATTAGAGGAGAAGAGTTAGAAAATCTGTGAATACATATGTGTAATGAAAAATGCTCAGGAGTTCACAAATTTGCAGGTGGTAGAGGAGTTTCCAAAAGTAAGGGACAGGGTAAAAACTCCACAAACATGAAGTTCTGCCAGCCTAACATCTGGAGAAACTGCCTCTGAGGTTGGACAATGAAATATATGCTGTTGTCAGGAGCATTAGCTTCATTTGTTGTGAGACCATCATAGCTGAGTCTTCATCTATGTGATCTGGATGACATGGATTCTTATTTTCCAATGAACATGAGGCAGCAGTGCTGAATTTTCTATTTGTAGGTAACCTGTGGCCACTGGGGTCTAAGTGTCTCCCCTTGTGGACTGTAATTCCATTTGGTCATCCTCCACTATTCGTGGTATTTCTTGCTGCTGCACTGGGAGATTGGTGTTTGCTTCATGAAATACAAGGATTTCAAATGGGACACAGTGCTGAAGTAAGTTATGTCAAGTGTGGTGGGTCAGGTTCGTCAGGAGAATGCACCAACCAGGCTTCTATCCCACATAGCTTGCCCCATTGACATAGCAACCTGATTCTGAACATTGCCCTAAAACCTCTCCATATAACAATATGCTTTTACATATAAGGGTCTACTGGCTGCAAAATGTCAGTCACAATCCATTTGGAAGCCAATGGCAGATCCAAATGCCCCCACCACAGATGTTTTATTACACACCTGCCAACCACTACTCTAGTACAACTACTCAGCAGGATCCAACTTACTGGCATCTCTGTTCAACACCATTTTCATAAAACCCAGTCAATCAAGGCACTGTCTTGTATACTCATGATCAGCAACAGGACATCCAAATATTCTCCAGTGCTACCCGGTCATGGGAATTTCAAAAATCTCATGGTATTGATATAGCCAATTTTCAAGGATGAAGTTGGAGGCACTGTGAATTTTAATTCACTCAGAAACCATTAAATGGTGAGGAAGCTCATTTCAATGAAAACTCTGGAGAATTCTTACAGGCAAGGCTTCCAAAAGTGGCGAAAAGTCAGATTAAGCCAGGCCCCTTGAGGTCTACAATGTATGGTCCATGTGTGTTTCGACTCTCAAATATGGCTGCCAAGTCTTTAAGAATAATATCATGTGATATCCTGGCTGAGATTCCCTGTGCTCTGTGGAAAGTCAACTTGGGCCTAGATGTCACTTTCCAAGGGCAACTCTCATGCATGGCCATCTAAAATTCCAACACAATTCCTGGCAATAATTCTCTGAGATCAGTAAAAGAACTCAGTCTCTAAGGGGAATCACACCAAAGTGCAAGCCTAGGTGGACCCAGAGATCTCTTCCAACCGCCAAATATCCACAATTTAAACCAAACACTCTCACATGGCCCTCATCTTCTTCCATATAGACACTCATCATATTCTCTGGCTGGAGGTTTCCATAAGGGACGCAGCCCATGACAGTGTCCAAAATAAGCTCCCTGCCCCTCATTTGCCTAAAGTCAGGGTGGCCTGGACTCTCTTCCTGTGAACCAGTAGTGATCAAATAGGCCTGCCTTTAATATTGCTTGGCTTCTCCAACTTGAGGCCTTCTAGCTTTGGGGTTTAGATTCTTTAAGTGAATTGGAGTCATGAAAATCAAACACCTATGGCCTAGCCTCTGCAGGGCTTTGAAGAACTCATTTGACCCAAAGGATCCCTATTCTCACTTGATGGATATCAGGAACCTACCAGAGGAAGGCAAGAGAGTTCATCAACAATATCTGATCTTTTTGCCATTTTGGTTTTGGATGCATGCATGGGATCTATCTTTAGATCCATCAGGTGCTGAGAATCTAAGCCACAGCCTCACACAGGGCCAACAGGCTGATTCAGACATATCCCAATCCTAAGCAATTAAGCAAAGAGTCACAGGTGATTCCCATTCATTTCCATTTGAAAACTGTTTTCTTCAGGGTTCACAAAGTGGTGGCTTGAGGCAAAAAACTTCCTGACATTCAACAGAACAATAGGTAAGCAAAAGGAACAAAGAGGGGTTTCTCCACTGATACTTTCCTGGTCAACAGATATTTGAGATTTCTGAGATGCTAGCCATTTCTTTCAGCTATCCAGTACATAGCAATGTCACAGATCTTGGAGGTACAAATCTTGGACACAAAACCACGATACTATTCTGGAGAGTGGCCAGAATTGAGAAAGAAAACAGGAAATTAGGAAGCTTGTAGGTGTTGCCCATCCATAAGGCAAGCCAGAGTCCACTCATGAATTGGGCAGGATGAATGCTGGGAAGCTTTCTACTAGACAGGACACATCCATTGATGCATTGTCTTTTCTAATGTCTACAACAATGGACTCAGTGGGATACACACACATAGAAACACTCGCCTTGTCAAAGGACTTAATAGAAATATTCCACTCCATACCAAACAAACCGCCTTTCCTACCTATTCTCAGAACATGAGACAAAACCACAAACTCACACCCACACCCAAAAAGGCACCTCCTTCCCCCTAGTAGGTCTGTGACTCCCTGGAGTGTCGTCTGACTGGTGGGCCATTCTATGTTCTTCCAAAATGACCTCTCCTGTCTCAGATCATGTCTGCTTGGCCAACTCTGTGAAGTTCTCAAGAGCCAGCGGTGAGACACTACCTGCTTTCTCAGGAAAAGCCCCTCTTCAGAGGTTTCTGGCATTTGGCCATCCTCACATCTGTAGGTACCAAGAAAGACTGACTCTGTCCTTGGTTAATCCAAACATGTCAGACCACTGGGACTAGGACAGGGACTGTCTCTTGGTGCCTGGCTTCCTGGATTTCAAGTTCAGAGAGTTCCATCACCAAGGAAGTGAGGTGAGATCACTTCCTTCAGGATATGAATGATGTCACTGCCTTGGCAACCACTTTGTCCTAACAGTTGCTTCCAAAAGTATCATGAGGTGGAGGCTGTCCTGATTTTCATGGGACACTTTCTCTAGTTAGAATGTTATATCAACCATAAGCACCCGGGAACAGCTTCCACACAGGACTGGTTTGGTCCATGTTCTATACATTAAGAAGAGAGAGACTGATTCAGACACAACCCTCCATCCTGACCAGGATGATTGCCATGGAAGATGACTTTTGCTTTCTGAGGTACTTCATAGCTGCCTTCATCTTCACCAGGGATCATTTCTGCATGAACATTTGAGTTTCTCAGCAGGTGAAGATCCCCTAGATTCCTGTAGTTTAATACCCACACTGTTATTGTTCTCCTGCAAAGTGAGTGTATGGTTACGGTTAATAATATGTTCGATTTGGGTTAGGAATCATTCTGCAGGAAGAATAATGAGATTGGGAACCTGCGATATTTATAAGAATATATACGTGAAATATATGTATGAAAACGGGAATCTAAGAAAGATTTGAAGTCCAGAAGGGCATTGGGCCCTTTATTTGGATACTTAGTGTTGAATTATGTTCTGTACAGTTGTCTCAGTTAAATCGAAATACAGTGGCATAGGACCTTGTACCTTGGATGATTGAATGTAGAAGAGAACATCCAGTCAAAAAGGGATAGTCAGTAGGATTAGGAAGATAGTCAGTAGGTTTAGGAAGAAGAGTGAGTATATGATTTGGAATAAAAAGCTTCTTTAGCAATAGGGTTTCGTTTAGAGAGTGAATGGAAATGTCAGCACATGTGAAGAGTCAGTCACAATGATGAACTGGGGAAAATATGTAGGAAAGCAGGTGTCAATAGAGACATTACGAAATCAGGCAAAGTATAAAGTGAGTGATAGGATTAGACATTTTCAACAGGGTTGAGTTTGAATACATAATCATAGGAAAAAACAAATATCTCGTCACAAATGGGAATGACATTTGAGAGCATTACGCAACCTGGACATGGATGTTATTAGTTATCCACGTTCACTTTCCTTTTAGGCTTTGGTACAATCATAAGTGTGACATTTTTATGGTTTTTTTTTTGTTCAGAATATTACTGTGATAAAATGTATATGTAGATCAGGTGGCATGAGTATTTCTTTCACCATTTCTGGGAGCAATATTTTGAAGACGTATACATTAGTATTAGGGGTACAAAGAGGTGTACCCTGTGTCTATTAATATAGAGATAATGCATGAATAGACCATACTATGAATAAATAACGTAACTGATTCCACATTAAATAATGGATTGAATTGATATGTGAAAATATATAAGAAATCTTATATTGATATACAATCATTCATTCCAACCAGTTATATTTCTAATGGTAATATTAGGATTATGGTTTATGATGAATGGTGTTTGAGTTTTGCTTTACACGTGATGATGTTAAACAAAAATAATATGTTTGGAAAGAAGTCTCATGAAAAGACCAGTCAAGAAACATGGAGGAATACATGTGTTCTGAATCAGGAAGTGATTGATCGTGAAACAAATGCCTATAAATTTTCTAATTTGTGACTGAATTATATATCCCATCATGTGCATGAACTGAAGACATAGTAACGTACAAGTGTTGAATAAAAATGAAAGTCAAAATACACATCATGTCCCCTAGGAATCTACTTGCATTCATTTTAAACTGGCTAAGTAACTATAGAAATATTAGGGTTTGTATGCACCATTCACTGAATTTAGTTTTCAGTACTAGGAAACAATATGTATTTCAGGTGGATGATTATTTCTGAAAATAATCTTGTTGAAAGTTGATTATAAATCCACAGATATGAATATGAATGTATTTAGGGGCGTGCATAATAAGACACATATATTTCATATTTTGAAAAATCTAAAGAGTATATATATATATATATATATATATATATATATATATATACACACACACACACACGCAAATGCACAGATATTAAAAAGTAGCAATACAGGAGATCCATTATGAAGGCAGGCATGGAGAATTCAAGTCTCTGATCTCTTCAGCTGCACGGGCATAGGGAGTTGTAAACTGTCTAAATGCTGTTTGCTCAGAATCACTAGGCAATATTGACCTGTTGTGAATCTGGGGCGAACAGTCTGGGCCCCTCAGAACACACACAAAGCCCAGATTGGCTGCATTCAAGCTTAGATTCATCTGGTTTTTGTGACTCAGCACTAACATTCCCGCTGAAATAATTGGTCGGGCTTTGGGAATTGACAGAGTTAAAAGCCAACTGAGCCTTCATAGGCAGTGGCCACAGGATTGAAATGGGGCTTGGGAGAGATAGTCAGGACCCACCTGTTGCATTGGTCTCCCAGCAAAGGGAACGAACGGTCACCATTTTAATGGTATACCACCATGGCAGCGAACTGACGTCACAGTCGGAGGAGATAACTTCATTGAAACCAGTGCGACAAGTATGTTATCCCATTGCCATCTCTCTCAACACAGCAGGGAAACCTCAAGGGCCCTTCCCACCTCTGCCGTAATGGCCCCTCCCAGCTCTCCAAGGAGCGCAATACCCAGACCTAGGGAATCAGGATTGGCTCGGGACTCGAGGCGTGTAATTGCCGGCTACCGCTCCCACCAGTGCTGACAATTGAGGTCTCTTACACCACCTACCGGGGCCATGGCTCCCGAAGGGCAAGCAAATTCGCTGGGGTTTCTCAGCCCCAAGCTCTACAAACTTAGGGTCTGAGGGAGGCAATTAAGGAGAGTGTGCCCAGCCGTTCATGGAAACAGGGCTACCAGGAGCAGAGGCCTGGCTTGTAACCAGTATTGTGGTGAGCGTCACAGGTGAGTGGGGCCTGGCTTGAGGAAGCACAAGAGAAGGCCCTAGGCACTCAGGGTTGGAGACCCGCCTAGTCTGGGAGGAAGAGCTGCTGCACAGTGATTGGTTCCCACTTATTGAGAGGAGAAGCTTGGCCCAGTGCGCACAGCTCCACCTACTGGAAGAGAAGTTAATTGAACTCTAGGACTGCATGTATTATTACTATTTTTTTATTTGTATTTTTTTCTTTTTCTTTCATTTTCATTTTTGTTGTTGTTGTTCATTAACTTTTTTAAATGTTTTTATTTTTTTAATTTCTTTTATTTTATTATTATTATTAATATTATTATTTTAAATTTTAATTTTCAATTTTTTAATCATCATTATTACTTAAAATTTTCTTTCTTTATTTTCTATTTTTTTTGTCTTTTCATTTCATTTCAATTTTTTTATTCCCCCTTACTTGAATTCTACCTGCCTACTCTCATTCTCTTTAGTGACTTCTCCCTTCCCTTCTAATATCTTTCCTCTCAAGCATCAAATAAATTTATAAGAGTAAGCAGTAACTCAGTAGTCAAACAGAACGAGAAGTAACATGAGAAGCATAAAAAAGCAAGGAAGAAAAGGAGTACGAACAATGAAGGACAGCCTAAATATTCAAGAGCACCTAGAGTCATCAGAAAAATGGTCATATAAAGAACTCAAGGAATACCTTAGACAGATGGAATGGAACCTAAAAGAGGATACGAGACAGCAAAAACAAACAGTGATAGAACGAATTGAAAATAAATTACATAAACAGATAAAATAAGAAATTAAGCATCTTTATCAGGAGATAGAGATTATTAGAAAAATCAAACAATAATTCTAGAAATCAAGGAAATGATAAACCAAATTAAAAATTCAATTGAGAGTATCACTAACAGTGTAGAGCAAGTAGAAGACAGAATGAAGACAAAATATATCATCTTGAAAAAAGTCTAGCCAACAAAGAAATGCTGTAAAAAATTATGAGAAAACATTCAAGAGATATGGGATAACATAAAAAAAAAAAACTAATGAGTCATATGGATATAGGAAGGTACAGAGATTCAAACCAAGGGAATGAGAAACCTGCTGAATGAAATAATTACAGAAAACTTTCCAGAAATAAAAATGGAAAGGGATAAACAAATTGTAGATGCTTACAGGACATCGAGCACACAAAATCACAGTAGACCAATGCCAAGACACATTGTTATGAAGATATCCAATATACAGAACAAAGAGAAAATATTAAAAGCTACCAGAGAAAGGAGGCAGATTAGAATCATTACAATCAGGGGTAAACCAAAAAGGTTAACAATGGATTTTTCATCATAGATGCTGGAAGTGAGAAGATCCTGGAACAACGTACTTCAAACACTGAAAGACAATGGATGCCAACCAAGAATTATGTATCCAGCAAAATTAAGCTTAAGGTAAGACAACGAGATAAAAATATTTCATGATAAACAAAACCTAAAAGAATTTGCAGCCAGATAACCAGCATTGCAAAGCATCTTGAGCAAAACACTACACGAGGAAGAAATGAAAATCAACAACGAAAACCATGAGTGAGAAGTGCCTCAGTAATGACAGAGGGCGGGGGAAAAGCTAATCATGGAGAAACAAACTAATTTAAAAAAAAGATATAAGCAAACATGGGTGGCAGTACAAACCATATATCAATAGTAACTCTAAAAGTAAATGGCTTAAACTCTCGAATAAAGTGACATAGGCTTGTAAGTTGAAATAAAAAAAAAATCCAACAATATATTGCCTCCAGGGGACACATCTGAATGGAAAAGACATACACAGGCTGAAGGTGAAAGATTGGGAAAATTTATACCATGCAGACGGTCCTCGTAAGCAAGCAGGGGTGGCCATCCTCCTATCAAATAAAATCGACCTCAAGACTAATTTAATCAAAAGGGATAAAGAAGGACATTATATACTGCTAAAATGAACCATTCACCGACAAGACATAACAATTATCAATATTCACGCAGCAAATAATGGTGCTGCGATGTTCATAAAACAAATTCTCCTCAAGTTCAAGAATCAAATAGACCACAATACAATAATTATGGGTGACTTCAACTCACCTCTCTCACCATTGGACAGATCCTCCAAACAAAAGTTGAAAAAAGAAACTATAGAACTCAATCTCGCAATCAATACCCTAGACTTAACTGACATATATAGAATATATCAACCATCATCAAGTGGATATACTTTTTTCTCAGCAGCACATGGATCCTTCTCAAAAATAGACCATATGTTATGCCATAGGGCAACCCTCAGTAAATATAAAGGGGTGGAGATAATACCATGAATTTTTTGTGATCATAATGGAATGAAACTGGAAACCAATGATAAAAGAAGGAAGAAAAAATCATACATCACATCCAAAATGAAGAATATGTTACTGAATGATCAATGGGTTACAGAAGACATAAAGGAGGAAATCAAAAAATTCTTAGAGATAAATGAAAATACAGACACAACATATCAGATTCTATGGGGTACAATGAAAAGAAGTTTTAAGGGGTAAATTCATCGCCTAGAGGTCATTCCTCAAAATAGAAAAGAAAAACAAATAAATGAGCTCACACTTCATCTCAAAGCCTTAGAAAAGGAAGAGCAAAACAACAGCAAATGTAGCAGAAGGCAAGAAATAATTAAAATCATAGCGAAATTGAAACAAAAGAAACTATTGAAAAAATTAACAAAACTAAAAGGTGGTTCTTCAAAAAGATAAATAAGATAGACAGACCCTTAGCCATGCTAACGAAGAGAAGAAGAGAGAGAAATCAAATTACTAACATACGGGATGAAAAAGGCAATATTACAACAGATGCTACATAAATACAGAAGAAAATTAGAAATTATTTTGAAAACCTGTATTCCAATAAAATAGAAAATAGTGAAGACATCGATAAATTTCTTAAGTCATATGATTTGCCCAGACTGAGTCAGGAGGAAACACACAATTTAAACAGACCAATATCAATGGATGAAGTAGAAGAAGCAATCAAAAGACTACCAACCAAGAAAAGCCCAGGACCGGATGGGTATACAGCAGAGTTTTACAAAACCTTTAAAGAAGAATTAATACCAATACTTCTCAAGTTATTCAGGAAATAGAAAAACTGGGAGCTCTGCCGAATTCATTCTATGAGGCCAACATCACCCTGATTCTGAAACCAGACAAAGACACCTCAAAGAAAGAAAACTACAGACCAATATCTCTGATGAACTTAGATGCAAAAATCCTCATTAAAATTCTGGCGAATTGGATAGAAAGGCACATCAAAAAAATCGTGCACCATGATCAACTTGGATTCATCCCTGGGATGCAAGTAGGGTTCAATATATGGAAATCAATAAATGTTATTCACAACATCAATAGACTTAAAGATAAGAACCATATGATCATCTCGATAGACGCAGAAAAACCATTCAACAAAGTAGAGCATTTCTTTATGTTCAAAACATTTTAAAAACTAGGGATAACAGGAACTTACCTCGACATTGTAAAAGCTATCTATGTTAATCCTCAGGCTAGCATCATTCTGAATGGAGAAAAATTGAAGGCATTCCCTCTAAAATCTGGAACAAGACAGGGATGTCCTCTATCACCACTTCTATTCAATATAGTTCTCGAAAAACTGGCCAGAGCAATTAGAGAGATGAAAAACATTAAAGGCATAAAAATAGGAAAAGGAGAACTTAAATTATCACTATTTGTAGATGACATGATTCTATACATAGAAGACCCAAAAGGGTCTACAGAAAAATCTACTAGAACTCATAAATGAATGCAGCAAGGTGGCAGGATACAAAATCAACATGAATAAATCAAAGACATTTCTGTATTTCAGCGACAAAACTTCTGAAACAAAAATGAGTCAAAACACTGCATTCCCAATTTCCTCAAATAATTAAATACTTGGGAATAAACCTAACAAAAGAGGTGAAAGATTTATATAATGCAAACTACAGAACCCTAAAAAGAGAAATAGAATAAGATCTTAGAAGATGGAAAAATATACCGTGTTCATGGATAGACAGAACTAACATCATCAAAATGGTGATATTACCAAAAGTTCTCTATAGGTTTAATGCAATGCCAATCAAAATCCCATAGAAACTTTTTGTAGAAATAGATAAAGCAATCATAAAATTCAAATGGAAAAATAAAAGACCCAGAATAGCAAAAGCAATTCTAAGCAGGAAGTGTGAATCAGGCAGTATAGCGATACCAGATTTCAAACTATATTACAGAGCAATCATAATAAAAACAGCATGGTACTGGTACCAAAACAGGCGGGTGGACCAATGGTACAGAATGGAGGACACAGAAACTAATCCAAAAAGCTACAACTATCTTATATTTGATAAAGGAGCTAATGGCCTGCAATGGAGGAAGGATAGCATCTTCATCAAATGGTGTTGGGTAAACTGGAAATCCATATGCAACAAAATGAAACTGAATCCCCTCCTCTCGCCATGCACCAAAGTTAACTCAATGTGCATCAAGGAGCTAGATTCAAATCAGAGTCTCTGCGTCTGATAGAATAAAAAGTTGGCTCCGATCTACATATTGTGTGGTCAGGCTCCAAATTCCTTAATAGGACACCCATAGAACAAGAGTTAATAATAAGAATCAACAAATGGGACTTACTTAAACTGAATTATTTTTTCTCAGAAAGAGAAACAATAAGAGAGGTAAATATGGAGCTTACATCATGGGAACAAATTTTTAGTCCTCACTCTTCACATGGAGCCCTAATATCCAGAGTATACAAAGTATACGAAGAACTTAGAAAATTAGACAATAAGATAACCAATAACCCAATGGGCCAAGGACCTGAACAGAAACTTCTCAGAGGAGGACATAGAATCAATTAACAAGTACATGAAAAAAATGCTCTCCATTTCTAGCAGTAAGAGAAATGCAAATAAAAACCACCCTAAAATACCATCTCAATCCAGTGAGATTGGCAGCCATTATGAAGTCAAACAACAACAAGTGCTGGCAAGGATGTGGGGAAAAGGGTACTCTTGTACATTTCTGGTGGGACTGAAACTGGTGTGGCCAATTTGGAAAGCAGTATGGAGATTCCTGGGAAAGCTGGGAATGGAAGCACCATTTGACCAAGCTATTGCCCTTCTCGGACTATTCCCTGAAGACCTTAAAAGAGCGTACTACAGGGATACTGCCACATGGATTTTCATAGCAGCACAATTCACAATTGCTACACTGTGGAACCAACCCAGATGCCCTTCAATAGATGAATGGATAAAAAAATGTGACTTTTATATACTATCGAGAATTACGCAGCACTAAAAAATGACAAAATCATGGAATTTGCAGGGAAATGCATGGCACTGAGCAGATTATGCTTAGTGAATCTAGCCAATCCCTAAAAAACAATTACCAAATGTCTTCTTTGATATAATGAGAGCAACTAAGAACAGAGCAGGGAGGAAGAGCATGAAGAAAAGATTAACATTAAGCAGAAACATGATGTGGGAGGGAAAGGGAGAGAAGAGGGAAATTGCATGGTAATGGAGAGAGACACTTATTGTTACACAAAATTACATATAAGAGGTTGTGGGAAAATAAACAAGGAGAGAAATGAATTACAGTAGGTATGGTAGAGAGAGAAGATGGGAAGAGAGGGGAGTGGGGATAGTAGAGTATAGGAAAGGTAGCAGAATACAACAGTAACTAATAGGGCATTATGTAAAAATATGGATGTGTAACTAATGTGATTCTGCAATCTGTATTTGGAGTAAAAATGGGAGTTCATAACCCACTTGAATCTAATGTATGAAATATGATATTCAAGAGCTTTGTAATGTTTTGAGCAACCAATAAAAGAAAAAAAAAGTAGCAACATATATGCCAATAGAAATTCATCATGAAAAGTATATAATCCACAGATCGAAAAATGTTCATTTTACTGAACATGGATTCATGTATAATGTTTTTCAACTAGGAAGCTCACCCATAGGTTGAATTTTCAGTTCCAACAGCGTTTAGGAGGAGTGAACTCTTCTCTCAATTTGCATCTGCCAATTCAGCCACCTCACAAGTGTATACGAGTGATATCAGGTAGAATTCTATATGTGCATATAAAAATACATGTACTGAATAGGCTACAGAGAAAGGGAGACAGGGATTCACATATTTGCTAATTTTAAAAACACATTTAGAACTATTTCAACAAAAAAATTGACTAGACTTATAACTCCTACATTATATAATGCAAAAGGCAATTCCAACAATACACAATGCGTCCTCTGAACTGCTTGTGTTTCTTCTCTTTTTGGCTTATTTTTCACCATCATATTAGGATTATTAGTCAGAGACTAGTAGGGTATGGGTTAGTGTCAGGGATTCAGTATTTCAAATGGAAAATTGAAAAATGAATCCAATGTGTATGTAAATATGTGCTACACAAAAATCTTCCCACTCACATCCAGAACAATGCCTTGACATTACCTACGCCCCAAGTAAAACACAATTAGAGTAGAAAAGTGTGAAAATCTATGAATACATATATGGAATGGAATATGCTCGGGAGTTCACAACCTTGGAGGTGGTAGAGGAGTTTCCAAAAGTAAAGGACAGGGTAAACACTCCACAAAAAGGAGCTCTGCTGGCCTAAGAATTCTTGGGAAACGGCTTCTGAGGTTGGGCACTTGAAATATATGTTGTTGTCATGAGCTTTAGCTTCCTTTGTAGTGAGACCATCATAGCTGGGTCTGCATCTATGTAACCGAAAGACATGGTTTCTTATATTTCAATGAACATGAGGCAGCAGTGCTCAATTCTCTCTTTGTAGCTAAACTGTGTCCATTGGAAGCTAAGTGTCTCCCAGTGGGGACTGTGAAGACATTTGGTCATCCTCCACTTTTCGTGGTATTTCTTGCTGCTGCACTGGGAATTTGGTATTTGCTTCACAAAACATAAAAAGTTCATCTGAGATACAGTGCTGGAGGGAGTTCTGTCACGTGTGGTGGGTCAGGGTCTGCAGGAGAATGCACCAACCAGGCTTCTATCCCACATAGCTTGCCCCAATAACCATAGCAACCTGATTCTGAATATTGCCCTGAAAACTCTCCATTTAACAAGATGCCTTTACATATAAGGGTCTGATGTCTGCACTATATCAGTCACAAAAAATTTGGAAGCCAATGGCAGATTCACATGGCCCCACCATGATGTTTTATCACACACCTGCCCACCACTGCTCTAGCCCCCCTACTCAGCAGGCTCCAAATTACTGGCTTCTCTTGTTCTACACCATTTTAATGAAACCCAGTCAAAAACAAGGCACTGTCTGGTATACACATGATCAGCAACAGGACATCAAAAGTTTCTGCAGTGCCACCTGGTCATGGGAATTTCAAAAATTTCATGGTATTTATCTAGAAATTTTTCAAGGATGAAGTTAGAGGCACTGTGGGTTTCAATTCATTCAGGAACCATTAAGTGTTGAGAAAGTTCATTACAATGAACGCTCTGGAGAACTCTCACAGTCAATGCTTCTCAAACAGTTGCCAAAAGGTCTCCTAAAGCCAGGCCAACTGACATCTACAATGTGAGGTCCATGTGTGTTTTGACTCTCAAATATGGGTGCTAAGTCTTTCAGAATAAAATCATGTGATATCCAGGCTGAGATTCTCAGGCCTCTGTGGAAACCACCCTGGGCCTAGATCTCAGTTTCCAAGAGTGAGTCTCATGCGTGGCCTCCTAAAATCCCAACACAATTCATGGCAATACTTCTCTGAGGTCAGTTTCAGAACTCAGTCTCTAAGGGGAATCACACCAGAGTTCAAGCCCAGGTGGACCCAGTCATCCCTTCCATCCGCCAAAAAATGACCACAATTAAAATCAAAACACTCCCACAGGGCCATCATCTTCTTCCATGTAGACACTCATCATAACCTCCAGCTGGAGGTTTCTATGAGCCCAAATAAGCTCACTTGCCCCTCATTTGCCTAAAATCATGATGGCCTGGACACTCTTCCTGTGAACCAGGAATGATCAAATATTCCTGCTGTTAAAGTGTTCCACTTCTCCAATTTGAGGCCTACTGGCTGTAGGGTATAGATTCTTTATGTGATTTGGAGTCATGAGAAAACCCAAGCAAATATGGGCTAGCCTCTGCAGGGATTTCAAGAACTCATTTGACCCAAAGGATCCCTATTCTCACTTTATGGAGGTCAGGAACCTAAAACAAGAAGGCAAAAATATTCATCAACAATGACTGCTCTTTTGGCCATTTTAGTTTTGGAAGCACATGGGATCTTTCTTTAGATCCATCAGGTGCTGAGAATCAAAGCCACAACCTCATACAAGGACAAGAGGCTGATTCAGACACATCTCATTCCAAATCAATTAAGCAAAGAGCCACAGGTGATGTCCATACATTTCCATATGAAAACAGTTTTCTTCAGGCTACACAAAGGGGTGGCCTGAGGCAAAGACCTTCCTGACATTCAGGGTAATAGAAATAGAAGTAAGCAAATGGCCCAAAGAAGGGTTTCTCCACTGAGACTTTACTGGTCACACTGAAATCTGAGTTTTCTTAGATGCTCCCATTCCCTTCAGCAATCCAGCACATGGCCATGTCACAGAATCTTGTGGTGTTACATATTTGGGAAACAAAACCATGAGCCTATTCTGGAGAGTGGCCAGAATTCACGAAGAAAACAGGAACTTTAGAAGATAGTAGATGTTGCCCATCCATAAGGCAAGCTGCAGTCCATTCATTAATTGGGCAGTATGAATGCGGGGAAGCTTTCAACTAGAGACAACACATCCATTGATGCATTCTCTTTTCTAATGTCTACAACCAGGGATACAGTGGGATACACAGACCTAGAAACACTCACCATGTCAAACGACTTACTAGAAACAGTCCACTCCAAACCAAACAAACCACTTTTCCTACCTATTCTCAGAACATGAGAAAAAACCACAAACTCACACCTACAACGGCAAAGGCACTTACTTCCCCCAAATAGGTCTGTGACTATCCGGAGTGTCTTCTGACTGGTGGGCCATATTATGTTCCCACAAAATGGCCTGTCCTGTTTCAGATCTGGTCTCCTTGTCCAACTCTGTGAAGTTGTCAGGAGCCAAAGGTGAGCCACTACCTGCTTTCTCAGGAAAGGCCCCTCATCAGAGCTCTGCTGGCATTTTTCCATCCTCACATCAGTAGGTACCAAGAAAGACTGACTATGTCTTTGGGAAAAGCAAACAAGTTAGCCCACTGGAACTGGGAGTGGGACTGGCTCTGGGTGCCTTCCTTCCTGGATCCCAGGTTCAGAGAATTCCATCACCAAGGAAGTGAAGTGAGGTCACTTCTTTCAGGAACTGAATATGGTCACTACCTTGGTAACCACTTTGTGCTAACAGTTGCATCCAGGGTTCCCATGAGATGGAGGCTGCCCCAACATCCTGTGACACATTCAGAAGTTAGAATGGTATATCAACCATAGGCACCAGGGAACAGCTCTCCACAGAGGCCTGGTTCAGTCCATCTTCTCTTCATTAAGAAGAGAGAGGCTGATTCAGACTATCAATTAATCCTGACCAGGTTGATTGCCATGGAAGATGACTATTGCTCTCTCAGGTCCTACATAGCTGCCTATATCTTCTGCAAGGATCATTTCTCCATGGATCTTTGATGTTCTCAGCAGGTGGAAGATCATCTACATTCCTATATTGTAAGACCCACACTGTCCCTGCTCTTAAGTAAGTTATACTGAGGGAACAGTGTATGGTTAGGGTTAATAACATGTTCAATTTGGGTTACAAATCATTCTGCGGGATGAATAATGGTATTGGCAAAATGCGATATTTACAAGAGTATATATGTGAAACATAAGTATGAAAGCAGAAATCTAGGTAAGATTTGAAGCCCAGAAGGGCATTGGGGACTTGAGTGGGATACTTAGCTTTGAGTAATGTGCAGCACAGATGTCTCAGATAAATCAATATACACTGGCATCGTACCTTGTACCTTGGATATTGAATGTTGAAGAGAACATCCAGTCAAAAACTGATAGTCGGTAGGATTAGGAAGGTAGTTGGAAGGTTTAGAAAGAAGAGTGAGTATAGGATTTGGACCAAAAGTTCTTTCGCAATAAGATTTCGGGTAGAGAGTGTATGTAAATGTAAGCACATGTGAAGAGTCAGTCACAATGATGAACTGGGGAAAAATATAGGAAAGCAGATATCAATAGAGACATTAGGAAATCAAGCAAAGTACAAATTGTGTGATAGGGTTAGACATTGTCAACAGGTTTGAAGTTGAATATATAATCTTAAGAAGAAACAAATATGTAGTCAAAAATAGAATTGATATTTGAGAGCATTAGGCAACCTGGACATGGATGTTTTTAGTAATCCATGCTCACTTTCCATTTACACTTTGGTACAATTGTAAGTGTGACCTTTGCTTTTTGTGTCCAGAATATTTCTGTAATAAAATGTGTATGTAGATCAGGTGAAAAGAGTATTTCTTCCACCAATTCTGCGAGCAATATTTTGAAGACTTACAAATTAGTATGGGGGTACAAATAGGTGTACCCTGTTTCAATGAATACAGACATAATGCATGAATAGACCATACTGTGAATAAATAATATAACTGGATCCACTTTAAATAATGGATTGAATAAATATCTGAAAATTTATAAGAAATTTTATATTGATATGCAATCATTCATTCCAACCAGTTATATATCTAACGATAATCTTAGGATTATGGTTTATCATGAAGGGTGTGTGAGATTTGGTTCAAAATTGATTATGGAAATCGAAAATAATATATTTGGAAAAAAGTCTCATGAATAGACCAGTCAAGAAACATAGAGGAATACATGTGTTCTGGAGCAGGAAGTGATTGAAAGTGAAACAAATGCCTATAAATTTGCTAACTAGTGAATAAAATATATATACTGAGATTTGCATAAACTGAAGAAATAGTAATGTACCAGTGTGGAATAAAAATTAATGTCAAAATACACATCATGTCCCATAGGAACCTACATGCATTGATGTTAAACTGGGTCAGTTAAAGTAGACATATTAGGATTTGTATGCACCTTTTACTGAAGTTAGTTTTCAGTACTAGGAAACAAATATGTATTTCGGGTGGATGAATATTTCTAAGAATAATCTTGTGAAAAGTTGATTATTAATCCACATACATGAACATGAATGAATTTAGGGAGTGTATATAAGACACACATATTTCATATTTTTAAAAATATGGAGAGTATATATATATATATAATATATATATATATATATATATATACTCTCCATATATATATATATATGTATATATATATATATATATATATATACATATATACACACACACACACACACACACACACTAACACAGACATTAAAAAGTAGCAATATATATGCCAATCGAAATTCATCATGAAATATATATCATAAAGATGCAAAAACATTCATTTTAGTGAACATGGGTTTATGTATAATGTTGTTCCACTGGGAAGCTCACCCATAGGTTGAATTTTCAGTTCCAACAGCGTTTAGGAGGAGTGATCACTTCTCACACTTTGTATCTGCTAAGTCATATACCTCACAAGGATGCACGTGTGATACCTTGTAGGATTCTATTTGTGCATATAAAAATACATGTGCTGAATAAGCTCCAGAGAATGGGAGACAGTAATTCACATATTTGTTAACTTTAAAAACACATGGAGAACTATTTCAATTAAATATTGAATAGATTTATAACACCTACCCTTTATCATGCAAAAGGCAAGTCCAACTCTGAACTGCAAGTATTTATGTACTGTTTGGGTTATTTTCTTCCATCATATTTGGATTAGTAGTCAGAGTCTAGTAGAATATGCGTTAGTGTCAGGGATTCAGAATTTCAAATGGAAAATAGAAAAATTAATCTTCTGACTCTCATCCAGAACAATGCCTTGTCATTACTTTCGCCCCAAGGGAGACACAATTAGAGTAGAAGAGTTACAAAATCTGTGATTACATTTCTGGAATAGAAAATGCTCAGGAGTGCACAAACTTGGAGGTGGAATAGGAGTTTCCAAAAGTAAGGACAGGGTACACACTCCACAAACATGAAGCTCTGCTTGCCTAAAACTTCTTGAGAAACTGCCAGTGAAATTGGGCAGTGAAATATAGGTTGTTGTCAGGAGTTAATCTTCCTTTGTAGTGAGACCCTCAAAGCTGTGTCTGCATCTATGAGACCTGGAGGACAACATTTCTCATTTTCCAATGAACACGAGGCAGCAGTGCTGAATTCTCTCTTTGTAGGTAAACTGTGGGCACTGGGGGCTTATTGTCTCCCCGTGTGGACTGTGAAACCATTTGGTCATCCTCCACTTTTCGTGGTGTTTCTTGCTGCTGCACTTGGAGTTTGGTTCATGCTTCACGAAATATAAGGAGTTCAACTGGGAAACAGTGCTTGAGGTAGTTCTGTCACGTGTGGTGGGTCAGGGTCTGCAAGAAAATTCACCAACCAGGCTTCTATCTCTCAAAGATTGCCCGCTTGTCCATAGCAACCTGATTCTGAACATTGCCCTGAAACTACGCCATATAACAAGATGCTTTTACATATAAGGGTCTGATGTCTGCACTCTGTCAGTTACAAGCCATTTGGAAGCCAATGGCAGATACAAATGGCCCCACCATGATGTTTTATCACACACCTCTCCACCACTGCTCTAGGCCCACTACTCAGCAGGCTCCAAAATACTGGCTTCTCTGTTCTAAACAAATTTCATGAAACCCTGTCAATCAAGGCACTGTCTGGTACACTCATGGTAAGCAACAGGACATCGAAAGTTTCTGCAGTTCCACCTGGTCATGGAAATTTCAAAAATTTCGTGTTATTTATCTAGCCATTTTTCAAGGACGACGTTGGATGCACTGTGGATTTCAATTATTCAGGAACCATTAAATATTGAGAAAGTTCATTTCAAAGAAAATTCTAGAGAACTCTCACAGGCAAGGCTTTCCAAAGAGTGGACAAAGGTCACTTGAAGCCAGGACCATTGAGGTCTACAATGTGAGGTCCTATGTCTTTTGACTCTCAACTATGGCTGCCAAGTCTTTCAGAATAAAATCATGTGATATCCAGGCTGAGATTCCCAGTTCTTTGTGGAAAGCCACCCTGGTCCTAGATCTCAGGTTCCAAGGGCGACTCTCATGTGTGGCCTCCTAAAATCCCAGCACAATTCATGGCAATACTTCTCTGAGATCAGTTTCAAAACTCAGTCTCTACGTGGAAACACACCAGAGTTCAAGACCAGTTGACCCAGTCATCTCTTCCAACCGCCACACCAATGACCAGAATTAAAACCAAAACACTCCCACATGGCCCTCATTTTCTTCCATATAGTCACTCATCATAACCTTGGCTGGAAGTTTTTATGAGGCACACAGCCCAAGACAATGTCAAAATAAGCTCCCTTGCCCTTCATTTGTCTAAAGTCATTGTTTCCTGGACAACGTTCCTGTGAACCAGGACTGATCAAAGAGGCATGCCATTAATACTGTTCCGCTTTTCCAATTTGAGGCATACTGACTGTCGGGTATAGTTTCTTTATGTGATTTGCAGTCATAAGAAAACCCAAGCACCTATGGGCTAGCCTCTGCATGGCTTGAAGAACTCAGTTGACCCAAAGATCCCTGTTATCACTTGATGGAGATCAGGAACCTTACAGAGGAAGGCAAGAGACTTCATCACAATGACTTCTCTTTTGGCCATTTTGGATTTGGATGCACACATGGGATCTTTCTTTAGATCCATCAGGTGCTGAGAATCTAAGCGATAATCTCAAACTGCACTGAGAGGCTGATTCAGACATATCCCTTTGCAAAGCAATTAAGCCAGGAGCCACAGGTGATGCCCATTTATTTCCATTTGAAAACTGTTTTTTTCAGGCATTGGAAATGTGGGGCCTTAGGCAAAGACCTTCCTTACATTCAGGGCAACAGAACAATAGGTAAGCAAAATCCCAAAGCAGATTTTCTCCACTGAGACTTTCCTGGTCACACTGATATCTGAGTTTTCTGAGATATTCACCATTCTCTTCAGCTATCCAGTACATGGCCATGTCCCAGATTGTGGAGGAGATACATATCTTGAACACAAAACCATGAGCCTATGGGAGAGTGGCCAGAATTCAGGAAGAAATCACGAATGTAGGAAGGTAGTAGGTGTTGCCCATCCATATGGTAACCTGCAGTCCATTCATAAATTGGACAGGATGAATTCTGCGAAGATTTCTACTAGACAGGACACATCTATTGATGCATTCTCTTTTCTATTGTCTACAACCACGGACACAGTGGGATATGCAGACATAGAAACACTCTCCTTCTCAAAGGACTTACTAGAAACAGTCCACTCCAAACCAAACAAACCGACTTTCCTACATATTCTCAAAACATGAGACAAAATCAAAAACACACACACACACACACCCACAAAGGCACCTTCTTTCCCCAAATAGGTCTGTGACTATCCAGAGCGTCCTCTGACTGGTGGGCCATACTATGTTCCCCCGAAACGGGCTGTGCTATGTCAGATCTGGTCTCCTTGGCCAAAACTGTGATGTTATCAGGAGCCAGCGGTGAGCCACTGCCTGTTTTCTCAGGTAAAGCCCCTCTTCAGAGCTTTCCTGGCATTTGTCCATCTTCAATTTAGTTGCCAAGAAAGACTGACTCTGTCCTTCTTAAATCCAAACATTTGAGACCACTGGGACTTGGACTGGGACTGCCTCAGGGTGCCTGGCTTCCTGGATCCCAAGTTCAGAGTGTTCTATCAACAAGAAAGTGACATAGGTCACTTCATCTAGAACTGAATGAGGTCACTGCCTTGGCAACCACTTTGTCTTAACAGTTGCTTCCAAGGGTCCCTGAGATGGATCCTGCCCCTACTTCCTATGACAGTTTCACAAGCTAGAATGGAATATCAACCACAGGCACCCAGGAACAGCTCTCCACACAAGCCTGGTTTGGTCTATCTTCTCTACATTAAGAAGAGAGAGACTGCTTCAGACACATCCCTTCATCCTGACCTGTTTTTTTTTTTGTCATGAAAGATGACTTTCGCACTCTCAGGTCCTTCATAGCTGCCTACATCTTCTTTAGGGATCATTTCTGCATGGACCTTTGAGGTTCTCTGCAGGTTGAAGATCTCCTACATTCCTGTATTGTAAGACCAACTCTGTCCCTGCTATTCTGTAAAGTTAGATTGAGGGAACAGTGTATGGTTACGGTTAATAACATGTTTGATTTGGGTTCGGATCATTCTGCTGGATGAATAATGGTATTGGGAACCTGCGATATATATAAGATTATATAGGTGAAATATATGAATGAAAACAGAAATCTCGGTAACATTTGAAGCCCAGAAGGGCATTAGGTCCTTGATTGGGATACTTAGCATTTAATTATGTTCTGCACAGATGTCTCAGATAAATCTATACACAATGGCATAGGACCTGATACCTTGGATGATTGAATGTTGAGGAGAACAACCATTCAAAGAGGGAGAGTCGGTAGGATTAGGAAGATAGTTGGTAGGATTAGAAAAAAGTGTGAGTATAGCATTTGGACAAATAGTTCTTTAGCAATAGGTTTTCAGGTAGACAGAAAATGTAAATGTCAGCACATGTGAAGAGTTAGTCACAGTGATGAAATGGGGAAAATATGTAGGAAAGCAGATATCAATAGCGACATTAGGAAATCAGGCAAAGTATAAAGTGAGTGATAGCAATAGACACTTTCAACAGGCTTGAGATTGAATATATAATCTTAGGAAGTAACAAATATGTAGTCACCAATAGGATTGACATTTGAGAGCATTAGGCAACGTGGACATGGGTGATTTTCATAACCCATACTCACATTCCATTTAGGCTTTGGTACAATCGTAAGTGTGACTTTGCATTTTGTGGCCAGAATATTACTGTGATAAAACGTATATGTAGATCAGGTGACATGAGTCTTTCTTGCACCATTTCTTGGAGCAATATTTTGAAGGGGTATAAATTAGTATTGGAGGTACATATAGGTGTACCATGTATGTATGAATATAGAGATAATGCATGAATAGACCATACTGCGAATAAATAATATAACTTGTTCCAACTTTAAATAATGGATTGAATTGATATCTGAAAATACACAGGAATCATATATTTATATATATACATTCATTCCAACCAGTAATACATCTAATGGTAATATTACGGTTGTGGTTTATCATAAAGAGTGTGTGAATTTTGCTTCAAAATTGATTATGGAAATCGAAAATAATGTGTTTGGAAAGAAGTCTCATGAAATGACCATTCAAAAACAAGGAGGAATACATATGTTCTGAAGCAGGAAGTGATTGAATGTGTTACAAATTTCTTTAAATTTGTGAACTTGTGGATGAAATGTATATTCTATGATGTACAAAAACTGCAGAAATAGTAATGTACCAGTGTTTAATAAAAATGAAAGTCAAAATACACATCATGTCCCATAGGAATCTACTTGCATTGATGTTAAAGTGGGTCAGCTACTGTAAAAATAAAAGGATTTGTTTGCACCATTCACTGAAGTAACTTTTTAGTACTAGAAAACAAATATGTATTTCAGGTGGATGAATATTTTTAAAATAATCTTATGAAAAGTTTAATATAAAACCACATACATGAACAAGAATGAATTTAGGGAGTGTATAATAGGACACATATATTTTATATTTTGAAAAATCTAGAGAGTATATATATATATATATATATATATATATATATATATACACACACACACACACACACACAAAACACACACAGAGACATTGAAAAGTAGCAATATATATGCCAATTAAAATTCATTGTGAAATATATATCATCCACAGATCCAAAAATATTAATTTTACTGAACATGGATTTATGTATAATGTTCTTGAACTAAGAAGCTCACTCATAGTCTGAATTTTCAGTTCCAAAAGTGTTAATGAGGAGTGATCTCTTCTCACACTTTGTATCTGCCAAGTTAGCCACCTCTCAAGAATATACGTGTGATACCAGGTAGGATTCTATATGTGCGTATAAAAATACATGTGCTGAATAGGCTACAGAAAAATGGAGACAGGAATTCACAGATGTGTTAACTTTAAAAACACATGCAGAACTATTTCAACAAAAAATTGACAAGATTTATAACTCCTACCCTATATCATACAAAAGGCAAGACCAACTATACACCATGCCTCTTCTGAAGTGCTAGTATTTCTATTCTGTTTCGGTTATTTTTCTCCATCATATTAGAATTAATAGTCAGAGTCTAGTAGGGTATGGGTTAGTGTCAAGGATTCAGTATTTCGAATGGAAAATTGAACAATGAATCCAATGTGTATGTAAATATGTGCTACACAAAATTATTCCCACTCTCAACCAGAACAATGCCTTGACAATGCCTTCACCCCAAGTAAGACACAATTAGAGGAGAAGATTTAGAAAATCTGTGAATAAATTTGTGGAATGCAATATGCTCAGGAGCTCACAACCTTGGAAGTGGTAGAGTAGTTTCCAAAAGTATGGGACAGGGTAAAAACTCCACAAACATGGAGGTCTGCTGGCCTAGAGACTTCTTGAGAAACTGCCTGTGAGGTTGGGCACTTGAAAAATATGTTGTTGTCAAGAGCTTTAGCTTCCTTTCTAGGGAGACCATAAAAGCTTGGTCTGCATCTATGAGACCTGGAGGACATGGTTTCTTATTTCCCAATGTACATGAGGCAGCAGTGCTGAATTCTCTTTTTAGATAAACTGTGGCCACTGGGGGCTAAATGTGTGCCGGTGTGCACTGTGAAGGCATATGATCATCTTCCATTTTCGTGGTGTTTCTTTCTGCTGCACTGAGAGTTTGGTATTTGCTTCACAAAATACAAGAAGTTTAACTGGGTCACAATGCAAGAGGAAGTTCTGTCATGTATGGTGGGTCAGGTTTTGCAGGAGGATACAAGAACCAGGATCCTATCCCACATATCTTGCCCCCTTGACCATAGCAACCTGATTCTGAACAATGTCCTGAAACCTCTCCATATAACAACTTGCCTTTACATGGAAGGTTCTGCTGGCTGCACCATGTCAGTCACAAGCCATTTGGAAGCCAATGGAAGATCCACATGGCCCCACCACAGAAGTTTTATCACATACCTGCCCACCACTGCTCTAACCTACTACTCAACAAAGTCCAACTTACTGGCATCTCTGTTCTACACCATTTACATGAAACCCAGTCAATCAAGGCACTGTCTGGTATATTCATGATCAGCAACAGGACATCGAAAGGTTTTCCAGTGTCACCTGGTGATGGGAAATTCAAAAATTTCATGGTATTTATCTAGCCATTTTTTAAGGATGAAGTTGGAGGCACTGTGAGTTTCAATTTTTTCAGGAACCATTAAATGGTTAGGAAACTCATTTCAATGAAATCTCTGGAGAACACTCACAGGTAAGGCTTCCCAAAGAGTGGCCAGAAGATCATATGATGCTATGCCCATTTAGGTCTACAATGTGAGGTCCATATGAGTTTTGACTCTCAACTATGGGTGTCAAGTTTTTCAGAATAAAATTTGTGGTATCCTGGCTGAGAGGCTCAGTGCTCTGTGGAAAGCCACCCTGGGCCTAGAACTCAGTTTCCAAGGGCGATGCTCATGCCTGGCTTCCAAAAATCTCAACACTATTCATGGCAATACTTCTCTGAGGTCAGTTGAAGAACTCAGACTCTAAGGGAATCACACCAGAGTTCAAGAACATGTGGACCAAGTCATCTCTTCCAACCGCCACCCAAATGACCACAATTTAAACCAAAACACTCCAACGTGGCGCCCATCTTCTTCCATATAGACACTCACAATAAACTCCACTATGGCTGGAGTTTTCCATGAGGGGCATAGCCCAAGACCGTGTTCAAAATAAGCTCTTTTGCACCTAATTTGCCTAAATTCAGGGTGGCCTGGACACCCTTCTTGTGAACCAGAAGAGATTAAATAGGCCTCCCGTTAATACTGCTCCGCTTCTTCAATTTGAGGCCAAATGACTGTGGGGTTTGGATTCTTTATGTGAATTGGAGTCTTGAGAAAACCCAAGCAACTATGGGATAGACTCTGCAAGGCTTTGAAGAACTCATTTGACCCAAAGGATCCCTAATCTTGATGGAGGTCAGGAAAGTTACAGAGGAAGGCGAGAGACTTTATCCACAAGGACTGCTCTTTTGGCCATTTTGGTTTTGGATGTACACATGGGATCTTTCTTTAGATCCATCAGGACCTGAGAATCTAAGCCACAGCCTCACACAGGGTAAATAAGCTGATTCAGACACATCCTTTCCAAAGCAATTAAGCAAAGAGCCACAGGTAATGCCCATTCATTTCCATTTGAAAACTGTTTTCTTCAGGCTTCACAAAGTGGTGGACTGAGGAAAAGACCTTCCTGACATTCAGGGCAACAGAAGAGTAGGTAAACAAAAGGCCCCAAGCAGGGTTTCTCCACTAAGACTTTCCTGGTCACACTGATATCTGAGTTTTCTGAGATGCTCACCATTCCCTTCAGCTATACAGGACATGGTCATGTCACAGAGCTTCGAGGTTGTACATATCTTATACAGAAAACCATGAACCTATTCTGGAGAGTGGCCAGAATTCAGGAATAAAACAGAAACTAAGGAAGATAGCAGGTGTTGCACATCAATAAGGCAAGCTGCAGTCCATTCATAAATAGGGCAGGATGAATGCTGTGAAGCTTTCTACTAGACAGGACATATTAATTGATGCATTCTGTTTTCTAATGTCTACAACCACGGACACAGTGGGATACACAGACATAGAAATTCTCGCCTTGTCAAACGACTTACTAGAAACAGTTCACTCCAAACAAAACAAACCGCCTTTCATACCTATTCTCAGAACATGAGACAAAACCACAAACCCACACCCACACCACAAAGGCACCTCCTTCCCCCAAGTAGGTCTGTGACTATCCGGAGTGTCCTCTGTCTGGTGGGCCTTATTATGTTCCCTGGAAATAGCCTGTTCTGTCTCAAATCTGGTCTTTTGGCCAACTCTGTGAAGTTGTCAGGAGCCAGCGGTGAGCCACTGCGTGCTTTCTCAGGAAAGGCCCCTCTTCATAGCTTTCCTTGCATTTGGCCATCCTTACATCAGTAGGTCCCAAGAAAGACTGAGTCTGTCCTTGGTAAATCAAAATAAGTTTGACCACTGGGACTGGGACTGGGACTGGCTCTGGGTGCCTGGCTTCCTGGATTCCAAGTTCAGAGAGTTCCATCACCAAGGAAGTTAGTTGAAGTCACTTAATTTTGGAACTGAATGAGGTCACTGCCTTGGCAACAACTTTGTCCTAACAGTTGCTTCCAAGGTTCCCATGAGAGGGAGGCTGCTCCTACTTCCTGTGACACTTTCACAGGTCAGAGTGGTATGTCAACCATAGGCATGCAGGAGCAGCTCTCAACACATGCCTGCTTTGGTCCACCTTCTCTACATTAAGAAGAGAGTGGCTGATTCAGACACATTCCTTCATCCTGAGCAGGTTTTTTGCCATGGAAGACTTTTGCTCTCTCAGGTCCTTCATACTTGCCTACATCTTCTCCAGGGATCATTTCTACGTGGACCTTTGAGGTTTTCAGCAGGTGGAAGATCCTCTATTTTCCTGTATTTTAATACCAATTCTGTCCCTGCTCTTCTGTAAAATTAGATTGAGAGAACAGTGTATGGTTAGGATTAATAACAGGTTCGATTTGGTTTAGAAAGAAAACTACACGGTTGAGCAAACAGGGTCCTACAGTTAGCAATAATATGAGGAATTTTAATGGACCAGCCATGGCAGATAAAAGCGCAGTTAATCAGGTCACTATGTGAACCAAGACTCAAACCTCCCTTTTGGGGCCTCTGTCTCTCTTTGACGCTCTTCAAGTCGTTTTCTTAATTTATTCATAGATTCTTTTACAACTCCAGTATTGTCGGCACAAAAACAACATTCTTCCCTCAATGCAAGCAAAAAGGCACCTTTCTCTCATGAAGAGGAGGTCCAACACTCGCCTGCTTTGTAAAACAACTTCAGAAAGAGAGAGGTTAAAACTCCTGTAAAGCTGTGATGTCGGTTTTTAATGTCTTTAAGGTTTGGCCTATTTCTGCTTCTAATTGTGTCTTTGTTGTGTCTCATGGACTAGCCTACCCCTTAAGCAACTATTATTTCTAATAGGATGGCTAAAGTGAGGGATACAGGTTCCCGCTGGAACCGGGTTGTATGCCCCCCTATTTGATCTTTAAATGAACCTACGTCATGATAGAGAACTCTGGAAAACATCTGCATCATTACATAATTAATCACATATATTGACCATTTTATGAAAACATAAATAATGTTAAAGTGTATAGAATTATACTGTTGTAGGGATGGACAAGGAAAGGGACCTAAGATAGCACCAAACACAGGAAAACAGCCTTATTTGGTTGCATCCGGATTTAGAGGGCATTGCTTCTGTTGTAATCAATTAATCCCCTGAACCCCAAGTTTTGGTAGTTTTAGAATTTGTACCCAACATGTAAGGGAAGTGGATCAGAAGTTCACAGTCTGTAGAAATTCACAAAAATCAGTTTTTGTTTCTGTTTTTGTTCCTCTGTTCTGGGCAAGTTAACTTTTCAAGGACACCTTGGAAAGGGAGAGCTTTTTTGTCTCTTTTTTTTTCTCCCTGCCAGCTGTCACCATGAAGCCCAGTTGGTAACTTTTTTATCTTAGAAATGTAGTCATCTCTGTGAAGCCCCAGCTCAAGGCTAGAGGCTTTGTTCACATATTTTGTGAAAACCTAGTAAGGCGGTGTCAAGCTTAGGGGTGGTGATTTTTCCAGCCAGTGGCCAAGTAGAACAGGGCAACACGAAAAGTGGAAGTTTATCTACATTGAACTCTTTCAGAGCGACTCTTTTGCTGAAAGACCTAATGTAAGCCTCGGTGAAGACTTCTGGAGAAGGTTATTTAAGACATATCTATGGACCTTGTACAGAGGGGGAAGACTGGGAAGGCGAGGCTGAGAGCAGCTCCGTGGATCTGAGAATGAGGAAGATGAGATGTAAAAGAATAATGGAAAAGGGGTTTGGGATTTTCCTAGAACAAAACTTGAGCAGTAGAACAGGTAGAGCAGAGGTGAAGATGGGAGTGAGTATTCCAAAAACCCTTGAGGGACTTTAAATTTTTAGAAACCTGTTTTCAGTGATGACAAAGCAACTTTAAAGGCCATTTTTATTACATCTTGGATAGGGGTCTGAGGGCTCTTCTCAGCTGGTTTGAGCTTTGGTTTAGCTTCTTAGAGGACTTGGTGGGACCTAGTGCACGCACAGACAGAAAAAGAGAGGAGTGAGTGAGTGGAGGGGTACCTCGGTACCTGCTACCTCAGCAAGGGGGCAATGGTCTGAGAACTGGCAGAGGTTTGGGTTTTTGATCTAGTAATTGGAGGTGAGAAATCACGTTGCTGAGGTGGGAGTGACAGCAGAGACTCTAGAGCAGAAGACTGAGGGTGAGGAACTATTGGAGAAGCATAGTACAGGATGTGAGTGAAGGAGGGAAAAGGATTCCACATAGGGGAATTTTCCCCTTTTGAGCACTTGCCGAAGTTAAAAATGTCACGCAGAATTTGAGGATCTAGAGAACCCTCTGGGGGCCATAGCTTTTGGTTGTCTAATTGGTAATATGGCCAATGCTGTGTACTGAATGTGATGAGGAGTTTGGGTTCCACCAGGCAGCCCCGGTATGCTCACATCCCCATGAGTTACACAAGAAGTTGGCTTTTCCCCCACACAGCCATGGCTATTTGTGGCTTTGATAGTCCGCCGGGCATACATCATAATCTAGGCTAGCCAACCTGAATCTGGCTCGCGTTTCTGTGCATCCATAATGTTTGTTTCAATTATCTATGGAACGGAAGGGATTTAATGAAACTTTAGTGGGATCCTCTTCATCAGGGTTATCTCAATAGGAAAGACGTATACCAAGCTGAAAAATGTCTGGGTGGAGAGATAGCCACCAGGTCCCTAAGGGGGCTGTATGCGAGATATACCATACTTCTTGTCTAGTAGGATTTGAGATCAGCCTTCACTGCTGAACAGGCTGATGAGGGTTAGGAGTACTGGTGGCCAAGTTGAGAGTCTACAGTGTTGTCCACATAGCGAATACGAAATTTGAAATGGTTACCAGTCTTTTCCAGTTTCCAACCAGAGTCTGGACACAGCGAAGGCTTTAGATGAGAGGCATGGATCCAAAAAGTGATTCTGTCTACTTTTACCGCTGTAGGTGTTATAAGTAGCACCTGGTATGTTCCTTTCCAGCGGGGTTCTAGGAATGACACCTGATGTTGTCTTATGTAGACGAAGTCTCTTACTTGATATTGATGTGGAATCCCCTCGTCCCCAGGTTGGTAGGCAGTGGCCAGCTGTTTCCACAGTTATCACTGAGTTCTTTCAATGGCTTTAAGTCTGTCAAGCAAGGGGTGTGGAAGGGATTGTTAGGCCTTAGAGTTGGGGATTAGGTCCCTTACTGGATGATGGTCATCATAGAGAATTTCATAGGGGGTGAGGTTACACAGAGAAACTGAGGGAGTATTTCTCGCATGAAACAGTGCATAAGGCAGGAGCATAGTCCAATCTTTTATGCCAGTCTCTAAGCTTAATTTTGTTAAGGTCTCTTTAATGGTTCTATTTATTTTTTCTACCTCTCCTGAGCTCTGGGGTATATAAGCATAATGTAACTTAAAATTAATCCACACGTGACTTACCTGGGCAATGAACACAAGTCCATTATCAGACCCTATTACCTTAAACAGACCATATCTTGGAAAAATATCTTCCAGGATCTTCTTGAGAACCATTTGGGCCGTTGTTTTTTTTTTTTTTTTTTTTTTCCTGTGTGTGTGTGTGTGTGTGTGTGTGTGTAAGGCTTCAATCCATCCTGAAAATGTATCGACAAAGACTAGGAGATATTTAAGTCCATACCTTGCTGGCTTAATTTCAGTAATGTCCACTTCCCAGAATTTTCCTGGTCTGGTTCCTCATAGGTGCTTTCCTCTAAGAAACTTGGAAGGGTAAGCATTAAACAATTGACTGACCCAACAGGCTTTTGTTACCGGTTCAGTTTTTTTCTTTTGCTGTGTGTTGGTTAGTGGAAAACTCTGTTCTTAATCCTACAGGAGTGCCTGCAGTTTCTTTGAACCAAGGTGAGTGAGTTGACGTACATTTTTAACTTAGTGTAGGGCTTTCTGTAATTGCAGGCTGAGCTCAGTAAAGTTGAGGCGTTCAGTGTCAGTGTCCTTAGATGTTATCTAAAACTTCCTGTTACTCAGGGGTCCATTGGAATTGGGCATCTCCCTTTAACAGCGGGTATAAAGGAGCAGCTAAGGACGCGAACCCATTTATCCATAACCTGCAAAACCCAGCAATCCCAAGAAACTCTCTTAGTTGTCTGCTGTAAGATGGGGTTGGTATCTGCTCAACGGTTTGTTTTCTGGGCTCAGTGAGCCATCGTTTACCGCCCCTGAGGAAATAGTCATGGAAGGTTACTTCTTGCTGGCAAATTGGGCAATTTTGGCAGAAGCTCTATACCCGAGTTGAGCAAGCTCCGATAATAGTGCTTGGGTCCCAGTTCAGTTTTCCTTGGTGTTGGATGCCAGTGGCAGGTGATCCACATATTGAAGCTGGGTGACTTCGGGGTGTGTAGTTCTGAAATTGTTGAGATCTCTGTGGAGGGCTTCATCAAAGAGAGTGGGGGAGTTTTTGAACCCCTCTGTGAGTCTAGTCCAAGTTAGTTGACTATACTTTCCGGTTTCTGGGTCTACCCACCCAAAAGCAAACAGCAACTGACTATCTTTATGCAGAGGCAAGCAAAAGAAAGCTTGTTTTAAGTCCAGAACAGTATACCATTTCTGCTCAGGGTTCAGAGTGCTAAGCAGTTTGAACAGATTAGGTACTGTGGGGTGAATGTCCTGCACTCTGTTGTTGATCTCTCTTTGGTCTTTAACAGGTTGATAGTCCCCGGTTCCTGGCTTTTTCTTCTAATAACAGGGGAGTGTTCCAGGCCAATTGACAGGGCCTTAGGACCCCTAAGGCCAGATATTTCTGAATATAGGGCCTTATCCCATCTTTAGCTTTTTATGCTTAGAAGATATTATTTGACATTGATTGGGGAGGCTGAGGTTTTTAACTCCACTGTTATTGGAGGTTGTTTCACGGCCAGGCCTAACACAGCAGTTTTTGCCCAGGCATCTGGGTAATCTGTTATCCATTTCTGCGGTAGCTTGCCTGTTTGATCAGTCTTGGGGGGTGTGAAGAGTGGATGTTTATCTTCTACTAATATAGTTACAGCCGTGACTATAGGAGTTTTTACTGAAGGATTTAGAAATTTCTTTTGGGGGCTTTCAGGGTTAAAAGTTATTTTGGCCCAGAGCTTGGTGAGCAGATCTCTGCCCATCAATGGGTGCGGGCATTCTGGGATTACTAGGAAGGAGTGATGGATTTTTCCTTTCCCCAGGTCCATGGTCTTCTTAGTAGTCTAAGCCCGATATTTACTGCCATTAGCCCTTTGAACTACAGACCTTTTATTTGATAGACGGCCCAATGGGGCCCTAAGGGCTGAGTATACTGCTCCTGTATTCATTTCAAAGTTTACTGGGGTCCCCTACTCTTCAAAAGTTACCCTGAGCTAGGGGAAGGAATCTGAGCCCCAACTTTCTTAGTCATCCTCCAGAGTCAGAATGGCTGGCTGGCGTGTCTGTCTCTTTATAGGGCACGCTTTGGCCCAGTGTCCTTTTTTTTTATGGTAGGCACATTGATCTGAGGCCAGGGGTGGCCTCTGGCACGGGCCCAGGTATCCCTTCCTGTCACCTTATGTCTTAATTTCTGGCCTCTTTCTTGTTGTGACCAGGATCTAAGTCAATGCCTTAGTCTTTCTTTTGCTTCTCTCATCATCCCTTTGCTCCCTTTCTTTTTCCCTGTTTCTCTTTTATAGTATATTTTTTTGGCTTCTCTGACTAAATCTCTCTTTTAACTTTTTTTTTTTTTAATATCCATGGCAGCTTCCCCAATTAAGGCCATCATGGCAGATGCCTTTTGATCTGCTGCCTGAGGATCGAAAGGAGTATATCTCTTATATGCCTCCATAATTCTCTCTAGAAACATAGAGGTAGATTCATCAGGCCTTTTAATAATTTCTCTTACCATGGCCAAATTAGTTGGTCACCTAGCGGCCCCTTGGATACCCGCTATTAGAGCCTGGCAATAATTGGACATATGCTCCCTATCTTCAAAGGTGTTGGGGTCTCAGTTGGGTTGGTTTAAGGGGAAGCCGGCTTTGATTATGTTGGGAAGTTGTGTTGGTCACCCATCAAGTCCGAGGATATTTTTTTCTAGCTTCCAGGAGGTTTTTCCTCTCATTCCTCTGTCGTGAAGAGAGTCCCTAGGAGTTGTTGGCAGTCATCCCAAGTAGGCAGGTGTGAAAACGTTGGCGAGTTCTCTGAGTTTTTTTAGCCGGGCCAGCTTCCTCTAGGGAAGGAGGGGCTGTGTGTGCGATTGGACAGTCATCTGGAGGGTGCTGGGCCATCCTGGCTTCCTCGAATGGTGGAGAGGCTGAGTAAGCAGCAGGGGAATTACTTACAGGGTTTTGGGGGTTGGGGGACAAGGGCAGAGGATAAGGACGAGTAGAGTCTTGAGACTCAGGGAGAACAGAGGGTGGAGGTTGAGGAGCAGAGAGTTTGAGAGATAGAATCATAGGGGAAGGAGTAGGAGTGGGTGCAGGCACAAGGAAAGGCTTCACCCATGGAGGAGGAGATTTGCAGAGGTCCTGACAAGTTAAGATATATGGCTATTGATCTGGATGGCTATGTGGCCCCGGCTGAAACACAATATCTCAGACTTTTCAAATTAGTGCGAAGTAGAAACATCTTTCTAGGGGCCATCCGACAACAAAGGTGGGTTATTCTGAGACACAGAATCTGCCAGGTCTGGTGTTTTAATGAAAAAGAAAGAATCTGAGCCCTTAAGCAGACTTTGGTCCAGTGATTAAGGGTCAGGGACAGAGGCATTGAAGTGCTCTGTCCCATAATGAAATATACACAGACAGTGAAAGCAAAGACACACGACACAGACAAGACAAGACAATAAAGACAGACAATGGACGTCCAATACTGAGACCAGGACTGAGTAGCGGGCAAATTCTGATGGGCTGCCAATTCCAAATCTGAAAGAAAATATCACTGAGTCGAGGAGACTATGGTTCCTCGATTTCCCGAGTCCATCCCACAGGAACATGGCCTGTGGCTCTGTGACATGTGTGTCAGCCACCGTGGGAGAGAGCTCACGCTCTTTACCAATAGCCATTTTGTCAAACCCTAACCTGAATCCTGAAACCAGAAAGAGGGGCCTTATTTACCCCCAGAGGAGCCCATTGGGGGTCTTTCATCTGCAGCTGCCGGATCTCGCTGGGGCCACCAGAAGTAAAGGTCGGGTGAGCGTCGCTGGAAGAGACCACCAAGAGACTGTCTAATAACCTCAAAGGGTTTATTGGGAGTCCGGCATGCAAGGGCTCAGAGATCAGTTGAATAGAGCAGAAAGCCCTGAGAACAGCTTAAGAAGTGCTTATATATTTTCCTTGGAGAGGGCAGGGAGGGAAGTTTATTGATGGTTAAGGGCGAGTGGGCGGTTTGCGTGCAAATGGTTGATGGAGTACATTCTGCAGTTTGGCAGTTGGGGGCAGCACATTCTGGGAACAAGAAGAGCAAACAGTTCTCAAGATTTCAACAGTGTTTTATTAAGCATACAGAAAAACAGGACGTGACAAGTACCTATTTTATTAACCTTTCAATATAAGTATGAAAACAGAAATCTAGGTAAGATTTGAAGCCCAGAAGTTCATTTGGTCCTTGATTGGTATACTTAGCTTTGAATTACATTCCGTGGAGATGTCCTAGAATTATGGATATACAATGACACAGGACCTTGTACCTTCTCAGAGGTCAGTTCCAAAACACAGTCTCTAAGGGGAATCACACCAAAATTCAAGACAAGGTGGACCCAATTATCTCTACCAACCGCCACACAAATGCCCACAATTAAAACCAAAACACTCCGAAATGGCACTCATCTTCTTCCAAATAGACACTCATCATAACTTCTGGCAGGAGGATTCCATGAGAGGCGCAGCACAAGACAGTGTCCCAAATAATCTCCCTTTCCCCTCATTTGCCAAAAGTCAGAGTGGCCTGGACACCCTTCCTGTGAACCAGGAGTGATCAAATATGCCTGCCATTAATACAGCTCTGTTCTTCAATTTGAGGCCTACTGTCTGTGGGGTTTAGAGTCTTTATTTGAATTGGATTCATAAGAAAACCCAAGAACCTATGGGCTAGCATCTGCAGGGCTTTGAAGAACTCAACTGACCCAATGGATCCCTTTTCTCACTTGATGGAGGTCAGGAACCTTACAGAGGAATGCGAGAGACTTCATCAACAATGACTGATTTTTTGGCCATTTTGATTATGGATCCACACATGGGATCTTTCTTTAGACCCATCAGGTGCTGATAATCTAAGCCACAGGCTCACACAGGGCCAAGAGGCGGATTCAGACACATCCCTTTACAACGCACTTAAGCAAAGAGCCACAGGTGATGCCCATTCATTTCCATTTGAAAACTGTTTTCTTCAGGCTTCACAAAAGCGTGGCCTGAGGCAAAGAACTTCCTGACATTCAGGGCAACAGAACAATAGGTAATCAAAAGGCCCTTTGCAGGGTTTCTCTACTGAGACTTTCTGGGTCACACTGATATCTGACTTTTCTGAGATGCTTGCCATTCTCTTCAGCTATCCAGTACATGTCCATGTCACAGTGTTGGAGGTGGTACATATCCTGGATGCAAATGCATGAACCTATTCTGGAGAGTGGCTAGATTTCAGGAAGAAAACAGGAACTTAGGAAAATAGCAGGTGTTGCCCATCGATAAGGCAAGCCCTAGTGCATTCATAAATTGGGCAGGATGAATGCTGGGAAGCTTTCTACTTGACAGGAAACATCCATTGATGCATTCTCTTTTCTAATGTCTACAAGCACGGACACTGTGGGATACACAGACATAGAAACACTCGCCTTGTGAAACAACTTACTAGAAACAGTTCACTCCAAACCAAACAAACCGACTTTCCTGCCTATTCTCAGAACATGAGACAAAACCACAAACACACATCTACACCCACAAAGGCACCTCCTTCCCCAAGTAGGTCTCTCACTCTCCAGAGTATCCTCTGACTGCTGGGCCATACTATGTTCCCCCAATATGGCGTGTCCTGTCTCAGATCTGGTCTCCTTGTCCAACTTTGTGAAGTGTTCAGGAGCCAGCTGTGAGCCACTACCTGCTTTTTCAGGAAAGGCCCCTCTTCAGAGAACTCCTGGCATTTGGCCATCCTCACATCAGTAGGTACCAAGAAAGACTGACTCTGTCCTTGCTAAATTGAAGCAAGTGAGACACTGGGACTGGGACTGAGACTGACTCTGTGTGCCTGGCTTCCTGGATCCCAAGTTCAGAGAGTTCCATTATCAAGGGATTGAGGTGAGGTCTCATCCTTCAGGAACTGAATTAGGTCTCTGCCTTGGCAACCACTTTATCCAAACAGTTGCTTTCAAGCGTACCATGAGAAGGAGGCTTACCCTATTTTCTATGGCACTTTCACAAATTAGAATGGTATATCAACCATAGGCACCAAGGAACCGATCTCCACGAAGGCCTGATTTGGTCCATCTTCTTTATATTTGGAAAAGAGCCTTTAGTCCAGGGAGCACTACAGTAAACCTCTGCACTAAAACTATTAGCAAGCACCTGACGGAGGAGGCCTCCATAGGTAAGTGGCTCCTTTATAACATCTGATATCCAGTTAAGGGAGATCTCTTCTGATGACAGAGATGTGGCACGGGGAGGCTCACATATACTTCTGTGCAGAACAGTAACGAGAATCATTCTGTCCTCTGTTCTGTTCTGTAGGGAATTCCTCTGGAACTGTAGAGAGGTGCCGATGAGCACGCACGCGCTTCTACCCTGGAGCTTTAGCAAGATGTTGCACTGTTCCCCTGTTTCTGTGTTTAGCCACCGGGTTTCTGTTTATTTGTGTTCTGTGTTCTATTTTTTGTTTTTTTGTTTGTTTGTTTTTGTTCGTTTTGTTGTGTGATTTTGGTGGTAAAAACTTAAGTATATTGGACATGAAAATCAGAAATAAAGAGAGTAAGCCTGACACCCCTTTGGACTGTGTTTTAAGGAACTGCAATGAACTTTATCCCCCTTTGCGAAGCAGGATGATAGAAGCCCCTAGCTGGCTGCCTGGAGCACACCCATTGCAGAGGGAAATGCCTGCTGGGGACCTAAGAACAGAGTATCTCCCAGGTTAACAAGTGAAACTCCTTTAAAACCCCTTGTCCCTCCAGATAAAGAGAGTCACAACTTTGGCAGAGTCCCCTGTGTTTCTCCTTTGTTAGCCAAGCAATAAACCTCCTTTTTTCTTTTTCTCAAAACCCAGTCCTCATTATTAAATTGGTATTAATTGGCTTCAAGGTCAGGAACCAAACTTTAAGTTACAAATCTTGTACCCCCCCTCCGCCCCGGAACTTTGTGAGACCTATCTACTGAAATGTTAGGAGATAGAGCATGCTTGGTGTGGAACTGAATCAGAGGAGCTAATCCTGTATGTAAAAGGAGAAACTGAGGGACTCCCAGCAGCTGCCAAAGCCCTGTTGATTCAGGGAATTACCTCCTTCCTTCCCTGCACTGTAAGGATTATGCCACCTCTGTCTTGTTAAAAAAAGAGAAAAAGAAAAAGGGGACACTAAATGCAGTAAAATCACCATGGAGACACTTTATTTTACATTTCAGGTTGCCCCTCTGTGAAAACATCTGGTCCCCTTGTGGGGACAGCTATGGTCCCACTGTTGTATGAGATTTTTCTCTTATCTGCTCTGGTTTAAAGGGTTCTCTCTGACAGCCATAGTCTGGACCTCCTTTTGGTCTGTATTGTGTCTTTCTTTCTGGCCCTTTTAGGCATGTGCAATAATGTGTTGATATTATAAATTGTTTTTTGGGAATGATCTTAGCTGAATGTGTGTCGAAATGATGATGTTTTATTTTAACAATCTGGTATCTGAATGGGTTTTTGAAGCATTGCACAATCTTGCAGTTAAAAGTCGGGTTTAGGTAATTGTTTAGTTTATGATTTCAGATAATTCATGCCAGAGAACTTAAATACTTACAACGGATAACTGAAGAACTCTACTTCCAAGTTGGCAAGAAACTTCCCAATCATACAGTCTTTTTTTTTTTTTTTTTCACCAATTTTGAATTGGGTAGCCTGAGAAAATGTCACTGTGTGTACCAGTGCATTAATTTGGACATGGATAGTAAATCATAGTATGGTGTCTGTTGACCAAACAAGATGTAAAGATATAAAATTTTGTGAATTGTATCTTAAACTTGTATCATAATTTTCAACATCCGAACCTGAAAATTATGGTTAAAATGCCTTAGTCCTGAGATGTCTGTTCAGAATAGCAGTTTTTTTCCTGCTCCTTCCAGACCTCAGCCATGACTTATGTTGAAATGCAAATGAAAGAAGCCTGCAAGCTTTGTAGGAGATTGATTTGAGATCTAAGGGAAAAAAAAGGTAAATTGTATGGTATTTTCTAATTACTGGCAAGTCATTTTTTCTAGGACTCTTATTTTTTTCTGAGATACTTTATGTTTTTTGACCTCATGATTTTGAGCATACAGACCTAGGTTAATGTTTTTCTGATCAGTTCTATCTTTGACCAACTCTGGACTTCTTGAAACATTGCAATAAAGATTTCACCTGCGAAATGCTACGAGGCCTTTACTATTATTATGTGTGCACAATTTTGTTATGTGTTGTATGTCTATATATACATATGTCCGTATATCATATATATGATACATAAATTAACATATATAAGGAGTGCTCATAAAAAAAAGCGCTCATAAAAACAAATTTTAAAAAGTGGATCCAAAGATCTTTAATTCACGTGATTTAAATGTTTCAATTTAAATTGGATAAAGAGATAAAAACAAATGTCTTTAAATTTAAGCTTACAAAGTTTTCTAGGTGTTCAAACATCTAACAAAATATTAACATCTACAAAATGTCTAATATGCCTTGGCTCTAGTACCTTTCCTTCAACATAAAAATGGTTTACACTGTTCAATACGTTTCTCTAACTTTTTGATAAATAAGTAAAGTAAATTTGATATGGGATTACTCATTCATGAGTACTTTAGTTAGATATCTGATTGATTTACTAAGATCTGTATTTTTTTTAGTAAACTCTGTATAAGATTGTAAAAATCAGTCATGTGTTAATGAGGCAAAAATTTCTTAAAACATAAGTTTACCCATAACATTGAGTTTATTAAGATTTATGTTTTCTAGAGCAAGCAACCATAAAAATTAAACAACTGATTAAATAAGAACTGTTATTTTAGAGCACTGTACTGCCATTTCTTTAAAAGCCAAACTTGATTAATGTAGAAACATAAATGTAATTGTTATGCTATTAATGTTTTCATATCTTACAGGTATGCAAGTCTGTAAGGTAGAAACCTTAAAAGAGCATTATATCAAGCTGGTGCTCTGAAGTTGTGTGGTAAAAAATATATTGTGGATTTATTTACCTGTTATCAATAAGATATGTAAATTTTTATGTTACTTTTTACATTGGGGAACAATTTAAATGTATTTTTAAGTTAATTAGAGCCTAATCTTTGTAAAGGTTAAAAACTTTCAGCATTTCTTTAATTCATGTTTTAAATGTGATATCATATGGTGTTAGCTAATGTTCATGTGACCTCAAACAATTTATGTAAACTTTGTCAAAAGATATTTAAAAATAAAGATCAGCTTTAGAATTAAAATACTTAAGATTTATAAAGAGCCCTGCCTTACCTGAGATAAGGCTGTGTGTCCCATCTTACTACATGTGAGAATGACTATGAAACATGTAGGTCAGATAATATTTCTTTAAAGTTATGTTAAAAAGGTTTTTTTTTATTGTCAATATTCCTAGGATCTCAAACAGGGGATATAATGTATAACTCAGCCAAAAAATTCAGGGAAGATATTACACGAACTAAGTATTTTTACTTTTGTTAATTTTAGTTTGAAATTTTCTTATAAGTGATCTAAAGATTCCCTGTTAGTGTTTTACAAATGCGTTGCTATAAGAACACAACATGGGTTTATTCAAGATAATAAGTCATCAACTACAATACAGACAGAATAATACAGATCCCAATTAATAAAAAGGTAATTATAAAGTTATAGACATTAAAGCCCAGTACTCTTAATATAAGGCTGTTAAAATTTATTTGCTGGATGTTTAAGATTAGGATTTAAAATGAATGTTAAATGAAAAGGGCCAAGAAAACCAATATTTGGCTCTTGCCCTCTGAGTCAGTCTGAATCCAGGGAACAGGGGACTTCTCTAAAGAGCTTTGCAACTCTGAGCCACATAACCTCCTGATCAGGGAGATTAATGAGACCACTGGAGAACAGAAAGCCAATCAGTGCATTTGTTACAAAGAGGAGAGTCATCATAGAAAGGAGACATCCATGATGCTTCTGAGGGAAGCCAAATGGTCAAGCAAGACCTGGACCCACCTAGCGCAAATGGCACTAGCAGAACTGAGAATCTCTTCTCAAGTTTCCCCAGAATTGACTCCCATAAAAGGTCAGCTGACTGTTAACAATAGATGGAAACAAAAGTCAGTTTGACTGCTTCATCTTAAACACTTAGCAAAGACAGTTAAGACCAAAATACAGCCACTCCTGGGCATATTAAATAATAATAATAATAATAATAATAATAATAATAATAATAATAATAAAAAAATTTTAAGGTATGCACTTTATCTTATCCTCCCAAAACAAGTAAGACTGTAGGCTACAAAGAAGGATTCTCACACAGGAATGCCTAATACTTATAAAAAGAGACTATCAAGAAGAGCTGCCACAGGCAGAAGTTTTCAGTTTAAGACCTACAGATATTCCTAACCTACAAAGGTAGGCTTGGTGTTTGCTAGTACGATTATCCAGCCCTGAGTAACAGAATTAAAGGTTTCTCTATTAGACGCAGAGGTCATACTAGTAAAAGGATTTTACAAGATCAGATGACATTAAATTATTAAACTGTGTCTTATTGGGAGGGCCAACTGTAACACTTAAAGTTAAATATTAAGTTGACAGTCCTGATAACTGGGGATATTAGGCTGGTGAGGGAATTTCTATACAGTGACATGTTCTAGCTGCTGCAACATTTATCCAGTACTCATGGTTTTTGTTTCACTCATAGAAGAACCCATTCACAGATGACTTTACAACCTGTTCTTCCCCAACCTGACTTCAAACCGAACTGACTTCTAAAAGGCAACTCATGTCTCTCAACTGACTTCTAATAGGCAACTCATGTCCCTCACACCGAGCCCACTCACGTCACCCTGTCTCAGGACAGAAGAAGAAAAAATTAGTGATGCCACTCTTCTTACAACAATGGAGAGAAAGATAAATAGACTATCAATATAAGTAATTAAGAAGGGTAAAATCAGCGAGATCGGTTTTGGGTGAGTTCTAAAAATTTGGAGACTCTTACCTGAGGGATTAAAATTTCCTCAGTGCTCTTCCCATAATCTATCAAAGATTTGAAAGGGACACAGAGAAAAGGGGGGAATTGTAGACCCAACCTGATCTTTTATTAAAATTGGGAGCCATCATGCCACAAAGCCATGAAAAGATAATTTTGGCTTTACCATTAATTACTTCAAATTCTGAACCTGCATGGAATGCCTGCCCGCGCCTTGAACTCACACATGCCTGGCTCTCTGACCAGATAGCAGCCCTCTCAGAAACTTTAGTGACACATCATAAATATTTGCCTTCTCTGGCAAGACAACAACCCTCTCTGAGGCTCTAATGGTCCTCATGAATTCTCATGTAGGGACAGCAAAAAAATTGTAAACTACCTTTAATGTGATGTTTATCAGAGTTCTGTTATCTGTAACCCCCCTTTTGTGTAACTTTCTGGGCTATAAAGCTGGGCTGTAGGAAAGCTGGGGTTGCCGTCTTGTTCCCTTCGTTTTGGGAGGGAGAGGCAGCATGGCCGGTGGAAATAATAAGCTTAATTTTATTTGATTTTAATTTGAGTCAGTGGTCTTTTCTAGCGTCCTGGTCTAACAGGTAAACACTCCAAAAACATGGAGCTCTGCTGGCCTAAAGACTTCTTGAGAAACTTCCTCTGAGTTTGGGCACTTGAAATATATGTTGTTGCAAGGAGATTTAGCTTCCTTTCTAGTGACACCATAAAAGCTGGGTCTGCATCTACGTGACCTGGAGGACATGGTTTCTTGTATTCTAATGAACATGAGGCAGCAGTGCTGAATATTCTATTTGTAGGTAAACTGTGGCCACTTGGTGCTAAGTGTCTCCCCGTGTGAACTGTGAAGCCATTTGGTCATCCTCCACTTTTCGTGGTGTTTCTTGCTGCTGCACTGGTAGTTTGGTATTTGCTTCATGAAATACAATGAGTTCAACTGGGACGAGTATTAGAGGGAGTTCTGTCACTTGTGGTGGGTCAGGGTCTGCAGGAGAATGCAACAACCAGGCTTCTATCTCACAAAGCTTGCCCCTTTGTCCATAGAAATCTGACTCTGAACTTTGCCCGGAAACCTCTCCATATAACAAGAAGGGTCTGCTGGCTGCACCATATCAGTCACAAGCCATTTTGAAGGCAATGGAAAATCCTCCTGGCCACACCACAGCTGTATTATCACACACCTGCCAACCACTGCAAAAGGCCCACTACTCAGCAGGGTCCAACTTACTGGCATCTTTGTTCTACACCATTTTCATGAAATAACGTCAATCATGGCATTCTCTTGTACACTCATGACCAGGAAAAAGACATCCAAAGGTTCTCCAGTGCCACCTGGTTAAGGGAATTTAAAAAATTTTATTGTATTTATCTAGCCATTTTTCATGGATGAAGTTGGAGGCACTGTGGGTTTCAGTTCAGTAGTGAGACACTACCTGCTTTCTCAGGAAAGACCCCTCTTCAGAGCTCTCCTGGAATTTGGCCATCCTCACATCAGTAGTTACCAAGAAAGACTGATTCTGTCCTTGGTAAATCCAAACATGTGTGGCCACTGGGACTGTGACTGGGAATGCCTCTGGGTGCCTGGCATCCTGGATCCCAAGTTCAGAGAGTTCCATCACCAAAAAAATGATATAGGTCACTTCCTTCAGGAACTGAATGAGGTCACTGCCTTGGCAACCTCTTTGTCCTAACAGTTGCTTCCAAGTGTCCCAATAGATGGAGGCTGCCCCTACTTCCTGTGACACTTTCACAAGTAAGAATGGTATATCAAACATAGGCACCCGTGAACAGCTCTCCACACAGGCCTGGTTTGGTCCATCTTCTCTACATTAAGAAGAGATAGACTGCTTCAGACACACCCCTTCATCCTGACCTGTTTTTTTTTTTTTTTTTTTGTCATGAAAGATGACTTTTGCTCTCTCAGGTCCTTCATAGCTTTCTATATCTTCCCCAGGGTTCACTTCTGCATGGACCTTTGAGGTTCTCAGCAGGTGGAAGATCTCTTACATTTCTATATAAGACCAACTCTGTCCTTGCTTTTCTGTAAAGTTAGATTGAGGAAACAAAGTATGGTTAGGGTTAATAACATGTTTGATTTGGGTTAGGAATCATTCTGCTGCATGAATAATGGTATTGGGAACCTGCAATATTTATAAGTATATATAGAGGTGAAATATATGTATGAAAACACAAATCTAGGTAAGATTTGAAGCCCAAAAGGGCATTGGATCCTTGATTGGGATACTTCACTCGGAATTATGTTGTGCACATGTGTCTCAGATAAATCTATACATAATGGCATAGGACCTTGTACCTTGGATAATTGAATGTCGAAGAGAACATCCAGTCAAAAAAGGATAGTTGGTAGGATTAGGAAGATAGTTGGTAGGATTAGAAAAAAAGAGTGAGTATAGGATTTGGACAAAAAGTTCTTTAGCAATAGGGTTTCAGGTAGACAGAAAATGTAAATGTCAGCACATGTGAAGAGTCAGTCACAATGATGAACTGGGGAAAATATGTAGGAAAGCAGATATCATTAGAGACATTAGGAAATCAGGCAAATGATGAAGTGATTGATAGGATTAGACATTTTCAACAGGCTTGAGGTTGAATACAAAATCTTTGGAAGAAACAAATATGTAGTCACCAATAGGATTGACATTTGAGAGCATTAGGCAACCTGGACATGGGTAATTTTCATAATCCATACTCACATTCCATTTAGGCTTTGGTACAATTGTAAGTGTGACTTTGCATTTTGTTGACAGAATATATATGTAGATCAGGTGACATGAGTCTTTCTTGCACCATTTCTGGGAGCAATATTTAGAAGAGATATAAATTAGTATTGGGGGCACAAATAGGTGTACCATGTGTGAATATATAATATAACTGATTCCAACTTTAGAAATTGGAATAAATTGATATCTGAAAATACACAGGAAATGTCATATTGACATACATACATTCATTCCAACCAGTTATACATCTAATGGTAATATTAGGGTTGTGGTTTATCATAAAGTGTGTGTGAGTTTTGCTTCAAAATTGATTATGGAAATCGAAAATAATGTGTTTGGAAAGAAGTCTCAATAAATAACCAGTCAAAAGCAAGGAGGAATACATGTGTACTGAAGCAGGAAGTGATTGAATGTGTTTCAAATGTCTTTAAATTTGTGAACTTGTGGATGAAATGTATATACTATGATGTACAAAAACTGAAGAAATAGTAATGTACCAGTGTTAAATAAAAATGAACGTCAAAATACACATCATGCCCCTTTGGAATCTACTTGCATTGATGTTAAATTGGGTCAGTTACAGTAGAAATATAAGGATTTGTTTTCACCATTCAGTGAAGTGAGTTTTCAGTACTAGAAAACAAATATGTATTTCAGGTGGATGAATATTTCTGAAAATAATCGTATGAAAATTTGATTATAAAACCACATACATGAGCATGAGTGAATTATTTAGGGAGTGTATAATAGGACACATATATTTTATATTTGGAAAAATCTAGAGAATATATATATATATAAATATATATATATATTTATATATATATATATATATATATATATATATATATATATATATATATATATATATATCTCACAGAGAAACATTAGAAAGTAGCAATATATATGCCAATCAAAATTCATCGTGAAATATATATCATCCACCGATCCAAAAATATTAATTTTACTGAACATGGATTTATGTATAATGTTGTTCAACTAAAAATCTCACTCATAGTTTGAATTTTCAGTTCCAAAAGCGTTTAGGAGGGGTGATCTCTTCTCATACTTTGTTTCTGCTAAGTTAGCCACCTCACAAAAATGTACGTGGTTAGGATTTTTTATGTGCATATAAAAATACATGTGCTGAATTGGCTACAGAAAAAAGGAGACAGAAATTCACATATGTGTTAACTTTAAAAACACATGGAGTACTATTTCAACAAACAATTGACAAGATTTATAACTCCTACACTATATCATGCAAAAGGCAAGACCAACTATACACCATGCCTCCTCTGAACTGCTTGTATTAATATTATGTTTGGGTTATTTGTCTCCATCATATTAGGATTAGTAGTCAGAGTCTATTAGGGTATGGGTTACTGACAGGGATTCAGTATTTCGAATGGAAAATTGGAAAATGAATCCAATGTGTATGTAAATATGTGCTACACAAAAATCTTCCCACTCTCATCCAGAACAATACCTTGACAACACCTTCACCCCATGTAAGACACAATTAGAGGAGAAGAGTTAGAAAATCCATGAATACATATCTGGAATGGAATGCGATCAGGAGTTCACAACCTTGGAAGTGTTAGAGGAGTTTCCAAAAGTAAGGGACAGGGTAAACACTTCAAAAACATGGAGGTCTGTTGTCCTAGAGACTTCTTGAGATACTGCCTGTGAGGTTGGGCACTTGAAATATATGTTGTTGTCACGTGCTTTAGCTTCCTTTCTAGTGAAACCATAAACCTGGACATCTATGTGACCTGGAGGACATGGTTTCTTATTTTCCAATGAACATGAGACACCAGTGCTGAATTCTCCCTTTGAAGGTAAACTGTGGCCCCTTGGGGCTAAATGTCTCTAGTGTGGACTATGAAGACATATGCTCATCCTCTATTTTCGTGGTGTTTCTTGGTGCTGCACTGGAAGTTTGGTATTTGCTTCATGAAATACAAGGAGTTCAACGGGGACACAGTGCGTGAGGGATTTCTGTCACATGTGGTGGGTCAGGGTCTGTAGGAGAATAAAAGAACCAGGCTTCTATTCCACATAGCTTGCCCTCTTGAACATAGCAACCTGATTCTGAACAATGTCCTGAATCCTCTCCATGTAACAAGATGCCTTTACATATAAGGGTCTGCTGGCTTCACCATGTCAGTCACAAGCCATTTGGAAGCCAATGGCAGATCCACATGGTCCCACCACTGATGTTTTATCACACACATGCCCACCTTTGCTCTTGGCCCACTAATCAGCAGGATCCAACTTTCTGGCATCTCTGTTAAACACCATTTTCATAAAAACCAGTCAATCAAGGCACTGTCTGGTATACTCATTGTTGGGAAAAGTATAAACGGCAGCCATACCCCAGAAAAAAAAAACCAACATGGCGCCTAAGCACTTCTTCTTCCTACATTCTTCTTTTCTGCAGTGGTGCGAAATGTTCCCGCCCGTGTGAACTCTTCTGCTGGCGCCAATTTCAAATCTTGCTGGCCGGGAATCTTAGCCCCAATAAGAACTAATTCCTGGGCTCCGGAGCTGATATCTGAAAGAACTTGCCAATAAACGGATTGCCTGCCATTTATCTAAGCCCTCCAATCTCCTCCTTAGTTCTATATAAGCACACAGCTTTTTGCAATAAAATTGGAATTCTCCCGGTGAAGTGCCTTTGCGTGGGGAGTTCTTTCATTCTGGTGCCCCGTGTGAGGATATGGGTGAGCTCTTTCCAACAAGAGCCCCGTCCACTGCTCCACCGTGGCACTCTGCCCTGGTCTGCTCTTTTCAGACGCAGGCTTCCTGCACTCACCACTGATTTGTTGTATGTAAGCCTCCCCTGACCCCGGCTCGCCAACTCCCTTCAGGCTACCGCTGGCTTTGTGACCATGATCGTTGGTCACACTCTAGACGCCTGGTAGGGGGGAGGGAATTCCTCCCCCTAAGACCTTTACTGGTTGCAGTGGACCCTCTGGTGATCCGTTTCCCTTTGGGGTGTGAGGCTTCTGAGTTTACATGAGAGGCTCTGTGGTTTTTCCTCCTCTGCTGCTGCTGCCGCTGCTGGCTAGAGTTGCTGTTTCCTGCGGGCCTGCTGTGTCTGGCTGAAGCTGCCTCTCTGCTCGGGGAAAACTGAACTCCCATCCTGGAACTGCATTCTGCTGGAGCCGGAGTTCTGTTTTCATTACTTACTTCTTCTGCTGCGTTCGAAAACTTTCCTGATGTCAGGTTGCCCGTGGCTCCGAACCCATTGGGTCTCACAGATCGCACTTCACTGGTGAAGATCAGGTAGTGCCCTCTGTATTTCCTCATGACGGCTGGTCATTTTGGGGATGCCCACCTGACCCCCATTCGCCCTGAGCGCTTCCCGGAGTCCGTTCCAGGCCGGGTTTTCTCTTTGTCTCTCTTGCTTACACTTATTCTCTCTCTCTCTCTCTCTCTCTCTCTCTCTCTCTCTCTCTCTCTCTCTTCCATCTCTCCCTGTGACTGTGGACACCTCTTTATCTGTACCTGAAACCTCACCTCTCAAAAGTTTAATAAAAAATCTGGCCACACTCTCCCTCACACCAGACATCAAGCCCAAACTTCTAATCAAATTCTGTACCCAAGATTGGCCTACATATCCACTGGATAATGGCAATCATTGACCTCCAGAAGGCTCCTTAGATCCAAACCTCCTCTTGGACCTTTTTAATTACTGCCAGCATCTGAAAAAGTGGAGTGAGATTCCCTGTATTGAATGTTTTAGCCTTCTCGCACAGCACCCTGTCTCTGCTCCTCCTGCCCTCCCTCTCAGGTCCTTCTTGCTTGCAAACCCCTCTCTTCCCCTAGTTCTACTCCTGACTTCGCAGATTCTTCCTCATTCGACCCAGCAGATCAACCCCCACCTTATCCCCCAGCCCCAACTGACCCTTCTCTCCCGCAAAATCCTCCTCTTCCTCTGCCTGATTCCACGGATCCTCAACCTTCCATTTCATCCCACTCCCTTCCCCACTCTTCTGCCTGCTCCACCTCCTCCTCTTCCACAGAGACATTCCATTCCCCTCCCTCTCCTTCCTGTCCACCGCCTGCCTCTTTCAGTCCTCCTGTTATCAGGTCTAAGGGACTCCTTCCCACCCCAAAGACAATCGCACCCCTTCGTGAGGTAGCTGGTCCCAAGGGTGTCATCAGAGTCCACGTGCCCTTCTCCATGTCGGACATTACTCAGCTAGAGAGGAAGTTAGGCTCTTTCACCACTGACCCCACCACTTACATTCGGGAGTTTCAATGGGTACTGCAAGCATATAGCCTCACTCATCATGACATCTACATGCTCTTGGCCAATAAACTTCTCCCCAAGGAAAGGCAATGGTTCTGGGAGCTAGCCCAAGCCCATGCTGATGAAAATCATAGGACCAATCATAACCACCCACAGGCCCTCATGCTGTCCCAGAGCAGGATCCCCTATGGGCTTACAGTCTAGTGACCTTTTTACATCCTGCCTCTTGGCGGGACTGAAAAAGTCCACCCGCAAGGCTGTTAACTTTCAAAAGATGCAGGAGGTCATTCAAAGGAAGGAGGAAACACCTTCAGAATTCCTGGATAGACTAACCAAGTCCCTTCAGCAGTACACAAACCTCGACCCAGAAACCCCTGATGGCCGTCATGTCTTAATGACATATATTCTGGCCCAAAGCTACCCTTACATTAAAGCCAAGCTTAAAAAGTTTGAACAGGGCCCTGCTACTCCTCAGACCAAAATCCTCGCTGTCACTTTCAAGGTTTTTCATGGTAGAGAGGATGAAAGTGAATTCCGTAGGCAGAGGGCTGAAAATGCCAAATTCCAAATGTTGGCCCAGCTCATTCAGAGAAGGCCATCACCATGCCGTCCGAATATGACCCCCCCTGGAGCTTGCTTCAAATGAGGTAAGGAGGGACATTGGACCAGGAATTGTTCTTCGCCGAGGACACCCTACAACCCCTGCGCAAAATGCCATCAAAGTGGACACTGGGGGGCAGACTGCCCAACAACCCAGAAGGAAGGTTGGTCTGCTGCCCAGCAACCCCAGCCTCACCTGGGCTTGGCAGAGGAGGATTGATGGAGTCCTGGGCCTTCCCTCCAGACTATTACCATCAAGAATCAAGAGCCTAGGGTCACCTTCCTGGTGGATGGACGCTTCATTAACTTCCTCTTGGATACTGGTGCCGCTTTTTCGATTTTGAGGGAGTATTAGGGTCCTACCACACCCTCAAAAACTCCTATTGTCAGGGTAGGAGGTAAAAAGATTTTTCCTCAAACCCCCCCCCAATCATGTTATATACAGCGATCCCTTTTGTCCTTCACTCACTCCTTTCTTGTTATGAGCCATTGCCCCATTCCCTTTCTGGGAAGGGACATACTCTCACTATTAAAAGTCACCATTCACTTATCAACCCACACCTCTCCTACCTCTCATTTCCTCATGATATTCCTAGGGGCAGATACACCTCCTTCATGCACTCTCCCACGACTATCTAAACCATTTAACCCTGAGGTTTGGGACACAATTACACCCTTTATGGCTAAATGCAGTCCTATTCATATTGTCTTACGGGACCCTTCAAGATATGTTAGTCAACCACAATATCCACTCACAACCACATTTCTCCTTGGATTAGAACCCATCATCCAGGATTTATTATGAAAGGGGTATCTTAGGCCTACACACTCTCCTTTCAACACACCCATTCTGGCAGTTAAGAAACCTAACGTGTCCTACAGGCTGGTTCAAGAACTTCGCCTTTTCAACTCCTCTGTGGACCCCATCCACCCGCTAGTGCCCAACCCTTACACCCTCCTCTCTCAGATCCATGCCACTACTACTCACTTCTAAGTCCTAGATTTAAAAGATGCATTCTTTTCTATTCCCTTGTTCTCAGAATCTCAGGATATCTTTGCTTTTTCATGGACTGACTCTCACACCCGCCATTCTCATCAGCTTACCTGGACTGTCCTCCCACAGGGATTCAGGGATAGCCCCAATCTCTTTGGCCAATTTCTTGCCCAGGACCTCACATCCTTTCACCTGACCTGTCCTGACTCTACTCTACTTCAATATGTCTATGACCTTCTTCTATGTAGTCTTTCTGGAACACTCTCAATCCCACACCGCTCAGCTTCATAAATTCCTAGAAGACAAGGGATATAGGGAGTCTCCCCACAAGGCCCAGGTTTCCCAGTCTTCGGTCACCTATCTTGGTTTTTGCCTTACACCCGCAAAAAGGAAATAACAATGGATAGGAGGCAACTCCTCTGTGATCTTTCAGTGCCCTATACGAAAGCCAAAATACTATCATTCCTAGGATTAGCAGGTTATTTTAGGGCCTGGATCCCAAATTATTCTCTTCTCTCCAAACCCCTGTATGACCTAGCAAAGGGACCCCTTAGTGAATCTCTTGCCTCCTTTCCCATCTACCACTTCCGCAGGCTTCAGCAACTCCTCTTAAAGGCACCTGCCCTTCACCTTCCAGATCTTTCAAGAACATTTCATCTATATGTCCATGAAAAAGGGGGGCAAGCACTTGGGGTCGTAGGTCAAAACTATGGGTGTACATTTGCACCTGTGTCATATTTGTCCAAGCAACTAGACCCTACCATCCGTGGGTGGGCCCCTTGCTTAAGAGCTCTGGCTACTGGACAAATTTTACACAAAGAAGCCTCTAATCTGACTTTTGGGGCCCCTTGAACTATCCACTCCCCACATCACTTGAAGGATCTTTTAGCTTAAAAGGGCCTTCAAACTCTCCCTACATCCAGATTTCTGTCGCCCCTCACTTCCTTTCTGGAAAACCCTAATATTATTTTCCTCCCCTGATCTGCACTGAACCCTGCCTCACTGCTCCCAATGACTCCCATGTCTCACATACCAACTCATAATTGCTTGGAAACCTTAGATGATTTCCTCCCCTGTCATTCTTCCATTTCTGAGAGACCACTCAGCAAGCCTGACCTTATCTGGTTTACTGACAGCAGTTCCTTTAGGGAGAACGGGACTCATTACTCTGGATACGCTGTATTTTCAGCCACTGAGATTATAGAGGCCAAAGTTTTGCCTTCAGGAACTACAGACAAGTAGGCTGAACTTATAGCATCCACTCGTGCCTGCCTTCTAGCACAAGGCAAATCCCTCACCCTCTAAACTGAATCAAAATATGTCTTCCATATCTTATTATCCCATGCTGCAATTTGAAAGAAGCGAGGCCTACTTACCACCAAAGGTAATGCGATCACTAATTCAGCTCTTATAACCAATCTGATAGAGGCCTCCCACTTACCCACCCAGTTGGGAGTTGTCCATTGTAGGTCCCATCAGAAGGACGGCTTTCTTATCACTGAGGGCAATGCCAAAGCTGACCAGGCGGCACGAATGGCTGCTACCACTTTCAATTATGGCCTCCATGGGGGACATATAATGGCCACTTTAGACAGCTCATCTGAAGCCCCTACGTCTTTCAGTAAGAACAAGAATCTTTTCAAGTTCCTTCATACTCTATTCCTTTCCAATTCTCAGTCTTTGACCCTCTTTTTACAGAGTTTCTTTTCCCTCACCCCCTCTGACAAGCCATGCTACAGAATATAGCCTCTAATTGTCAGATCTGTCAGCGGACCAACCCTCATACTCCTTTAAGGCCCAAACCTTTCCCTTTCCACCAAGCCCGGGGACACATTCCCGCTGCTGACTGGCAGGTAGACTTCACCAACATGCCCACAGTATGGCGCACTAAATACCTCCTTGTCTTTGTGGACACTTTCTCTGGTTGGGTTGAGGCATTTCCCACTTCCAATAAAAAGGCTTCCACTGTAGCTTCAATCTTACTGACAGACATCATCCCCAGGTTTGGTATGCCCACTTCCCTACAATATGACAATGGCCCTGAGTTTACTTCTAGGATCACACAAAAGGTCTCTCAAGCCCTCTCCTTCAAGTGGCATTTCAACTGTCCATATTTCCCCCAGGCTTCAGGGAAAGTGGAAAGGGTAAATCGTACTCTAAAGGAAGTCCTTACCAAATTGACAATGGAATTAAACATAGACTGTTTCAAACTCCTTCCCTTGGCTTTGCTTCGAATCAGAGCTCTCCCTAAGAAACCATCTTTACTGTCTCCTTTTGAGATAATGTATGGAAGACCTCTTATAACCCCTGGGTTGGTCATTTCACAAGGACCTCTCACCCAAGATTTGTCTTTGCCTCTCTTGCTCCATCTCCGCTCGGAACTCTGGAAATATCAGGACTGGCTTCTTCCGGACCCAGTCTCCTCTCCAAACACTCCTCCCTTAACACCTGTTAGTCTAGTCTATTATAATACCCCAGAGGAGAAAGGGACTCTTGCCGCAAAATGGGAAGGCCCCTATCCTGTCATTCTCTTTACCCTTACCGCCGCCAAACTCTCCTTACCAGACAACTGTCTCACTCCCTGGATTCACATGTCTAGGTTGAAGCCACATCACCAGGAGGCCCCACCTGCTGAAGACAGGGCCACCCCAGAGGAACTCCAAGAATCACCTACTGAACCTCCCCTTTACTCCTGCTCTCCACACCCATCTCACCCATTTTAGTTGTGGCTCACACGGTTTTCCTTGCAGCCCAATTCCTCTTAAAGAATGCACAATGAGCTCTCCCAACACCCTAGTCTTCTCTAACTGCTTGTTTTTTGTGCTCTGCTTATTTTCTGTGCTCTGTCAGGACTGGTCTTTACCCTCCTCACCTACCATGCATTTATTCACTTTTCGGGAACGATACTCAGAACATGGCATGCAGAAGGTCTGCGCAGTGGATGCAACTACTTGCTTCATCCACAACTGCACCTCTATTTCCCTAAAATTGTCACCTTCAAGGACCTTCATCCCTGGTAGCTGGAACTGGCCTTTCATTTGCTTCCTTTTTGATCAAACAAAAGACTATTGTCATTGGTGGCCTGAGATATATAATGGGTGCCCCTATTGGTCATGCATGTTCCATGATGAACGTGGTAGCTATTCTTACCACTCATTTGGTTACCCTGAAGGGTGGACTTCTAGTTACATAAAGTGGCATAAAGGCTCTTCATCCAGTAACAATGGATGGTATACTTTAGATAAACCTGACCCCAAGGCCAAACGATGGGGCTATGTTGAGTTTGCTGTCTATGCTCGGACAACCTCAGTCAGACCCACAGGGTGGATGACTATTGGCCGCACCCTGATTACGCAACCTAAGGCAACCATCCAGGTAGTCGAACACATTAAGGACTCAGAATCAAAACTTCGAGATCATATCTATAGCTCATCCAAAAAGGATTCAGAGCCTTCATCCCTCTCAGGTCCCCCTCCCACATGGCTCAATTTGCTACACCAAACTTTTTGATTATTAAACTCCACCCCTCTTTCTGTGCCTACTTCTCAGTGCTTTCTCTGTGCTTCACTTAGTCGTCCACTTCTAGCAGCAGTCCCATTAGCGGCAGGAAATATTCCAGAGAAACCCTACAATTTCTCTAAAAAGGACAACCCCTACATGTGACACGTATCCCACTGTGGGAAAGTTATTCCACCAATACATTATTTCCTTTCATCTGTTTCCTCCTGCCAATAATGAATCCTTTACCCATTTGTTCCTTGAGCTACAGCACTCCATAGAGCCCTGTGTTTATGCAACCTGGACATTTCCTCTGGTGTAATGGTTCTTTAAGTACCTCAACCATCAATGTCTCTGGCGCCTGTTTCTTGGTTACTGTAGTTCCTCAGCTATCTTTGTATACTCCCACCAAATTCTGACAGTTGGCCCTACCTTCCTGCACCCGTAGGGTAGTCTTTCTGCCTGTTCTGGTAGGCCTCATTTTAACAACCTCAGTGACGGGTCTCAGACTCTCTGGTGGAGCTATAGGTCATGCTCTATGGGATCCAATGACCTTCAACAAAAACTGCAGGAAACACTCAATACCATGGCTGAGTCTCTGGGTTCCTTGCAGCGGCAGGTTACTTCATTGGCACAAGTGGCTTTACAGAACCAAAGAGCAATTGATCTTCTCACTGCAGAAAAAGGGGTTACATGCCTATTCCTCAGAGAGAAATTTTGCTATTATGTTAATGAATCTGGGCTAATAAAAAAAAATGTTGTTAAATTGCAGGAATTATCGACCCAATTGCTCAAACCTACCTCCTCCAATCCCATAACGGGGTTCTTCCAATCCTATCTTGCCATGTACTTACTACATATCTTGGGTCCCCTTATTTGGATGCTCCTTTTTTGTGCTCTCTTGCCCTGCATAATGAAGTGCCTTCAAACCCAACTGCATAAAATTCCTAATCAAACTTTCAACCAGCTTTTGCTTAGTCACTACCAGCCTCTGATGACCGATGAATCCCCAACATCTCCAAGAGAACAGTTCACTCAGTGATGAAGCTCACTACCAGGCACGATGGAATGCAAAGGGTATTAGACAGCGGGAGACAACGAGCTCGGAGAACCTCTTAATCTGCCATCCTGGATTCATAGTCTTTACCACCTTCTAAGATTTCTCATGGCCCTTGGCCTCTTCTATGTCAGTCCCCCCACATGGAACTTCTGCCAAAAATTGACATTTGCTTTAATTTTTATCTTCATTCTGTTTTTATTCGCTCTGATCTTCTTCAGGTGCTGGCAACACCATGTCCAGGCAACGCTTCCAGTATTTCCTTGACTCTCTGTTACAGGACCAGTGGCTGATACCAACAATCTCTTCCATCCAGTACTGGTTCCATGCCATCAACATCTTTGGCTTCAGGGAACATTCATTGACTTCACCCCTATGAAAATAGCTGTCTATAGCCACTGGGTTTTATTTCTGGCTGCCATGATATCCCCATACCTGCCCCCTGAGCATTCCTCCACTTCTCTTTCTAGGCCCCACACCAGCCCCACACAGCAGGAAGCAGCCAGATCTGACAAATGACGCCCCACTTCCTAAGAAAACAAAAAGGGTGGAATGTTGGGAAAAGAATAAATGGCAGCCATACCGCAGAGAAAAACCCCAACATGGCGCCTAAGGACTTCTTCTTCCTACCTTCTTCATTTCTGCAGTGGTGCAAAAAGTTCCCGCCCTTGTGAACTCTCCCGCCAGCGCCAATTTCAAATCTCGCTTGTGGGGAACCTTAGCCCCAATTAGAACTAATTCCTGGGCTCTGGAGCTGATATTTGAAAGAACTTGTCAATAAACGGGTTGCTGCCATTTATCTAAGCCATACCATCTCCCCCTTAGTTCTATATAAGCACACAGCTTTTAGCAATAAAATTGGAATTCTCCCTGTGAAGTGTCATTGCGTGGGGAATTATTTCACTCATGTTCAGCAACAGGATATCCAAAGGTTCTCCAGAGCCACCTGGTAATGGGAATTTCAGAAATTTGATAGTATTTATTTAGCCATTTTTGAAGGATGAAGTTGGAGTCACTGTGCGTTTCAATTAATGCAGGAACCATTATGTGGTGAGGAAGCTCATTTAAATGAAATCTCTGGAGAAATCTCACAGGCAAGGCTTCCCAAAAAGTGGCCAAAAGGTCACATGAAGCCAGGATCATTGAGGTCTACAATATGAGTTCCATTTGTGTTTAGACTCTCAATTATGGCTGCCAAGTCTTTCAAAATAAAATCATGTGATATCCTGGCTGAGATTCTCACTGCACTGTGGAAAGACACCCTGGCCCTCGATCTCAGTTTTCAAGGGCGCATCTCATGCGTGGCCTCCTAAAATCCCAACACATTTCATGGCAATACTTCTTTGAGGTAAATTCCAGAACTCAGTCTCTAAGAGGAATCATGCCAGAATTCAAGCCCAGGTGGATCCAGTTATCTCTTCCAACCGCCAAACAAATGACCACAATTAAAACCAAACACTCCCACATGGCTCTCATCTTCTTCCATATAGACACTTATCATAACCTCTGGCTGGAGTTTTTCATGAGGGGTGCAGCCCAAGACAGTGTCAAAAATAAGCTCCCTTGCCCCTCATTTGCCTAAAGTCAAGGTGGCCTGGACACCCATCCGGTGAACCAGGAGTGATCAGATAGGCCAGCTGTTAATACTGCTCTGCATCTCCAATTTGAGGCCTACTGACTGTCAGTTATAGATTCTTTATATGATTTGGAGCCATGAGAAAACCCAAAAACCTATGGGTTAGCCTCTGCAGGGCTGTGCATAACTCATTTGAACCAAAGAATCCGTATTCTCACTTGATGGTGGTCAGGAACCTTACAAATGAATGCGAGAGACTTCATTCACAATAATTGCTCTTTTGGCCATTTTGGTTTTGGATGCACACATGGGATCTCTCTTTACATCCATCAGGTGCTGAGAATCTAAGCCACAACCTCACACAGGGCCAAGAGGCTGATTCAGACACATCCCTTTACAAAGCAATTAAGCAAAGAGCCACAGGTGATGCCCATTCATTTCCATTTGAAAACTGTTTTCTTCAGGCTTCACAAAGGGGTGGCCTGAGGCAAAGACCTTCCTGACATTCAGGGAAACAGAACAATTGATAAGCAAAAGGCCGAAAGCATGGTTTCTCCACTGAGACTTTCTTGGTCACACTGATATCTGAGTTTTCTGAGATGCTCGCCATTCCCTTCAGCTATCCAGGACATGGCAATGTCACAGAGCTTGGAGGTGGTACATATTTTGGACACAAAACCATGAGACTATTCTGGAGAGTGGTGAGAATTCTGGAAGAAACAGGAACTTTGAAGGTAGCAGGTGTTGCCCATGGATAAGGCAAGCTGCAGTCCATTCATAAATTGGGCAGGATGAATGCCGGGAATCTTTCTACTATACAGGACATATCAATTGTTGCATTCTATTTTCTAATGTCTACAACCACGGACACAGTGGGATACACAGAAATAGAAACACTTGCCTTGTCCAACGACTTACTAGAAGAAGACCACTCCAAATCAAACAAACCGTCTTTCCTACCTATTCTCAGATCATGAGACAAAACCACAAAATCACACCCACCCCACAAAGACACCTCCTTCCCCCATGTAACTCTGTGACTATCCGGAGTTTCCTCTGAGTGGTGGGCCATACTATGTTCCCCCAAAATGGCCTGTCCTATCTCAGATCTGGTCTCCTTGGCCAACTCTGTGAAGTTGTGAGGAGCCTGCGGTGAACCACTACCTACTTTCTCAGGAAAGGCCCCTATGCAGAGCTCTCCTGGTATTTGGCCATCCTCACATATGTAGGTACCAAGAAAGACTGACACTCTCCTTGGTAAATTCAAACAAGTGAGCCTACTGGGTCTGGGACTGGACTGGCTCCGGGTGCCTGGCTTCCTGGATCCCAAGTTAAGAGAGTTCCATCACCAAGGAAGTGAGGTAGATCACTTCTTCAGGAACTGAATGAGGTCATTGCCTTGACAACCACTTTGTCCTAACAGTTGCTTTCAAGAGTCCCATGAGATGGAGGCTGCCCCTACTTCCTGTGACACTTTCACAAGTTAGAATGGTATATAAACCATGGGCACCCGGGAACAGCTCTCCACCTAGGACTGGTTTGGTCCATCTTCTCTACATTAAGAAGAGAGAGGCTGATTCATACACATCCATTCAGGCTGACAAGGTTGTTTGCCATTGAAGATGACTTTTCTCTCTCAGGTCTTTCGTAGCTGCCTACATCTTCTCAAGGGATCATTTCTGCATGGACCTTTGATGTTCTCAACAGGTGGAACATGCCCTACATTCCTGTATTTTAAGAGCAACCCTGTCCCTGCTGTTCTGTAAAGTTCGATTGAGAGAACACTGTATGGTTTGGGTTAGTAACATGTTCAATTTGGGGTTAGGAATCCTTCTGCATGACGAATAATGGTATTGGGAAACTATGATACTTACAAGAATATATAGGTGAAATGTAAGTATAAAAACAGAAATCTAGGGAAGATATGAAGTCCAGAAGGGCATTGGGCCCTTAATTGGCACACTTAGCTTTGAATTATTTTCTGCAAAAATGTCTCAGATAAATCTATATACAATGGCATAGGAGCTTGTACCTTGGATGATTGAATGTCGAATAGAACACCCACTCAAAAAGGGATTGTCGGTAGGATTAGAAAGATAGTCAGTAGGTTTACAAAGAAGAGTGAGAATAGGATTTAGACCAAAAGTTCTTAAGCAATAGGGTTTCAGGTAGACAGTGAATGTAAATGTCAGCACAAGTGAAGAGTCAGTCACAATGATGAACAGGGGAAAATATGTAGGAAAATAGATATAAATAGAGACATTACTAAATCAGGCAAAGTATAAAGTGAGTGATAGGATTAGACATTTTCAACAGGCTTGAGGTTGAATATATAATCTTAGGAAGAAACAAAAATGTAGTCACCAATAAGATTGACATTTGAGAGCATTAGGCCACCTGGACATGGAAGGTTTTAGTAATCCATGCTCACTTTCCATTTAGGCTCTGGTACAACCTTAAGGGTGACCTTTGATTTTTTTGTCCAGAATATTACTGTGATAAAATGTATATATAGATCAGGTGACATGAGTAATTCTTCCACCATTTTTTGAGGAATATTTTGAAAACGTATAAATTAGTATTGAGGGTAAAAATAGGTGTACCCTGTGTCTATGAATATAGAGATAATGCATGAATAGACCATACAGTTAATAAATAATATAACTGGTTCCACTTTAAATAATGTATTGAATTGATATCTGAAAATATATAAGAAATCATATATTGATATATAATCATTCATAACAACTAGTTATACGTCTAATTGTAATCCTAGGGTTATGGTTTATCATGAAGAGTGTGTGAGTTTTGCTTCAAAAGTGATTATGGAAATCAAAAATAATGTGTTTGGAAAGAAGTCTCATGAAAAGACCAGTTTGAAACATGGCGGAACACGTGTTTTCTGAAGCAGAAAGTGATTGAAAGTGAAATAAATGCCTATAAATTTGTGAACTTGTGGATGAAATATATATCCAATAATGTGCATAAACTGAAGAAATAGTAATGTACTAGTTTTCAATAAAAATGAACTTCAAAATACTTATCATGTCCCATAGGAATCTACTTGCATTGATGTGAAAATGGATCAGTTACTGTAGAAATATTAGGATTTATATGCACCATTCACTGAAGTTAGTTTTCAATACTAGGAAAGAAATACGTATATCAGGTGAATGAATATTTCTGAGAATAATCTTGTGAAAAGTTGATTATAAATCCACATACATAATCATGAATGAATTTAGGGAGTGTATAATAAGACACATATATTAAATATTTTGAAATATCTGGAGAGAATATATATATATATATATATATATATATATATATATATATATATATCCACACACAGATTTTAAAAATTAGCAATATATATGCCAATCGAATTACACTGTGAAATATGAATCATCCACAGATCCAAAAATATTCATTTTACTGGATATGGATTTATGTATAACTTTTTTCAACTAGGAAGCTCACCCATAGGTTGAATTTTCAGGTCAAACAGCGTTTAAGAGGAGTGATCTCTTCTCACACTTTGTATATGTCAAGTCATGTAACTCACAAGAATGTACGTGTGATACCAGGTAGGATTCTATATGTGCATATAAAAATACATGTGCTGAATAGAATACAGAGAAAGGGAGACAGGAATTCACATATTTGTTAACTTTAAAAGCACATGGAAAACTATTTCAACAAAAAATTGACTAGATTTATAACTCCTACCCTATATAATGCAAAAGGCAAGTCCAAGTATACAACATGCCTCCTCTGAACTGCTTGTATTTCTATTCTGTTTCCGTAATTTTTCTCCATTATATTAGGATTAGTATTCAGAATCTAGCAGGGCATGTGTTAGTGTCAGGGATTCAGTATTTCAAATGTAAAATAGAAAAATGAATCCAATGTGTATGCAAATATGTGCTAAACAAAATCTTCCCACTCTCATCCAGAACAATTCCTTGACATTTTTTTCGCCCAAAGTAAGACACAATTAGAGGAGAAGAGTAATAAAATCTGTGAATAATATGCTCAGGAGTTTACAACCTTGGAAGTGGTAGAGGAGTTTCCCTAGTATGGGACAGGGTAAACACTCCATAAACATGGAGTTCTGCTGGCCTAAATACTTCTTGAGAAACTGCCTCTGAGTTTGGGCACTTGAAATATATGTTGTTGTCAGGAGCTTTAGCTTCGTTTTAGTGAGACTATCAAAGCTGTGTCTGCATCTATGTGACCTGGAGGACATGGTTTCTTATTTTCCAATGAACATGAGGCAGCAGTGCTGAATTCTCTCTTTGTAAGTAAACTGTGGCCACTGGGGGCTAAGGGTATTCCCATGTGGACTGGGAAGCCATTTGGTCATCCTCCACTTTTCGTGGTGTTTCTTGCTGCTGCACTGGGACTTTGGCATTTCCTTCATGAAATAAAAGAAGTTCAACTGGGACACAGTCCTGGAGGCAATTCTTTCATGTGTGGTTGGTCAGGGTCTGCAGGAGAATGCATCAACCAGGCTTCTATCCCTCATAGCTTGGCCCCATGTCCATAGTAACCTGATTCTAAACATTGCCCGGAAACATCTCCATATAACCAGAAGCCTTTACATGGAAGGGTTTGCTGGCTGCACCATGTAAGTCACAAGCCATTTGGGATCCAATGGCAGATCCACATGGCCCCACCACAAATTTTTTATCACACACCTGCCTACCACTGCTCTAGGCCCACTACTCAGCAGGTTCCAACATACTGGCATCTCTGTTCTACACCATTTTCATGAAACCCACTCAATCAAGGCACTGTCTTGCATATTTACGATCAGCAACAGGACATCCAAAGTTTCTCCAGTGCCACCTGGTCATGGGAATTTCAAAAATTTCATGGTATTTATCTAGGCATTTTTCAAGGATGACGTTGCAGGCACTGTGGGTTTCAATTCATTCAGGAACCTTTAAATGGTGAGGAGGCTCATTTCAATGAATGCTCTGTAGAACTCTCACAGGCAAGGCTTCCCAAAGAGTGGCCAAAATGTCACATGAAGCCAGGCCTATTGAGGTCTACAATGTGACGTCCATGGGTGTTGTGACTCTCAACAATGGCTGGCAAGTCTTTCAGAATTAAATCATGTGATCTTCTGGCTGAGATACCCAGGGCTCTGTGGAAAGCCACCCTGGGCCTAGATCTCAGTTTCCAAGGGTGATTCTCATGGGTGGACTCCTAAAATCCCAACAAAATTCATGGCAATACTTCTCTGAATTCAGTCTCTAAGGGGAATCACACCAGAGTTCAAGCCCAGGTGGTCCCAGTCATGTCTTCCAACCGAACACAAATGACCAAAATTAAAACCAAAACCCTCCCATATGGCCCTCATCTTCTTCCATATAGACACTAATCACAACCTCTGGCTGAAGGTTTCCATGAGTGGCGGAGTCCAAGAGAGTGTCCAAAATAACTCCCTTGCCCCTCATTGGCGTAAATTCAGGGTGGCCTGGACACCCTTCATGTGAAAGAGGAGTGATCAAATATGCTAGACGTTAATACTTCTATGCTTCTCCAATTTGTGGAAAACTGAGTGTCAGGTATATATTTTTATGTGATTTGCAGTCATGAGAAAACACAAGCTCCTCTGCAGGTCTTTGAAGAACCCATTTGACCCAAAGGATCCCTATTCTCACTTGATGGAGTTCAAGAACTTTAAAGAGGAAGGCGACAGACTTCATCCACAAGGACTGCTTTTTGGCCATTTTGGTTTTGGATGCACACATGGGATCTCTCTTTACATCCACCACGTGCTGAGTATCTAAGCCACAACCTCACACAGGGCCAAGAGGCTGATTCAGACACATCCCTTTTCAAAGCAATTAAGCAAAGAGCCACAGGTGATCCATATTTATTTCCATTTGAAAACTGTTTTCTTCAGGCTTCACAAAGGGGTGGCATGAGGCAAAGACCTTCCTGACATTCAGGGCAACAGAACATTAGGTTAGCAAACGGCCCAAAGCAGTGTTTCTCCACTGAGACTTTCCTGGTCACACTGATATCTGAATTTTCTGAGACGCTCGCCATTCCCTTCAGCTATCCAGTACATGGCCATGTCACAGAGCTTGGAGGTGGTACATAACTTGGTCACAAAATCATGAGCCTATTCTGGAGAGTGGCCAGAATTCAGGAAGAAAACAGGAACTTAGGAAGATAGCAGGTGTTACCCATCCATAAGGCAAGCCGCATTCCTTTCATACATTGGGCAGAAAGAATTCTGGTAAGCTTTCTACTAGCCTGGACACATCCTTTGATGCATTCTCTTTTCTAATGTCTACAACCATGGACACAGTGGGATACACAGACATAAAAACACTCGCCTTGTCAAATCACTTGTTAGAAATCGTCCACTCCAAACCAAACAAACTGCCTTTCCTACCTATTCTCAGAACATGAGACAAAATCACAAACACACACTCACACCCACAAATTCACCTCCTTTCCCAAAGTAGGTCTCTGACTATCGGGTGTGACCTCTGACTGGTGGGCCGTACTATGTTCCCATCAAATGGCCTGTTCTGTCTCAGATCTGGTTTCCTTGGCCAACTCTGTGAAGTTGTCAGGAGACAACGGTGAGCCACTTCCTGCTTACTCAGGAAAGGCCACTCTTCAGAGCTTTCCTGGCATTTGGCCATCCTCACATCAGTAGATACCAAGAAAGACTGACTCTGTCTTTGGTAAATCAAAAGAAGTGAGACCACTGGGACTGGGCCTGGGACTAGATTTGTGTGCCTGGATGCCTGGATCCCAAGTTCAGAGAGTTCCATCACCAAGAATGTGAGGTGAGGTCACTTCCTTCAGGAACTGAATGAGGTCAATGCCTTGGCAAGCACGTTGTCCTAACATTTGCTTCCAAAGGTCCCATGAAATGGAGGCTGTCCCTAATTCCTTTGACACTTTCACAAGTTAGAATGGTATATCAAACATTGGTAACCGGGAACAGCTCTCCACAGAGGCCTCGTTTGGTCCTTCTTCTCTACATAAAGAAGAGAGAGGCTGATTCAGACACATCCCTTCATGCTGACCAGGTTGTTTGCAATGAAAGATGACTTTTGCTCTCTCAGTTCCTTCATAGGTGCCTACAACTTCTCTAGGGATCATTTGCGCATAGACCTTTGAGTTTCTCAGCAGTTGGAAGATCCCCTAAATTCCTGTATTTTAAGACGAACTCTGTCCTTGCTCTTCTCTAAAGTTAGATTGAGGGAACAGTGTATGGTTAGGGTTAATAACAGGTTTGATTTGGAATAGAAATCATTCTGCTGGATGAATAATGGTATTGGGAACCTGCGATATTTTCAAGAATATATAGGTAAAATATATGAATCTGAAAACAAAAATCTAGGTAAGATTTGAAGCCCAGAAGGTCATTGGGCCCTTGATTGGGTATTAAGCATAGGACCTTGTAACTTGGATGATTGATTTTCAAAGAGAACTTCCAGTCAAAATGGATAGTCAGTAGTATTAGGAAGATAGTCGGTATGTTTATAAAGGAGAGTGAGTATAGGATTTGGACCAAAAGTTCTTTAGCTATAGGGTTTCGGGTATTGAGTGAATGCAAATGTCAGCACATGTGAAGAATTAATCACAATGATGAACTGGGGAAAATATGTAGGAATGCAGATATCAATAGAGACTTTAGGAAATCTGACAAAGTATAGTTGGTAGTGAAATGTTAATAAAATAGATTCTTGTCACTTCCTGTTTTTCTGTATGCTTAATAAAACACTGTTGAGATCTTGAGAAGTGATTTCTAATCTTTTTCCCAGAATGTGCTGTCCCCAACTGCCAAACTTCAGAATGTACTCCCTCACCCAGTTGCACGCAAACTGCTCACCCGCCCAGGCCCATCAATAAACTTTCCTCCCTGCCCTCTTCAAGGAAAGTATATAAGCTCTGCTTAAGCTGTTCTCAGGGTTCTCTGCTCTATTCAAATGAGCTCTGAGCCCCAGCATGCTGGACCCCCAATAAACCCTTTGTTTTTGCATGAGAGAGTCTCTTGGTGGTCTCTTCCCCCAATGCTCTTCCGATATTTATATATGGAGGTTCCACCGAAATCCAGCAGTGGTGAACGAGAGACCCCAATGGGCTACTCTCAGGGTAAGTAAGGCACCTCTTTCTGGTTTCAGGTTTCAGGTTAGGGCTTGGCAAAATGGCTGTCGATGAAGTGTGTGAGCTCTCTTTGATGGTGGCTGGCAGACGTGTCACAGAGCCACAAGCCAAGTCCCTGGGGGACGCCACAGAGGACTCGGGAATCGAGGAATAATAGTCTCCTCGACTCAGTGATACTTTGTTTCAGATTCGGTATTGCCAGCCCATCGGGTTTTGCCACCTGCTCAGTCTTGGTCTCAGTGTTGGACGTCCATTGCCTGTCTTTATTGTTTTCTCTTGTCTGTGTCCTGTGTCCTTGCTTTTACTGTTTGTGTATCTTTCATTATGGGACAGATCACTTCAATGCCTCTGTCCCTGACCCTTGATCTATGGACCAAAGTCCGCTTAAGGGCTCCGAATGTTTCTTTTTCAGTAAAACGCTGGACCTGGCAGACTCTGTGTGCCACAGAATGGCCCACCTTTGGATTCTGATGGCCCCTAGAAGGATCTTTCTACTTCCCACTAATTTAAAAAGACAGAGATATTGTCTTACAGCCAGGGCCACATAGCCATACTGATAAACAGGAATATACCTTAACTTGGCAGGACCTCTGCAAATCTCCTCCTCCGTGGGTGAAGCCTTTCCTTGCTGTGTCCCCGTTCCTACTCCTTCCCCCACGATCTCTCAACCCCTCTGCTCCTCCTCCTCCTCCACCCTCTGTTCTCCCTGAGTCACAAGATTTGACTCTACTGGACTCTCGTTCCCCTCCTTATCTTCTACCCTTGTCCCACAACCCCCAACACCCTCTAAGTGATTCTCCAGCTGCTGACTCAGCCTCTCCGCAATTGGAGGAAGCTAAGCCAGCCCAGGGCCCTCCAGATAACTCCCCTGCGTCACACACAGCCCCTCCTCCCCTAGAGGAAGCTGGAGTTGCTAAAGAAACTCGCAGGTGGCAAATGATTGAAAACCCTGGAACTCCCGTGTGGCTTCCCTCCATCCCTAAGGACCAATGATTGACGATGGCCATAGGGAAAAAATGCAAGCCTACCAGTATTGGCCTTCTCCTCTTCAGACCTATATAAATGGAAAAATAACAATCCTCCTTTTACCGAGGACCCAACCTGGCTCTCAGGTCTGGTGAAGTCATTGATGTTTTCACACCAACCTACTTGAGATGACTGCCAACAACTCCTAGGGACTCTCTTCATGACAGAGGAACAAAAGAGAATCCTCCTGGATGCTAGAAAAAAGTATCCTCGGACCAAATGCGTGACCGACAAAACTTCCCAATATATTCAAAGCCGGCTTTCTCTTGAAACGACCCAACTGGGACCCCAACACCTTTGAAGGTAGGGAGCATCTGTCCACTTATCGCCGGGCTCTAATAGTGGGTATCTTAGTGGCCGCTAGGTGACCAACTAATTTGGCCAAGGTAAGAGAGATTATTTAAGGGCCTGATGAATCTCCCTCTAAGTTCCTAGAGATAATTATGTAGGTATATAAGAGACATACTCTTTTTGATCCTCAGGCAGAGGATCAAAAGGCATCTGTCACAATGGCCTTTATTGGGAAAGCTGCCCTGGATATTTAAAGAAAGTTACAATGCTTAGATGGATTACAAGATATGACTTTGAGGGATTTAGTCAGAGAACCCGAGAAGGTATACTTTAAGAAAGAAACTGAGGAAGAGAAGGGAGCTGAGTGAGGATAAAAGAAACAAAAGACAGACTAAGGCATTGACTAAGGTCCTGGTCACAACAACAAATAGGCCAGAAATTAAGAAACAGAGAGACAGGAAGGGATACCTGGGCACACACTAGAGGCCACCCCTGGCCTCAGATCAATGTGCCTACTCTAAAGAAAAAGGACACTGGGCCAAAGAGTGCCCTAGAAAGAGACAGCCATGCCAGCCAGATATTCTGACTCTGGAGTAATACTAAGAAAGTCCGGGCTCAGATCCTCTCCCTGACCTCAAGGTAACTTTTGAAGTGGAGGGGAACACAATAAACTTTGAAGTAGATGCAGGGGGAATATACTCAGCCCGTAAGGCCCATTGGGCCCTCTACCGAATAAAAGGTCTCTAATTCAAGAGTCTAACAGAAGTAAATATCGGGCTTTGACAACTAAGAGGACCATGGACCAGGGAAAAGGAAAAATCCATCACTCCTTCCTAGTAATCCCTGGCCCCATTGATGGGCAGAGTTCTGCTCACCAAGCTCTGGGCCAAAATAACTTTTAACCCTGAAGGCCCCCAAGTGGAATTTTTTAATCCTTCAGTAACTACTCCTATAATCATGGCTCTAACTATGTCAGTAGCAAATGTTCATCAACTCACTCACCTTTGTTCAAAGAAACTGCATTCATTCGTGAAGGATCAAGAACACAGTTTTCCACTAACCTACTCACAGCAAAAGGAAATAACTGAATGGGTAACAAAAGCCTGTCAGGTCCATTAATTGGTTAAAGCTTACACTTCCAAGCTTCCTGCAGGAAAGCACCTATGAGGAACCAGACGAGGACATTTCTGGGAAGTGGACTTTACTGAAATTAAGCCAGTAAGGTATGGACTTAAATAACTCCTAGTCTTTGAACATACATTTTCAGGATGTATTGAAGCCTTCCGCACACACACAAAAAAAAAGAAATAAAAAAGAAGAAAAAAGAAACATTGCAAATGGTTGTAAAGAAGATCCTGGAAGATATTTATTCTCCCCTTGACGACCAGTAGTCTTAACCCTCATCAGCCCCTTAAGCTGCGATGGCTGATCACAAATCCTACTGGACACGAAGTATGGCCTATCTCGAATACAGCCAGCTTACGAACCTGGTGGCCATCTCTCCACCCAGTCATTTGTCAGCTGGCTATAGGTCTTTCCTATTGGGATATCCCTGATTAACAGGATCCCACTAAAATTCCATTAAATCCTTTCCGTACCATAGATAATGGAAACAAACATTATAGATGTAGGGACACGTGAGCCAGATGCAGGTTGGCTAGCCTAGATTACTATGTTTGCGCGGCAGACTATCAAAGCCACAAACAGTCACGGCTGTGGGGGGGGGAGAGCAGACTTCTATTGTAAGTCATGGGGATGTGAGCATACAGGGACTGTCAGATGGAACCCAAACTCCTCATCAAATTCTGTACACAGCATTGGCCATATTACGAATTAGATAACCAAAACCGATGGCCCCCAGAGAGGTCTCTAGATCCTCAAATTCTGTGTGACCTTTTTAACTTCTGCAAGTGCTCAAAAGGGTGAAAGGAGATTCCGCTATGTGGAGGCCTTCTCTCTCCTTTGCTCACATCCTGAACTATGCTTCTCCAATAGATGCTCACCCTCAGCCTTGTGCTCCAGACTCTCTGCTGTCACTCCCACCTCAGCAACTTGATTTCTCCCCTCCAATATCTAGATCAAAAACCCAAATCTCGACTGGTTCTCAGACCATTGCTCCCTTGCTGAGGTTGCAGGTACTGAGGTACCACTCCATTCACTCACTCCTCTCCTCTCCTGTCAGTGCCCGCACCGGGTCCCACCCAGTCCTCTTACCACCTAATGCAAAGCTCAAACCCGCTGAGAAGAATCCTCAGACCCTAATACAAGATGTAATGAAAATGGCCTTTAATGTTGCTTTGTCATGACTAAAAACAGGTTACTAAGAATTTAAAGTCCCTCACAGGCTTTTTGGAATCTCACTCCCGTCTCCCCCTCTGTTCTATCTGTTCTACTGCTCAAGTTTTTGTTGCTATTAAGATCCCAAAGCCCTCTCCCAATATTCTTTTACATCTCTCCTTCCTCATTCTCAGATCCACAGAGCTGCTCTTATCCCTGCCTTCCAAAATTTCCCCCTCTGTACCAGGCCCACAGAAAAGTCTTAACTGACCTTCTCCAGAAGTCTTCACCATGGCTGATTTAGGACTTTCAGCAAAAGAGTCCCTATAAAAGAGTTCACTGTAGATAAACTTTCTAATTTTGTGTTGCCCTGGTCTCCTTGGCAACTGGCTAAAAAATTCAGCACTCCTGATCTAGACACACCCTTACTAGTTTTTCACAAAATATTTGAAAAAAAGTCCTCTGGCCTTGAGCTGGGGCTTCACAGAGATGGCTACATTTCTAAGATAAAGAAGTTACAAACTGGGCTGTATGGAAACAGCTGGAAGGGGGAAAAAAAGAAAGGGAAGACACCCCCACCCAGGTGTCCTTGAAAAGTTAACTTGCCCAAACTGAGGAAAAAACAGAAACAAAAACTGCTTTTTGTGAACTTCTGCAGACTGTGAACTTCTGAGCCCCTTCCCTTACGTGTTGGGTACAAAATTCTGAAACTACGTAACTTGGGTTTCAGGGGATTAATTGATTACAACAGAAGCAATGCCCTCTGAATCTGGTTGAAACCAAAAAAGACTGTTTCCGTGTCTTTGGTGCTATCTTAGGTGCCTTGCCTTGTCCGTCCCTATAACAGTATAATTCTATATACTTAAACATTGTTTATGTTTTCATGAAATGGTCAACAGATGTGATTAATTGTGAAATGGTGCAGATGTTTCCCAGAGTGCTCTATCATGACACAGGTTCATCTGAAGATCAAAGAGGGGGACATACAACCCGGTTCCACTGGGAACATATGTCCCTCACCTTAGTCATTCTATTACGAATAGGAGTTGCTGCAGGGTTGGGCACAAGAACCACTGCTCTGGTCCATGGGACACAACAAGTGACCCAATTAGAAGCAGCAATAGATCAAAACTTAAAGATTTTAGAAACCTCCATCACAGCTTTGCAGGAATCTTTAACCTCTCTCTCTGAAGTTGTTTTACAGAACAGTCGAGGGTTGGACCTCCTTTTCATGACAGAGGGGGGCCTTTGTGCTTCATTTAGGGAAGAATGTTGTTTTTATGTCGACAATACTGGAGTTGTAAAAAAATCTATGAGTAAATTAAAAAGATGCCTTGAAGAGCAACAACGAGAGAGAGAGGCACAAAAATGGTAGTTTGAGTCTTTTTTTACACAGTCCCCCTGGTTAATTACGTTTTTATCAACCCTGGCCGGTCCAATAATAATCCTCATAGTATTACTAACTATAAAACCCTGTTTCCTCAACCATGTAATTTCTTTTCTCCAAGCTCAAATTGGACAAATTAAAATTATGGTAATACCCCACTAGCAGACATAGAATGTGACACCCCACAAAGATCACTTTTATGATTAAAAGTAGCCAGAAAAAGAAGTGGGGAATGAAAGGTTAATAAAATATGTACTTGTCACTTCCTGTTTTTCTGTACACTTAACGAAACACTGTTGAAATCTTGAGAACTCTTTGCTAATCTTGTTGCCAGAATGTGCTGTCCCCAATTGCCAAACTGCAGAATCTACTCCCTCACCCGGTTGAATAGAAACCTAAACTGTACTTGGATCATTGAATGTAGAAGAGAACATCCATTCAAAAAGTTATAGTCAGTTGGATTAGAAAGATAGTCAGTAAGTTTAGGAAGAAAAGTGAGTATAGGATTTGGAACAAAAGTTCTTTAGCAATAGGGTTTTGGTTAGAGAGTCAATGTAAACGTCAACACAAGTGAAGAGTCAGTCACAATGATGCACAGGGCAAAATATGTAGGAAAGCAGATATCAATGGAGACATTAGGATATCAGGAAAAGAATAAAGTGAGTGATGGGATTAGATATTTTCAACAGGGTTGAGGATGAATATATGAGCTTAGGATAAAACCAATATGAAGTCAACAATAGGATTGACATTTGATAGCATTAGCGTAGCCCAAGACAGTGTCCAAAATAAGCTCTGTTGCCCCTCATTTGCCTAAATTCCCAGTGGCCTGTACACCCTTCCTGTGTACCAGGAGTGATCAAATAGGCCTGCCCTTAATACTGCTCTGCTTCTCCAATTTGAGTCCTACTGAGTGTCGGGTACAGATTCTTTATGTGAATTGGAAAGATGAGAAAACTCAAGCACCTATTGGATAGCCTCTGAATACATTTGAAGAACTCATTTGACCCAAAAGATCCCTATTCTCACTTGATGGAATTCAGGAACCTTACAGAGGAAGGCAAAATACTTCATCAACAATGACTGCTCTTTTTGCCATTTTGGATTTTATGCACCCATGGGATCTTTCTTTAGATCCATCAGGTACTGAGAATCTAAGTCAAAGAATCACACTGGGCCAAGAGGCTGATTCACACATATCTCTTTCCAAATCAATTAAGGAAAGAGCCAAAGGTAAAGCATATTCATTTCCATTTGAAAAATCTTTCCTTCAGGATTCACAAAGGGTTGGCCTGAGACAAAGACGTTCCTGACTCTCAGGGCAACAGAACAATAGGTAAGCAAATGGCCCAAAGCACGGATTCTCCACTGAAACTTTACTGGTCACACTGATATCTGAGTTTTCTGAGATGCTCGCCATTCCATTCAGCCATCCAGTACATGGCCATGTCACAGAGCTTGGAGGTAGTACATATCTTGGACACAAAACCATGAGCCTATTCTAGAGATTGGCCATAATTCAGGAAGAAAACAGCAACTTAGGAAGGTAGCAGGTATCGCCCATCAATAAGGCAAGCCGCATTCAATTCATAAATTGTGCTGGATGAATGCTGGGAAGCTTTCTATGAGACAGGATACATCCATTGATGCATTCTCTTTTCTAATGTCTACAAGCACGGACACAGTGGGATACACAGACATAGAAACACTTGCATTGTCAAACGACTTACTAGAAACAGTTCACTCCAAACCAAACAAACCGCCTTTTCTAACTATTCTCAGAACATGAGACAAAACCACAAACCCACACCCGCAATGGCACCTCCTTCCCCCAAATAGGTCTGTGACTCTCCGGAGTGTGCTCTGACTGATGGGCCATACTATGATCCTCCGAAATGGCCTGACCTGTCTCAGATCTGGTCTTCTTGGCCAACAATGTGAAGTTGTTAGAAGCCAGGAGTGAGCCACTATCTGCTTTCTCAGGAAGAGCCCCTCTTCCGAGCTTTCCTGACATTTGGCCATCCTCACATCAGTAGGTATCAAGAAAGACTGACTCTGTCCTTTGTAAATCCAAAAAAGTGAGACCACTGGGACTAGAACTGAGACTGGCTCTGGGTGCCTGGCTTTCTGTATCCCAAGTTCAGAGAGTTCCATCACCATGGAAGTGAGATGAGATCACGTCCTTCAGGAACTGAATGAGATCACTGCCTTGGCAACCACTTTGTCATAACAATTGCTCAAAACGGTCCCATGAGATGAGGGCTGCCCCTACTTCCTGTGACACTTTCACAAGTTAGAATGGTATATCACCCGTAGGCAAAAGGGAACAGCTCTCCACACAGGCCGGGTTTGGTCCATCTTCTCTACATTAAGAAGAGATAGGCTCATTCTGACTCAACCCTTAATTCTGACCAGGTTGTTTGCCATGGAAGATGATTTTTGCTCTCTCAGGTCTTACATAGCTGCCTACATCTTCTCCAGAGATCATTTCTGCATGGAGCTTTGAGGTTCTCAACAGATGGAAGATCCACTGCATTCCTGTATTGTAAGACCAACACTGTCCCTGCTCTTCTGTAAACATAGATGTGAATTGGAGTCATGAGAAAACCCACGAACCTATGGGGTAGCCTCTGCAGAACTTTAAAGAATTCACTTGACCCAAATGATCCCTATTCTCACTTAATGGAGGTCAGGAACCTTACAGAGGAAGGCGAGAGACTCTATCCACCATGACAGTTCTTTTGTCCATTTTGGTTTTGGATGCACACATGGGATTTTTCTTTAGACCCATCATGTGCTGTGAATCTAAGCCACAGCCTCACATAGGGCCAAGAGGCTGATTCAGACACATCCATTTCCAAAGCAATTAACCGAAGAGGCACAGGTAATGACCATTCAATTCCATTTGAAAACTATTTTCTTCAGGCTTCACAAAGTGTGGCCTGAGGCAAAGACCTTCCTGACATTCAGGGCAACAGAATAGGTAAGCAAAAGGCCCAAAGCAGGGTTTCTCCACTGAGACTTTCTTGGGCATACTAATATCTGAGTTTTCTGAGATACTCACCATTCCCATCAGCTATCCAGTACATGGCCATGTCACAGAGATTGAGGTGGTACATATCTTGGACACAAAATCATGAGCGTATTCTGGAGAGTGTCCAGAATTCAGGAAGAAAACAGGAATTTAGAAAGATACCAGGAGTTGCCCATCCATACGGCAAGCTGCAGTCCATTCATAAATTGCTCAGGATGAATGCTTTGAAGCTTTCTCGTAGACAGGACACATCCATTGATGCATTCTCTTTTCTACTGTCTACAATCACGGACACAGTATGATATATAGACACAGAAACACTCACCTTGTCAAAGGACTTACTAGAAACAGTCCATTCCAAAACAAACAAACCAGCTTTCCTAACTATTCTCAGAACATGAGACAAAACCACAAACTCACACTCACACCCAAAAAGGCACCTCTTTCCCCCAAGTAGGTCTGTGTCTATCCGGAGTGTCCTCTGACTTGTGGGCCATACTATGTTCCCCAAAAATGGCGTGTCCTGTCTCCGATCTGGTCTCTTTAGCAAACTCTGTGAAGTTGTCAGGAGCCCGTGGTGAGAAACTACCTGCTTTCTCTGGAAAGGCCAGTCTTCATAGTTTCCAGGCATTTGGCTGTCCTCACATCAGTAGGTACCAAGAAAGAGTGACTCTGTCTTGTTAAATCCAAACAAGTGAGCCCACTGGGACATGGAGTGGGTTTGACTCTGTGTGCCTGGTTTCCTGGATCCCAAGATCACAGACTTTCATCACCAATAATGTAAGGTGAGGTCACTTCCTTCAAGAACTGAATGAAGTCACTGCCTTGGAAACCACTTTGTTTTAACAGTTTCTTCCAAGGTTCCCAAAAGATGGAGTCTGCCTCTACTTGCTGTGACTCATTCATAAGTTAGGATGGTATATCAACCATAGGCACCGGGGAACAGCTCTCCACACAGGCATGGTTTGGTCCATTTTCTCTACATTAGGAAGAGAGAGGCTAATTCAGACACATCCCTTCAACCTGACCAGGTTGTTTGCCATGGAAGATGACTTTTGCTCTCTCAGATCCTTCATACCTGCCTACACCTACTCAAGGGATTATTTCTGCAGGGACTTTTGAGGTTCTCAGCTGGTGGATGATACCCTACCTTCCTGGATTTTAAGACCAACTCTGTCCCTGCTCTTCTGTAAAGTGAGATTGAGGGAACAGTGTATGGTTAGTGTTAATAGCATGTTCGATTTGGGTTAGGAGTCATTCTGCTGGATGAATTATGGTATTGGGAACCTGTGATATTTATAAGAATATAAATGTGAAATATATGTATGAGATCAGAGATCTAGGAAAGATTTGAAGCCCAGAAAGGCATTGGGCCCTTGATTGGTATACTTAGATTGAATTATGTTCTGCACCGAGGTCTCAGATAAATCGATATACAATGGCATAGGACCCTATACCTCGGATGATTGAAAGTAGAAGAGAACATCCAGTCAAAAAGGGATAGTCTGTAGGATTAGGAAAATAGTCAGTAGGTTTAGGAAGAAGAGTGAGTCTCGGAGTTGGACCAAAATTTCTTTAGCAATTGGTTTTCAGTTAGAGGGTGAATGTAAATATCAGCACATGTGAAGAGACAGTCACAATGATGAACTGGGAAAAATATGTAGGAAAGCAGATATCAATAGGGGCATTAGGAAATCAGGAAAAGTATAAAGTGAGTGATAGGATTAGATATTTTCAAAAGGCTTGAGGTTAAATATATAATCTTAGGAAGAAACAAATATGTAGTAACCAATAGGATTGACATTTGAGAGCAGTAGGCACCCTGGACATAGATGCTTTTAGTAATCCATGGTCACTTTCTATTTATGCTTTGGTACAATCATATGTGTGACCTTTGCATTTTGTGTCCAGAATACTACTGTGGTAAAATGTATATGTAGATCAGGTGACATAAGTATTTCTTCCACCATAAAGGGGAGTAATATTCTGGAAACTTATAAATTAGTACTGGGGATACAAATAGGTGTACCTTGTGTTGATGATTATTGAGATGATGCAGGAATAGACCATATTGTGAATAAAGTATGTAACTGGATCCAACATTAAATAATGGATTGAGTTTGCATCTGAAAATATATTGGAAATCTTATATTGATATATATATACCATCATTCCAACGAGTTATATATGCAATGGTATTATTAGGGTTACGGTTTATCGTGAAGAGTGAGTTTTGCTTCAAAAATGATTATGGAATCGAAAATAATGTGTTTAGAAAGAAGTCTAGTGAAAAGACCAGTAAAGAAACATGGAGGAATACATGTGTTCTGAAGTAGTAAGTAATTGAAAGTGAACCAAATGCCAAAAAAATTTGTGAAGTTGTGGATGAAAAAATACATCCTATGATGTCCATAAACTGAAGAAATAGTAATGTACCAGTGTTGAGTAAAAATGAACTTCAAATTACACATCATGTCCCATAGCAATCTACTTGCATTGATGTTAAACTGGGTCAGTTACTGTAGAAATATTAGGATTTTTAAGCACCATCCACTGAACTTAGTTTTCAGTAGTAGGAAACCAAAATATATTTCAGGTGTATGAATATTACTGAGAATAATCTTGTGAAAATTTGAATTTAAATGAACATAAATGAATATGAATGAATTTAGGGAGTGTATAATAAGACACATATTTTTCATATTTTTTTTAAATCCGTAGAATATACACACACACACACGCCCACACACACACACACATGCACACACACACACACATTAATATTTAGCAATATATATGCCAATCGATATTCATCATGAAATATAATTCATTCACAAATCCAAAAATATTCATTTTACTGAACATGGATTTATGTATAGTGTTTTTCACTAGGAAGCTCACCCATAGGTGGAATTTTCAGTTCCATCATTATTTAGGGAGAGTCATCTCTTCTCACAATTTTTATATTCCAAAGTCAGTGATCTTACAAGAATGTACGTGTGATACCAGGTAGGATATTGTATATGCATAAAAAAATTACATGTGCTGAATAGGATACAGAGAAAGGGAGACAGGAATTTACATATGTGATAACTTTAAAAAATCATGGAGAAATATTAAAATGAAAAGTTTACTAAATTTAAAACACATACTCTTGATAAAGAGGAAGACAAATACAAATATACACCATGCTTCTTATAAAAGGACTGTACTTCTATTCAGTTAGGTTTTTTTTTCTCCATGATATTAGGATTAGTAGTCAGAGTCTAGTAGGGTATGGGTTAGTGTCAGGGATTCAGTATTTCAAATGGAAAATAGGAAAATGGATCTAATGTGTATGCAAACATGTGATACACAAAAATCTTCCCTCTCTTATCCAGAACAATACCTTGACATAACCATCGCTAAAAGTAAGACACAATTAGAGGAGAGGAGTTAGAAAACCTGTGAATACATATGTGGAATGAAAAATGCTCAGGAGTTCACAACACTGGAGGTGGTAAAACAGTTTACAAAAGTATGGGAGAGGGTAAACACTCCAGAAACATGGAGCTGTGCTGACCTAAAGACTTATTGAGAAACTTCCTCTGAGGTTAGGCACAAGAAATATATGTATGGCAATATGTAAATCAATGGTTCTGCAACTGATGTGATTCTGCAATCTGTATATGGAGTAAAAATGGGAGCTCATATCCCACTTGAATCAAAGTGTGAAATTTGATATATCAAGAAGTATGTACTGTTTTGAACAACCTACAATAAAAATTAATTTAAAAAGGAAAAAGAAATATATGTAATTGTCAGGAGATTTAGCTTCGTTTGTAGTGACACCAAAAATCTGGGTCTGCATCTATGTGACCTGGAGGACATGGTTCTTTATTTTGTAATGAACATGAGGCAGCAGGTCTGAAATCTCCCTTTGTAGGTAAACTGTTGCTACTGGGAGCTAAGTGTCTTCCCGTGTGGTCTGTGAAGCCATTTGGTCATCCTCCACTTTTCAGGGTGTTTCTTACTGCTGCACTGGGAATTTGGTATTTGCTTCATGAAATACAATATGTTCAACTGGGACACAATGCTGGAGGGAGTTCTGTCATGTGTGGTTGGTCAGGGTCGGCAAGAGAATGTACGAACCAGGCTTCTATCCCACATAGCTTTCCCCTTGACTATAGCAACCTGATTCTGAACATTGCCCTGAAACCTCTACATATAACAAGATGCCTTTACATATAAAGGTCTGCTGCCTGCACCATGTCAGTCGCAAGATTTGGAAGCCAATGGAAGATCCAGGTGGTCCTACCAAAAATATTTATTTACACACCTATAGTCCACTGCTCTACGCCCACTACCCAGCAGGCTCCAACTTACTAGCATCTCTGTTCTACACCATTTTCACGAAACTCAGTCAATCAAGGCACTGTTTGTTATACTCATGATCAGCAACAGGATATCTTAAGGTTATCCAGTGCCACCTGGTCATGGGGATTTCAAAAATTTCATGGTATTAATCTAGTCATTTTTCAAGGATGAAGTTGGAGGCACTGTGGGTTTCATTTAATTCAGGAACCATTAAATGGTGAGGAAGCTCATTTCAATGAAAGCTCTGGAGAACACTCACAGGCAAGCCTTCCCAAAGAGTGGCCAAAAGGACACATGAATCCAGGCCCATTGAGGTATACAATGTGAGGTCCATGTGTGTTTGGACTCTCAACTATGACTACCAAGTCTTTAAGAATTAAATCATGTGATATCCTGGCTCAGAATCCCTGAGCTCTGTGGAAAGCCATCCTGGGCCTAGATCTCAGTTTCCAAAAGCGATTCTCATGCGTGGTCTCCTAAAATCCCAACACTATTCATGGCAATACTTCTCTGAGGTCAGTTCCAGAACTCAGTCTCTAAGGGGAATCACACCAGAGTTCAAGCCCTGGTGGACCCAGTCATCTCTTCCAACTACCACACAAATTACCACAATTAAAACAAGAACCCTCCCATATGGCCCTCATCTTCTTTCATATAGACACTCATCATAATCTGGCTGGAGGTTTCCATGATGGGTGCAGACCAAGACAGTGTCCGAAATAAGCTCCTTTGCCCCTCATTTGCCTAAAGTCAAGGTGGCCTGGACACCCATCCTGTGAACCAAAAGTGATCAAATAGGCCTGCCGTTAATAACTCTCCAATTTGAGGACTACTGTCTGTGGGGTTTAGATTCTTTATGTGAATTTTAGTCATGAGAAAACCCAAGCACAATGGGCTAGCCTCTGCAGGTTTTGTAGAACTCTTTTGACCCAAAGGATCCCATTCTCACTTGATGGAAGTCAGGAACCTTACAGAGGAAGTCGAGAGACTTCATTCCAATAATTGCTCTTTTGGCGAATTTTCTTTTGGATGCACACATGGTAACTTTCTTTAGATCCATCAGGTGCTGAGAATCTAAGCCACAGCCACACACAGGGCCAAGGGCCTGATTCAGACACATCCCTTTCCAAAGCAATTAAGGAAAGTGCCACAGGTATGCCCATTCATTTCCATTTGAAAACTGTTTTCTTCAGGCTTCACAAAGGGGTGGCCTGAGGCAAAGACCTTCCTGACATTCAGGGAAACAGAACAATTGATAAGCAAAAGGCCGAAAGCATGGTTTCTCCACTGAGACTTTCTTGGTCACACTGATATCTGAGTTTTCTGAGATGCTCGCCATTCCCTTCAGCTATCCAGGACATGGCAATGTCACAGAGCTTGGAGGTGGTACATATTTTGGACACAAAACCATGAGACTATTCTGGAGAGTGGTGAGAATTCTGGAAGAAACAGGAACTTAGGAAGGTAGCAGGTGTTGCCCATGGATAAGGCAAGCTGCAGTCCATTCATAAATTGGGCAGGATGAATGCCGGGAATCTTTCTACTATACAGGACATATCAATTGTTGCATTCTATTTTCTAATGTCTACAACCACGGACACAGTGGGATACACAGAAATAGAAACACTTGCCTTGTCCAACGACTTACTAGAAGAAGACCACTCCAAATCAAACAAACCGTCTTTCCTACCTATTCTCAGATCATGAGACAAAACCACAAAATCACACCCACCCCACAAAGACACCTCCTTCCCCCATGTAACTCTGTGACTATCCGGAGTTTCCTCTGAGTGGTGGGCCATACTATGTTCCCCCAAAATGGCCTGTCCTATCTCAGATCTGGTCTCCTTGGCCAACTCTGTGAAGTTGTGAGGAGCCTGCGGTGAACCACTACCTACTTTCTCAGGAAAGGCCCCTATGCAGAGCTCTCCTGGTATTTGGCCATCCTCACATATGTAGGTACCAAGAAAGACTGACACTCTCCTTGGTAAATTCAAACAAGTGAGCCTACTGGGTCTGGGACTGGACTGGCTCCGGGTGCCTGGCTACCTGGATCCCAAGTTAAGAGAGTTCCATCACCAAGGAAGTGAGGTAGATCACTTCTTCAGGAACTGAATGAGGTCATTGCCTTGACAACCACTTTGTCCTAACAGTTGCTTTCAAGAGTCCCATGAGATGGAGGCTGCCCCTACTTCCTGTGACACTTTCACAAGTTAGAATGGTATATAAACCATGGGCACCCGGGAACAGCTCTCCACCTAGGACTGGTTTGGTCCATCTTCTCTACATTAAGAAGAGAGAGGCTGATTCATACACATCCATTCAGGCTGACAAGGTTGTTTGCCATTGAAGATGACTTTTCTCTCTCAGGTCTTTCGTAGCTGCCTACATCTTCTCAAGGGATCATTTCTGCATGGACCATTGATGTTCTCAACAGGTGGAACATGCCCTACATTCCTGTATTTTAAGAGCAACCCTGTCCCTGCTGTTCTGTAAAGTTCGATTGAGAGAACACTGTATGGTTTGGGTTAGTAACATGTTCAATTTGGGGTTAGGAATCCTTCTGCATGACGAATAATGGTATTGGGAAACTATGATACTTACAAGAATATATAGGTGAAATATAAGTATAAAAACAGAAATCTAGGGAAGATATGAAGTCCAGAAGGGCATTGGGCCCTTAATTGGCACACTTAGCTTTGAATTATTTTCTGCAAAAATGTCTCAGATAAATCTATATACAATGGCATAGGAGCTTGTACCTTGGATGATTGAATGTCGAATAGAACACCCACTCAAAAAGGGATTGTCGGTAGGATTAGAAAGATAGTCAGTAGGTTTACAAAGAAGAGTGAGAATAGGATTTAGACCAAAAGTTCTTAAGCAATAGGGTTTCAGGTAGACAGTGAATGTAAATGTCAGCACAAGTGAAGAGTCAGTCACAATGATGAACAGGGGAAAATATGTAGGAAAATAGATATAAATAGAGACATTACTAAATCAGGCAAAGTATAAAGTGAGTGATAGGATTAGACATTTTCAACAGGCTTGAGGTTGAATATATAATCTTAGGAAGAAACAAAAATGTAGTCACCAATAAGATTGACATTTGAGAGCATTAGGCCACCTGGACATGGAAGGTTTTAGTAATCCATGCTCACATTCCATTTAGGCTCTGGTACAACCTTAAGGGTGACCTTTGATTTTTTTGTCCAGAATATTACTGTGATAAAATGTATATATAGATCAGGTGACATGAGTAATTCTTCCACCATTTTTTGAGGAATATTTTGAAAACATATAAATTAGTATTGAGGGTAAAAATAGGTGTACCCTGTGTCTATGAATATAGAGATAATGCATGAATAGACCATACAGTTAATAAATAATATAACTGGTTCCACTTTAAATAATGTATTGAATTGATATCTGAAAATATATAAGAAATCATATATTGATATATAATCATTCATAACAACTAGTTATACGTCTAATTGTAATCCTAGGGTTATGGTTTATCATGAAGAGTGTGTGAGTTTTGCTTCAAAAGTGATTATGGAAATCAAAAATAATGTGTTTGGAAAGAAGTCTCATGAAAAGACCAGTTTGAAACATGGCGGAACACGTGTTTTCTGAAGCAGAAAGTGATTGAAAGTGAAATAAATGCCTATAAATTTGTGAACTTGTGGATGAAATATATATCCAATAATGTGCATAAACTGAAGAAATAGTAATGTACTAGTTTTCAATAAAAATGAACTTCAAAATACTTATCATGTCCCATAGGAATCTACTTGCATTGATGTGAAAATGGATCAGTTACTGTAGAAATATTAGGATTTATATGCACCATTCACTGAAGTTAGTTTTCAATACTAGGAAAGAAATACGTATATCAGGTGAATGAATATTTCTGAGAATAATCTTGTGAAAAGTTGATTATAAATCCACATACATAATCATGAATGAATTTAGGGAGTGTATAATAAGACACATATATTAAATATTTTGAAATATCTGGAGAGAATATATATATATATATATATATATATATATATATATATATATATATATCCACACACAGATTTTAAAAATTAGCAATATATATGCCAATCGAATTACACCGTGAAATATGAATCATCCACAGATCCAAAAATATTCATTTTACTGGATATGGATTTATGTATAACTTTTTTCAACTAGGAAGCTCACCCATAGGTTGAATTTTCAGGTCAAACAGCGTTTAAGAGGAGTGATCTCTTCTCACACTTTGTATATGTCAAGTCATGTAACTCACAAGAATGTACGTGTGATACCAGGTAGGATTCTATATGTGCATATAAAAATACATGTGCTGAATAGAATACAGAGAAAGGGAGACAGGAATTCACATATTTGTTAACTTTAAAAGCACATGGAAAACTATTTCAACAAAAAATTGACTAGATTTATAACTCCTACCCTATATAATGCAAAAGGCAAGTCCAAGTATACAACATGCCTCCTCTGAACTGCTTGTATTTCTATTCTGTTTCCGTAATTTTTCTCCATTATATTAGGATTAGTATTCGGAATCTAGCAGGGCATGTGTTAGTGTCAGGGATTCAGTATTTCAAATGTAAAATAGAAAAATGAATCCAATGTGTATGCAAATATGTGCTAAACAAAATCTTCCCACTCTCATCCAGAACAATTCCTTGACATTTTTTTCGCCCAAAGTAAGACACAATTAGAGGAGAAGAGTAATAAAATCTGTGAATAATATGCTCAGGAGTTTACAACCTTGGAAGTGGTAGAGGAGTTTCCCTAGTATGGGACAGGGTAAACACTCCATAAACATGGAGTTCTGCTGGCCTAAATACTTCTTGAGAAACTGCCTCTGAGTTTGGGCACTTGAAATATATGTTGTTGTCAGGAGCTTTAGCTTCGTTTTAGTGAGACTATCAAAGCTGTGTCTGCATCTATGTGACCTGGAGGACATGGTTTCTTATTTTCCAATGAACATGAGGCAGCAGTGCTGAATTCTCTCTTTGTAAGTAAACTGTGGCCACTGGGGGCTAAGGGTATTCCCATGTGGACTGGGAAGCCATTTGGTCATCCTCCACTTTTCGTGGTGTTTCTTGCTGCTGCACTGGGACTTTGGCATTTCCTTCATGAAATAAAAGAAGTTCAACTGGGACACAGTCCTGGAGGCGATTCTTTCATGTGTGGTTGGTCAGGGTCTGCAGGAGAATGCATCAACCAGGCTTCTATCCCACATAGCTTGGCCCCATGTCCATAGTAACCTGATTCTAAACATTGCCCGGAAACATCTCCATATAACCAGAAGCCTTTACATGGAAGGGTTTGCTGGCTGCACCATGTAAGTCACAAGCCATTTGGGATCCAATGGCAGATCCACATGGCCCCACCACAAATTTTTTATCACACACCTGCCTACCACTGCTCTAGGCCCACTACTCAGCAGGTTCCAACATACTGGCATCTCTGTTCTACACCATTTTCATGAAACCCACTCAATCAAGGCACTGTCTTGCATATTTACGATCAGCAACAGGACATCCAAAGTTTCTCCAGTGCCACCTGGTCATGGGAATTTCAAAAATTTCATGGTATTTATCTAGGCATTTTTCAAGGATGACGTTGCAGGCACTGTGGGTTTCAATTCATTCAGGAACCTTTAAATGGTGAGGAGGCTCATTTCAATGAATGCTCTGTAGAACTCTCACAGGCAAGGCTTCCCAAAGAGTGGCCAAAATGTCACATGAAGCCAGGCCTATTGAGGTCTACAATGTGACGTCCATGGGTGTTGTGACTCTCAACAATGGCTGGCAAGTCTTTCAGAATTAAATCATGTGATCTTCTGGCTGAGATACCCAGGGCTCTGTGGAAAGCCACCCTGGGCCTAGATCTCAGTTTCCAAGGGTGATTCTCATGGGTGGACTCCTAAAATCCCAACAAAATTCATGGCAATACTTCTCTGAATTCAGTCTCTAAGGGGAATCACACCAGAGTTCAAGCCCAGGTGGTCCCAGTCATGTCTTCCAACCGAACACAAATGACCAAAATTAAAACCAAAACCCTCCCATATGGCCCTCATCTTCTTCCATATAGACACTAATCACAACCTCTGGCTGAAGGTTTCCATGAGTGGCGGAGTCCAAGAGAGTGTCCAAAATAACTCCCTTGCCCCTCATTGGCGTAAATTCAGGGTGGCCTGGACACCCTTCATGTGAAAGAGGAGTGATCAAATATGCTAGACGTTAATACTTCTATGCTTCTCCAATTTGTGGAAAACTGAGTGTCAGGTATATATTTTTATGTGATTTGCAGTCATGAGAAAACACAAGCTCCTCTGCAGGTCTTTGAAGAACCCATTTGACCCAAAGGATCCCTATTCTCACTTGATGGAGTTCAAGAACTTTAAAGAGGAAGGCGACAGACTTCATCCACAAGGACTGCTTTTTGGCCATTTTGGTTTTGGATGCACACATGGGATCTCTCTTTACATCCACCACGTGCTGAGTATCTAAGCCACAACCTCACACAGGGCCAAGAGGCTGATTCAGACACATCCCTTTTCAAAGCAATTAAGCAAAGAGCCACAGGTGATCCATATTTATTTCCATTTGAAAACTGTTTTCTTCAGGCTTCACAAAGGGGTGGCATGAGGCAAAGACCTTCCTGACATTCAGGGCAACAGAACATTAGGTTAGCAAACGGCCCAAAGCAGTGTTTCTCCACTGAGACTTTCCTGGTCACACTGATATCTGAATTTTCTGAGACGCTCGCCATTCCCTTCAGCTATCCAGTACATGGCCATGTCACAGAGCTTGGAGGTGGTACATAACTTGGTCACAAAATCATGAGCCTATTCTGGAGAGTGGCCAGAATTCAGGAAGAAAACAGGAACTTAGGAAGATAGCAGGTGTTACCCATCCATAAGGCAAGCCGCATTCCTTTCATACATTGGGCAGAAAGAATTCTGGTAAGCTTTCTACTAGCCTGGACACATCCTTTGATGCATTCTCTTTTCTAATGTCTACAACCATGGACACAGTGGGATACACAGACATAAAAACACTCGCCTTGTCAAATCACTTGTTAGAAATCGTCCACTCCAAACCAAACAAACTGCCTTTCCTACCTATTCTCAGAACATGAGACAAAATCACAAACACACACTCACACCCACAAATTCACCTCCTTTCCCAAAGTAGGTCTCTGACTATCGGGTGTGACCTCTGACTGGTGGGCCGTACTATGTTCCCATCAAATGGCCTGTTCTGTCTCAGATCTGGTTTCCTTGGCCAACTCTGTGAAGTTGTCAGGAGACAACGGTGAGCCACTTCCTGCTTACTCAGGAAAGGCCACTCTTCAGAGCTTTCCTGGCATTTGGCCATCCTCACATCAGTAGATACCAAGAAAGACTGACTCTGTCTTTGGTAAATCAAAAGAAGTGAGACCACTGGGACTGGGCCTGGGACTAGATTTGTGTGCCTGGATGCCTGGATCCCAAGTTCAGAGAGTTCCATCACCAAGAATGTGAGGTGAGGTCACTTCCTTCAGGAACTGAATGAGGTCAATGCCTTGGCAAGCACGTTGTCCTAACATTTGCTTCCAAAGGTCCCATGAAATGGAGGCTGTCCCTAATTCCTTTGACACTTTCACAAGTTAGAATGGTATATCAAACATTGGTAACCGGGAACAGCTCTCCACAGAGGCCTCGTTTGGTCCTTCTTCTCTACATAAAGAAGAGAGAGGCTGATTCAGACACATCCCTTCATGCTGACCAGGTTGTTTGCAATGAAAGATGACTTTTGCTCTCTCAGTTCCTTCATAGGTGCCTACAACTTCTCTAGGGATCATTTGCGCATAGACCTTTGAGTTTCTCAGCAGTTGGAAGATCCCCTAAATTCCTGTATTTTAAGACGAACTCTGTCCTTGCTCTTCTCTAAAGTTAGATTGAGGGAACAGTGTATGGTTAGGGTTAATAACAGGTTTGATTTGGAATAGAAATCATTCTGCTGGATGAATAATGGTATTGGGAACCTGCGATATTTTCAAGAATATATAGGTAAAATATATGAATCTGAAAACAAAAATCTAGGTAAGATTTGAAGCCCAGAAGGGCATTGGGCCCTTGATTGGGTATTAAGCATAGGACCTTGTAACTTGGATGATTGATTTTCAAAGAGAACTTCCAGTCAAAATGGATAGTCAGTAGTATTAGGAAGATAGTCGGTATGTTTATAAAGGAGAGTGAGTATAGGATTTGGACCAAAAGTTCTTTAGCTATAGGGTTTCGGGTATTGAGTGAATGTAAATGTCAGCACATGTGAAGAATTAATCACAATGATGAACTGGGGAAAATATGTAGGAATGCAGATATCAATAGAGACTTTAGGAAATCTGGCAAAGTATAGTTGGTAGTGAAATGTTAATAAAATAGATTCTTGTCACTTCCTGTTTTTCTGTATGCTTAATAAAACACTGTTGAGATCTTGAGAAGTGATTTCTAATCTTTTTCCCAGAATGTGCTGTCCCCAACTGCCAAACTTCAGAATGTACTCCCTCACCCAGTTGCACGCAAACTGCTCACCCGCCCAGGCCCATCAATAAACTTTCCTCCCTGCCCTCTTCAAGGAAAGTATATAAGCTCTGCTTAAGCTGTTCTCAGGGTTCTCTGCTCTATTCAAATGAGCTCTGAGCCCCAGCATGCTGGACCCCCAATAAACCCTTTGTTTTTGCATGAGAGAGTCTCTTGGTGGTCTCTTCCCCCAATGCTCTTCCGATATTTATATATGGAGGTTCCACCGAAATCCAGCAGTGGTGAACGAGAGACCCCAATGGGCTACTCTCAGGGTAAGTAAGGCACCTCTTTCTGGTTTCAGGTTTCAGGTTAGGGCTTGGCAAAATGGCTGTCGATGAAGTGTGTGAGCTCTCTTTGATGGTGGCTGGCAGACGTGTCACAGAGCCACAAGCCAAGTCCCTGGGGGATGCCACAGAGGACTCGGGAATCGAGGAATAATAGTCTCCTCGACTCAGTGATACTTTGTTTCAGATTCGGTATTGCCAGCCCATCGGGTTTTGCCACCTGCTCAGTCTTGGTCTCAGTGTTGGACGTCCATTGCCTGTCTTTATTGTTTTCTCTTGTCTGTGTCCTGTGTCCTTGCTTTTACTGTTTGTGTATCTTTCATTATGGGACAGATCACTTCAATGCCTCTGTCCCTGACCCTTGATCTATGGACCAAAGTCCGCTTAAGGGCTCAGAATGTTTCTTTTTCAGTAAAACGCTGGACCTGGCAGACTCTGTGTGCCACAGAATGGCCCACCTTTGGATTCTGATGGCCCCTAGAAGGATCTTTCTACTTCCCACTAATTTAAAAAGACAGAAATATTGTCTTACAGCCAGGGTCACATAGCCATACTGATAAACAGGAATATACCTTAACTTGGCAGGACCTCTGCAAATCTCCTCCTCCGTGGGTGAAGCCTTTGCTTGCTGTGTCCCCGTTCCTACTCCTTCCCCCACGATCTCTCAACCCCTCTGCTCCTCCTCCTCCTCCACCCTCTGTTCTCCCTGAGTCACAAGATTTGACTCTACTGGACTCTCGTTCCCCTCCTTATCTTCTACCCTTGTCCCACAACCCCCAACACCCTCTAAGTGATTCTCCAGCTGCTGACTCAGCCTCTCCGCAATTGGAGGAACTAAGCCAGCCCAGGGCCCTCCAGATAACTCCCCTGCGTCACACACAGCCCCTCCTCCCCTAGAGGAAGCTGGAGTTGCTAAAGAAACTCGCAGGTGGCAAATGATTGAAAACCCTGGAACTAACGTGTGGCTTCCCTCCATCCCTAAGGACCAATGATTGACGATGGCCATAGGGAAAAAATGCAAGCCTACCAGTATTGGCCTTCTCCTCTTCAGACCTATATAAATGGAAAAATAACAATCCTCCTTTTACCGAGGACCCAACCTGGCTCTCAGGTCTGGTGAAGTCATTGATGTTTTCACACCAACCTACTTGAGATGACTGCCAACAACTCCTAGGGACTCTCTTCATGACAGAGGAACAAAAGAGAATCCTCCTGGATGCTAGAAAAAAGTATCCTCGGACCAAATGCGTGACCGACAAAACTTCCCAATATATTCAAAGCCGGCTTTCTCTTGAAACGACCCAACTGGGACCCCAACACCTTTGAAGGTAGGGAGCATCTGTCCACTTATCGCCGGGCTCTAATAGTGGGTATCTTAGTGGCCGCTAGGTGACCAACTAATTTGGCCAAGGTAAGAGAGATTATTTAAGGGCCTGATGAATCTCCCTCTATGTTCCTAGAGATAATTATGTAGGTATATAAGAGACATACTCCTTTCGATCCTCAGGCAGAGGATCAAAAGGCATCTGTCACAATGGCCTTTATTGGGAAAGCTGCCCTGGATATTAAAAGAAAGTTACAATGCTTAGATGGATTACAAGATATGACTTTGAGGGATTTAGTCAGAGAACCCGAGAAGGTATACTTTAAGAAAGAAACTGAGGAAGAGAAGGGAGCTGAGTGAGGATAAAAGAAACAAAAGACAGACTAAGGCATTGACTAAGGTCCTGGTCACAACAACAAATAGGCCAGAAATTAAGAAACAGAGAGACAGGAAGGGATACCTGGGCACACACTAGAGGCCACCCCTGGCCTCAGATCAATGTGCCTACTCTAAAGAAAAAGGACACTGGGCCAAAGAGTGCCCTAGAAAGAGACAGCCATGCCAGCCAGATATTCTGACTCTGGAGTAATACTAAGAAAGTCCGGGCTCAGATCCTCTCCCTGACCTCAAGGTAACTTTTGAAGTGGAGGGGAACACAATAAACTTTGAAGTAGATGCAGGGGGAATACACTCAGCCCGTAAGGCCCATTGGGCCCTCTACCGAATAAAAGGTCTCTAATTCAAGAGTCTAACAGAAGTAAATATCGGGCTTTGACAACTAAGAGGACCATGGACCAGGGAAAAGGAAAAATCCATCACTCCTTCCTAGTAATCCCTGGCCCCATTGATGAGCAGAGTTCTGCTCACCAAGCTCTGGGCCAAAATAACTTTTAACCCTGAAGGCCCCCAAGTGGAATTTTTTAATCCTTCAGTAACTACTCCTATAATCATGGCTCTAACTATGTCAGTAGCAAATGTTCATCAACTCACTCACCTTTGTTCAAAGAAACTGCATTCATTCGTGAAGGATCAAGAACACAGTTTTCCACTAACCTACTCACAGCAAAAGGAAATAACTGAATGGGTAACAAAAGCCTGTCAGGTCCATTAATTGGTTAAAGCTTACACTTCCAAGCTTCCTGCAGGAAAGCACCTATGAGGAACCAGACGAGGACATTTCTGGGAAGTGGACTTTACTGAAATTAAGCCAGTAAGGTATGGACTTAAATAACTCCTAGTATTTGAACATACATTTTCAGGATGTATTGAAGCCTTCCCCACACACACACAAAAAAAGAAATAAAAAAGAAGAAAAAAGAAACATTGCAAATGGTTGTAAAGAAGATCCTGGAAGATATTTATTCTCCCCTTGACGACCAGTAGTCTTAACCCTCATCAGCCCCTTAAGCTGCGATGGCTGATCACAAATCCTACTGGACACGAAGTATGGCCTATCTCGAATACAGCCAGCTTACGAACCTGGTGGCCATCTCTCCACCCAGTCATTTGTCAGCTGGCTATAGGTCTTTCCTATTGGGATATCCCTGATTAACAGGATCCCACTAAAATTCCATTAAATCCTTTCCATACCATAGATAATGGAAACAAACATTATAGATGTAGGGACACGTGAGCCAGATGCAGGTTGGCTAGCCTAGATTACTATGTTTGCGCGGCAGACTATCAAAGCCACAAACAGTCACGGCTGTGGGGGGGGAGAGCAGACTTCTATTGTAAGTCATGGGGATGTGAGCATACAGGGACTGTCAGATGGAACCCAAACTCCTCATCAAATTCTGTACACAGCATTGGCCATATTACGAATTAGATAACCAAAACCGATGGCCCCCAGAGAGGTCTCTAGATCCTCAAATTCTGTGTGACCTTTTTAACTTCTGCAAGTGCTCAAAAGGGTGAAAGGAGATTCCGCTATGTGGAGGCCTTCTCTCTCCTTTGCTCACATCCTGAACTATGCTTCTCCAATAGATGCTCACCCTCAGCCTTGTGCTCCAGACTCTCTGCTGTCACTCCCACCTCAGCAACTTGATTTCTCCCCTCCAATATCTAGATCAAAAACCCAAATCTCGACTGGTTCTCAGACCATTGCTCCCTTGCTGAGGTTGCAGGTACTGAGGTACCACTCCATTCACTCACTCCTCTCCTCTCCTGTCAGTGCCCGCACCGGGTCCCACCCAGTCCTCTTACCACCTAATGCAAAGCTCAAACCTGCTGAGAAGAATCCTCAGACCCTAATACAAGATGTAATGAAAATGGCCTTTAATGTTGCTTTGTCATGACTAAAAACAGGTTACTAAGAATTTAAAGTCCCTCACAGGCTTTTTGGAATCTCACTCCCGTCTCCCCCTCTGTTCTATCTGTTCTACTGCTCAAGTTTTTGTTGCTATTAAGATCCCAAAGCCCTCTCCCAATATTCTTTTACATCTCTCCTTCCTCATTCTCATATCCACAGAGCTGCTCTTATCCCTGCCTTCCAAAATTTCCCCCTCTGTACCAGGCCCACAGAAAAGTCTTAACTGACCTTCTCCAGAAGTCTTCACCATGGCTGATTTAGGACTTTCAGCAAAAGAGTCCCTATAAAAGAGTTCACTGTAGATAAACTTCCTATTTTTGTGTTGCCCTGGTCTCCTTGGCAACTGGCTAAAAAATTCAGCACTCCTGATCTAGACACACCCTTACTAGTTTTTCACAAAATATTTGAAAAAAAGTCCTCTGGCCTTGAGCTGGGGCTTCACAGAGATGGCTACATTTCTAAGATAAAGAAGTTACAAACTGGGCTGTATGGAAACAGCTGGAAGGGGGAAAAAAAGAAAGGGAAGACACCCCCACCCAGGTGTCCTTGAAAAGTTAACTTGCCCAAACTGAGGAAAAAACAGAAACAAAAACTGCTTTTTGTGAACTTCTGCAGACTGTGAACTTCTGAGCCCCTTCCCTTACGTGTTGGGTACAAAATTCTGAAACTACGTAACTTGGGTTTCAGGGGATTAATTGATTACAACAGAAGCAATGCCCTCTGAATCTGGTTGAAACCAAAAAAGACTGTTTCCGTGTCTTTGGTGCTATCTTAGGTGCCTTGCCTTGTCCGTCCCTATAACAGTATAATTCTATATACTTAAACATTGTTTATGTTTTCATGAAATGGTCAACAGATGTGATTAATTGTGAAATGGTGCAGATGTTTCCCAGAGTGCTCTATCATGACACAGGTTCATCTGAAGATCAAAGAGGGGGACATACAACCCGGTTCCACTGGGAACATATGTCCCTCACCTTAGTCATTCTATTACGAATAGGAGTTGCTGCAGGGTTGGGCACAAGAACCACTGCTCTGGTCCATGGGACACAACAAGTGACCCAATTAGAAGCAGCAATAGATCAAAACTTAAAGATTTTAGAAACCTCCATCACAGCTTTGCAGGAATCTTTAACCTCTCTCTCTGAAGTTGTTTTACAGAACAGTCGAGGGTTGGACCTCCTTTTCATGACAGAGGGGGGCCTTTGTGCTTCATTGAGGGAAGAATGTTGTTTTTATGTCGACAATACTGGAGTTGTAAAAAAATCTATGAGTAAATTAAAAAGATGCCTTGAAGAGCAACAACGAGAGAGAGAGGCACAAAAAGGGTAGTTTGAGTCTTTTTTTATACAGTCCCCCTGGTTAATTACGTTTTTATCAACCCTGGCCGGTCCAATAATAATCCTCATAGTATTACTAACTATAAAACCCTGTTTCCTCAACCATGTAATTTCTTTTCTCCAAGCTCAAATTGGACAAATTAAAATTATGGTAATACCCCACTAGCAGACATAGAATGTGACACCCCACAAAGATCACTTTTATGATTAAAAGTAGCCAGAAAAAGAAGTGGGGAATGAAAGGTTAATAAAATATGTACTTGTCACTTCCTGTTTTTCTGTACACTTAACGAAACACTGTTGAAATCTTGAGAACTCTTTGCTAATCTTGTTGCCAGAATGTGCTGTCCCCAATTGCCAAACTGCAGAATCTACTCCCTCACCCGGTTGAATAGAAACCTAAACTGTACTTGGATCATTGAATGTAGAAGAGAACATCCATTCAAAAAGTTATAGTCAGTTGGATTAGAAAGATAGTCAGTAAGTTTAGGAAGAAAAGTGAGTATAGGATTTGGAACAAAAGTTCTTTAGCAATAGGGTTTTGGTTAGAGAGTCAATGTAAACGTCAACACAAGTGAAGAGTCAGTCACAATGATGCACAGGGCAAAATATGTAGGAAAGCAGATATCAATGGAGACATTAGGATATCAGGAAAAGAATAAAGTGAGTGATGGGATTAGATATTTTCAACAGGGTTGAGGATGAATATATGAGCTTAGGATAAAACCAATATGAAGTCAACAATAGGATTGACATTTGATAGCATTAGCGTAGCCCAAGACAGTGTCCAAAATAAGCTCTGTTGCCCCTCATTTGCCTAAATTCCCAGTGGCCTGTACACCCTTCCTGTGTACCAGGAGTGATCAAATAGGCCTGCCCTTAATACTGCTCTGCTTCTCCAATTTGAGTCCTACTGAGTGTCGGGTACAGATTCTTTATGTGAATTGGAAAGATGAGAAAACTCAAGCACCTATTGGATAGCCTCTGAATACATTTGAAGAACTCATTTGACCCAAAAGATCCCTATTCTCACTTGATGGAATTCAGGAACCTTACAGAGGAAGGCAAAATACTTCATCAACAATGACTGCTCTTTTTGCCATTTTGGATTTTATGCACCCATGGGATCTTTCTTTAGATCCATCAGGTACTGAGAATCTAAGTCAAAGAATCACACTGGGCCAAGAGGCTGATTCACACATATCTCTTTCCAAATCAATTAAGGAAAGAGCCAAAGGTAAAGCATATTCATTTCCATTTGAAAAATCTTTCCTTCAGGATTCACAAAGGGTTGGCCTGAGACAAAGACGTTCCTGACTCTCAGGGCAACAGAACAATAGGTAAGCAAATGGCCCAAAGCACGGATTCTCCACTGAAACTTTACTGGTCACACTGATATCTGAGTTTTCTGAGATGCTCGCCATTCCATTCAGCCATCCAGTACATGGCCATGTCACAGAGCTTGGAGGTAGTACATATCTTGGACACAAAACCATGAGCCTATTCTGGAGATTGGCCATAATTCAGGAAGAAAACAGCAACTTAGGAAGGTAGCAGGTATCGCCCATCAATAAGGCAAGCCGCATTCAATTCATAAATTGTGCTGGATGAATGCTGGGAAGCTTTCTATGAGACAGGACACATCAATTGATGAATTCTCTTTTCTAATGTCTACAAGCACGGACACAGTGGGATACACAGACATAGAAACACTTGCATTGTCAAACGACTTACTAGAAACAGTTCACTCCAAACCAAACAAACCGCCTTTTCTAACTATTCTCAGAACATGAGACAAAACCACAAACCCACACCCGCAATGGCACCTCCTTCCCCCAAATAGGTCTGTGACTCTCCGGAGTGTGCTCTGACTGATGGGCCATACTATGATCCTCCGAAATGGCCTGACCTGTCTCAGATCTGGTCTTCTTGGCCAACAATGTGAAGTTGTTAGAAGCCAGGAGTGAGCCACTATCTGCTTTCTCAGGAAGAGCCCCTCTTCCGAGCTTTCCTGACATTTGGCCATCCTCACATCAGTAGGTATCAAGAAAGACTGACTCTGTCCTTTGTAAATCCAAAAAAGTGAGACCACTGGGACTAGAACTGAGACTGGCTCTGGGTGCCTGGCTTTCTGTATCCCAAGTTCAGAGAGTTCCATCACCATGGAAGTGAGATGAGATCACTTCCTTCAGGAACTGAATGAGATCACTGCCTTGGCAACCACTTTGTCATAACAATTGCTCCCAACGGTCCCATGAGATGAGGGCTGCCCCTACTTCCTGTGACACTTTCACAAGTTAGAATGGTATATCACCCGTAGGCAAAAGGGAACAGCTCTCCACACAGGCCGGGTTTGGTCCATCTTCTCTACATTAAGAAGAGATAGGCTCATTCTGACTCAACCCTTAATTCTGACCAGGTTGTTTGCCATGGAAGATGATTTTTGCTCTCTCAGGTCTTACATAGCTGCCTACATCTTCTCCAGAGATCATTTCTGCATGGAGCTTTGAGGTTCTCAACAGATGGAAGATCCACTGCATTCCTGTATTGTAAGACCAACACTGTCCCTGCTCTTCTGTAAACATAGATGTGAATTGGAGTCATGAGAAAACCCACGAACCTATGGGATAGCCTCTGCAGAACTTTAAAGAATTCACTTGACCCAAATGATCCCTATTCTCACTTAATGGAGGTCAGGAACCTTACAGAGGAAGGCGAGAGACTCTATCCACCATGACAGTTCTTTTGTCCATTTTGGTTTTGGATGCACACATGGGATTTTTCTTTAGACCCATCATGTGCTGTGAATCTAAGCCACAGCCTCACATAGGGCCAAGAGGCTGATTCAGACACATCCATTTCCAAAGCAATTAACCGAAGAGGCACAGGTAATGACCATTCAATTCCATTTGAAAACTATTTTCTTCAGGCTTCACAAAGTGTGGCCTGAGGCAAAGACCTTCCTGACATTCAGGGCAACAGAATAGGTAAGCAAAAGGCCCAAAGCAGGGTTTCTCCACTGAGACTTTCTTGGGCATACTAATATCTGAGATTTCTGAGATACTCACCATTCCCATCAGCTATCCAGTACATGGCCATGTCACAGAGATTGAGGTGGTACATATCTTGGACACAAAATCATGAGCGTATTCTGGAGAGTGTCCAGAATTCAGGAAGAAAACAGGAATTTAGAAAGATACCAGGAGTTGCCCATCCATACGGCAAGCTGCAGTCCATTCATAAATTGCTCACGATGAATGCTTTGAAGCTTTCTCGTAGACAGGACACATCCATTGATGCATTCTCTTTTCTACTGTCTACAATCACGGACACAGTATGATATATAGACACAGAAACACTCACCTTGTCAAAGGACTTACTAGAAACAGTCCACTCCAAAACAAACAAACCAGCTTTCCTAACTATTCTCAGAACATGAGACAAAACCACAAACTCACACTCACACCCAAAAAGGCACCTCTTTCCCCCAAGTAGGTCTGTGTCTATCCGGAGTGTCCTCTGACTTGTGGGCCATACTATGTTCCCCAAAAATGGCGTGTCCTGTCTCCGATCTGGTCTCTTTAGCAAACTCTGTGAAGTTGTCAGGAGCCCGTGGTGAGAAACTACCTGCTTTCTCTGGAAAGGCCAGTCTTCATAGTTTCCAGGCATTTGGCTGTCCTCACATCAGTAGGTACCAAGAAAGAGTGACTCTGTCTTGTTAAATCCAAACAAGTGAGCCCACTGGGACATGGAGTGGGTTTGACTCTGTTTGCCTGGTTTCCTGGATCCCAAGATCACAGACTTTCATCACCAATAATGTAAGGTGAGGTCACTTCCTTCAAGAACTGAATGAAGTCACTGCCTTGGAAACCACTTTGTTTTAACAGTTTCTTCCAAGGTTCCCAAAAGATGGAGTCTGCCTCTACTTGCTGTGACTCATTCATAAGTTAGGATGGTATATCAACCATAGGCACCGGGGAACAGCTCTCCACACAGGCATGGTTTGGTCCATTTTCTCTACATTAGGAAGAGAGAGGCTAATTCAGACACATCCCTTCAACCTGACCAGGTTGTTTGCCATGGAAGATGACTTTTGCTCTCTCAGATCCTTCATACCTGCCTACACCTACTCAAGGGATTATTTCTGCAGGGACTTTTGAGGTTCTCAGCTGGTGGATGATACCCTACCTTCCTGGATTTTAAGACCAACTCTGTCCCTGCTCTTCTGTAAAGTGAGATTGAGGGAACAGTGTATGGTTAGTGTTAATAGCATGTTCGATTTGGGTTAGGAGTCATTCTGCTGGATGAATTATGGTATTGGGAACCTGTGATATTTATAAGAATATAAATGTGAAATATATGTATGAGATCAGAGATCTAGGAAAGATTTGAAGCCCAGAAAGGCATTGGGCCCTTGATTGGTATACTTAGATTGAATTATGTTCTGCACCGAGGTCTCAGATAAATCGATATACAATGGCATAGGACCCTATACCTCGGATGATTGAAAGTAGAAGAGAACATCCAGTCAAAAAGGGATAGTCTGTAGGATTAGGAAAATAGTCAGTAGGTTTAGGAAGAAGAGTGAGTCTCGGAGTTGGACCAAAATTTCTTTAGCAATTGGTTTTCAGTTAGAGGGTGAATGTAAATATCAGCACATGTGAAGAGACAGTCACAATGATGAACTGGGAAAAATATGTAGGAAAGCAGATATCAATAGGGGCATTAGGAAATCAGGAAAAGTATAAAGTGAGTGATAGGATTAGATATTTTCAAAAGGCTTGAGGTTAAATATATAATCTTAGGAAGAAACAAATATGTAGTAACCAATAGGATTGACATTTGAGAGCAGTAGGCACCCTGGACATAGATGCTTTTAGTAATCCATGGTCACTTTCTATTTACGCTTTGGTACAATCATATGTGTGACCTTTGCATTTTGTGTCCAGAATACTACTGTGGTAAAATGTATATGTAGATCAGGTGACATAAGTATTTCTTCCACCATAAAGGGGAGTAATATTCTGGAAACTTATAAATTAGTACTGGGGATACAAATAGGTGTACCTTGTGTTGATGATTATTGAGATGATGCAGGAATAGACCATATTGTGAATAAAGTATGTAACTGGATCCAACATTAAATAATGGATTGAGTTTGCATCTGAAAATATATTGGAAATCTTATATTGATATATATATACCATCATTCCAACGAGTTATATATGCAATGGTATTATTAGGGTTACGGTTTATCGTGAAGAGTGAGTTTTGCTTCAAAAATGATTATGGAATCGAAAATAATGTGTTTAGAAAGAAGTCTAGTGAAAAGACCAGTAAAGAAACATGGAGGAATACATGTGTTCTGAAGTAGTAAGTAATTGAAAGTGAACCAAATGCCAAAAAAATTTGTGAAGTTGTGGATGAAAAAATACATCCTATGATGTCCATAAACTGAAGAAATAGTAATGTACCAGTGTTGAGTAAAAATGAACTTCAAATTACACATCATGTCCCATAGCAATCTACTTGCATTGATGTTAAACTGGGTCAGTTACTGTAGAAATATTAGGATTTTTAAGCACCATCCACTGAACTTAGTTTTCAGTAGTAGGAAACCAAAATATATTTCAGGTGTATGAATATTACTGAGAATAATCTTGTGAAAATTTGAATTTAAATGAACATAAATGAATATGAATGAATTTATTGAGTGTATAATAAGACACATATTTTTCATATTTTTTTTAAATCCGTAGAATATACACACACACACACGCCCACACACACACACACATGCACACACACACACACATTAATATTTAGCAATATATATGCCAATCGATATTCATCATGAAATATAATTCATTCACAAATCCAAAAATATTCATTTTACTGAACATGGATTTATGTATAGTGTTTTTCACTAGGAAGCTCACCCATAGGTGGAATTTTCAGTTCCATCATTATTTAGGGAGAGTCATCTCTTCTCACAATTTTTATATTCCAAAGTCAGTGATCTTACAAGAATGTACGTGTGATACCAGGTAGGATATTGTATATGCATAAAAAAATTACATGTGCTGAATAGGATACAGAGAAAGGGAGACAGGAATTTACATATGTGATAACTTTAAAAAATCATGTAGAAATATTAAAATGAAAAGTTTACTAAATTTAAAACACATACTCTTGATAAAGAGGAAGACAAATACAAATATACACCATGCTTCTTATAAAAGGACTGTACTTCTATTCAGTTAGGTTTTTTTTTTCTCCATGATATTAGGATTAGTAGTCAGAGTCTAGTAGGGTATGGGTTAGTGTCAGGGATTCAGTATTTCAAATGGAAAATAGGAAAATGGATCTAATGTGTATGCAAACATGTGATACACAAAAATCTTCCCTCTCTTATCCAGAACAATACCTTGACATAACCATCGCTAAAAGTAAGACACAATTAGAGGAGAGGAGTTAGAAAACCTGTGAATACATATGTGGAATGAAAAATGCTCAGGAGTTCACAACACTGGAGGTGGTAAAACAGTTTACAAAAGTATGGGAGAGGGTAAACACTCCAGAAACATGGAGCTGTGCTGACCTAAAGACTTATTGAGAAACTTCCTCTGAGGTTAGGCACAAGAAATATATGTATGGCAATATGTAAATCAATGGTTCTGCAACTGATGTGATTCTGCAATCTGTATATGGAGTAAAAATGGGAGCTCATATCCCACTTGAATCAAAGTGTGAAATTTGATATATCAAGAAGTATGTACTGTTTTGAACAACCTACAATAAAAATTAATTTAAAAAGGAAAAAGAAATATATGTAATTGTCAGGAGATTTAGCTTCGTTTGTAGTGACACCAAAAATCTGGGTCTGCATCTATGTGACCTGGAGGACATGGTTCTTTATTTTGTAATGAACATGAGGCAGCAGGTCTGAAATCTCCCTTTGTAGGTAAACTGTTGCTACTGGGAGCTAAGTGTCTTCCCGTGTGGTCTGTGAAGCCATTTGGTCATCCTCCACTTTTCAGGGTGTTTCTTACTGCTGCACTGGGAATTTGGTATTTGCTTCATGAAATACAATATGTTCAACTGGGACACAATGCTGGAGGGAGTTCTGTCATGTGTGGTTGGTCAGGGTCGGCAAGAGAATGTACGAACCAGGCTTCTATCCCACATAGCTTTCCCCTTGACTATAGCAACCTGATTCTGAACATTGCCCTGAAACCTCTACATATAACAAGATGCCTTTACATATAAAGGTCTGCTGCCTGCACCATGTCAGTCGCAAGATTTGGAAGCCAATGGAAGATCCAGGTGGTCCTACCAAAAATATTTATTTACACACCTATAGTCCACTGCTCTACGCCCACTACCCAGCAGGCTCCAACTTACTAGCATCTCTGTTCTACACCATTTTCACGAAACTCAGTCAATCAAGGCACTGTTTGTTATACTCATGATCAGCAACAGGATATCTTAAGGTTATCCAGTGCCACCTGGTCATGGGGATTTCAAAAATTTCATGGTATTAATCTAGTCATTTTTCAAGGATGAAGTTGGAGGCACTGTGGGTTTCATTTAATTCAGGAACCATTAAATGGTGAGGAAGCTCATTTCAATGAAAGCTCTGGAGAACACTCACAGGCAAGCCTTCCCAAAGAGTGGCCAAAAGGACACATGAATCCAGGCCCATTGAGGTATACAATGTGAGGTCCATGTGTGTTTGGACTCTCAACTATGACTACCAAGTCTTTAAGAATTAAATCATGTGATATCCTGGCTCAGAATCCCTGAGCTCTGTGGAAAGCCATCCTGGGCCTAGATCTCAGTTTCCAAAAGCGATTCTCATGCGTGGTCTCCTAAAATCCCAACACTATTCATGGCAATACTTCTCTGAGGTCAGTTCCAGAACTCAGTCTCTAAGGGGAATCACACCAGAGTTCAAGCCCTGGTGGACCCAGTCATCTCTTCCAACTACCACACAAATTACCACAATTAAAACAAGAACCCTCCCATATGGCCCTCATCTTCTTTCATATAGACACTCATCATAATCTGGCTGGAGGTTTCCATGAGGGGTGCAGACCAAGACAGTGTCCCAAATAAGCTCCTTTGCCCCTCATTTGCCTAAAGTCAAGGTGGCCTGGACACCCATCCTGTGAACCAAAAGTGATCAAATAGGCCTGCCGTTAATAACTCTCCAATTTGAGGACTACTGTCTGTGGGGTTTAGATTCTTTATGTGAATTTTAGTCATGAGAAAACCCAAGCACAATGGGCTAGCCTCTGCAGGTTTTGTAGAACTCTTTTGACCCAAAGGATCCCATTCTCACTTGATGGAAGTCAGGAACCTTACAGAGGAAGTCGAGAGACTTCATTCCAATAATTGCTCTTTTGGCGAATTTTCTTTTGGATGCACACATGGTAACTTTCTTTAGATCCATCAGGTGCTGAGAATCTAAGCCACAGCCACACACAGGGCCAAGGGCCTGATTCAGACACATCCCTTTCCAAAGCAATTAAGGAAAGTGCCACAGGTATGCCCATTCATTTCCATTTGAAAACTGTTTTCTTCAGGCTTCACAAAGGGGTGGCCTGAGGCAAAGACCTTCCTGACATTCAGGGCAACAGAACAATAGGTAAGCAAAAGGCCGAAAGCAGGGTTTCTCCTCTGAGGCTTTCCTGGTCACACTGATATCTGAGTTTTCTGAGATGCTCGCCATCCCCTACAGCTATCCAGTACATGGCCATGTCACAGAGCTTGGAGGTGGTACATATCTTGGACACAAAACCATGGGCCTATTCTTGAGATTGGCTGGAATTCAGGACGAAAATAGAAACTTAGGAAGGTAGCAGGTGTTGCTCATCGATAAGGCAAGCTACAGTCCATTCATAAACGGGGCAATATGAATACTGAGAAGATTTCTACTAGACACGACACATCCATTGATGGATTCTCTTTTCTAATGTCTACAACCACGGAAACAGTGGAATACACAGACATAGAAACACTCGCCCTGTGAAAAGACTTACTAGAAACAGTCCACTTCAAATGAAACAAACCGACTGTCCTACCTATTCTCAGAAAATGAGACAAAACCACAAACCCACAACCACACCCACAAAGGCACCTCATTCCCCTAAGTAGGTCTGTGACTATCCAGAGTGTCCTCTGACTTGTGGGCCATAATATGTTCCCCCAAAATGGCCTTTCCTGTCTCAGACCTTGTCTCCTTGGCCAACTCTGTGAACTTCTTAGGAGCCAACGGTGAGCTACTACCTGCTTTCTCATGAAAAGCCCTGCATCCGAGCTTTCCTGGCATTTGGCCTTCCTCACATCTGTAGGTACCAAAAAATACTGACCCTGTCCTTGGTAAATCCAAACAAGTGAGACCACTGGGACTGGGACTGGGACTGGCTCTGTGTGCCTGGCTTCCTGGATCCCACGTTCAGAGAGTTCCATCACCAAGAAAGTGAGGTGAGGTCACTTCCTTCCTGAACTGAATGAGGGCACTGTCTTGGCAGCCACTTTGTCCTAACTGTTGCTTCCAAGGGTCCCAAGAGATTGAGGCTGCCCCTACTTCCTGTGACATTTTCACAACTTAGAATGGTATATCAACCAAAGGCACCCAGGAATAGATCTCCACACAGGCCTGGTTTGGTCCATGATCTCTACATTAAAAAAAATCTGATTCAGACACAACCTTTTATCGTGACCGGGTTGTTTGCCATGGAAGATGACTTTTGGTCTCTCAGGTCCTTTATTGCTTCCTATATCTTCTCCAGGGATCATTTCTGCATGGACCTTTGAGGTTCTCAGCAGGTGGAAGTTTTTCTACATTTCTGTATTGTAATATCAACTCCTTCCCTGCTCTTCTGTAAAGTTAGATTGAGGGAACAGTGTCCGGTTATGGTTGAAAACATGATCGATTTGGGTTAGAAATCATTTTGCTGGATGAATGATCGTATTGAGAACTTGCTATGTGTAGAAGAATATATAGGTGAAATATATGTATGAAAAAAGAAATCTAAGTCTGATTTGAAGCCCAGAAGGGCATTGGGCCCTTGATAGGGATACGTGGTGTTGAATTACGTTCTGCAGAGTTGTCTCAGATAAATCGATATACAATGGCATAGCACCTTGTACGTTGCATGAATTAATGTAGAAGGAACATCAAGTCAAAAAGGCATAGTCGGTAGTGAAAGGTTAATAAAATTAATAAAATAGGTACTTGTCACTTCCTGTTTTTCTGTATGCTTAACAAAACACTTTTGAAATCTTGAGAAATGTTTGCTAATCTTGTTCTAGAATGTACTGTTCCCAACAGCCGAACTGCAGAATGTACTCCCTCACTCGGTGTCATGCAAACCGCCCACTCGCCCTTACCCATCACTAAACTTCCCTCTCTTCCCTCTCCAAGGAAAGTATATAAGCTCTGCTTAAGCTGTTCTCAGAGGTCTCTGCTCTATTTAATTTAGCTCTGAGCTCCAGCATGCTGGACCACAAATAAACCCTTTGCTGTTGCATGAGACAGTCTCTTGATAGTATCTTCCTCTGACACTCGCCTGACCTTTACATATTGAGGTTCCACCGAGTTCCAGCAGTGGCGGACGAGAGACCCCAACGGGCTCCTCTTGGAGCAAGTAAGGCGCCTCTTTCCGGTTTCAGGTTTCTTGTTAGGGCTTGGAAATAGCTGGCGATGAAGAGCCTGGGCTCTCTCCGACGGTGGCTGAGAGACGTGTCACAGAGACAAAGGGCACCTCTCTGGAGGACCCCGCAGAGAACTCGGGAAATCAAGGAACAATAGTCTTCTCGACTCAGTGATATTTTCTTTTAGATTCGTTGTTGCCATACCATTGGGTTTTGCCGGCTACTCATTCCTGGTCTCAGTGTTGGACGTTCATTGCCTGTCTTTATGGTCTTGTCTTATCTGTGTCGTGTGTCCTTGCTTTTACTGTTTGTGGAACTTTCATTATGGAACAGAGCACGTCAATGCCTCTGTCCCTGACCCTTGATCACTGGACCAAAGTCCGCTTAAGGGCTCAGAATCTTTCTTTTTTTAGTAAAACGCTGGACCTGGCAGAATCTCTGTGCCTCAGAATGGCCCATCTTTGGAGTCGTATGGCCCCTAGAAGGATCTTTCTACTTCCCACTAATTTAAAAAGTCAGAGGTATTGTCTTTCAGCCAGCGCCACATAGCCATCCGGATCAACAGCCATATATCTTAACTTGGCAGGACCTCTGCAAATCTCCTCCTCTATGGGTGAAGCCTTTCCTTGCCCCTACCTCTGCTCCTACTCCTTCCCCCATGATCTCTCAAACCCTCTCAACCTCCTCCTCCTCCACCCTCTGTTCTCCCTGAGTCACAGATTTGACTCTACTGGACTCTTCTCCCCCTCCTTATCCCCTGCCCTCGTCCCCTAACACACAACACACTCTAAGTGATTCCGCTGCTGCTGACTAAGCCTCTCTACCATTGGAGGAAGCTAAGCCGGTAATAGGATCTGACAATGGACCGATGTTCATGGCCCAGGTAAGTCAGGGGTTAGCCAGGAACCTGGGGATTAATTGGAAGTTAAATTGTGCTTATAGACCACAGAGTTCAACACAAGTAGAAAGAATGAATAGAACCATTAAAGAGACCTTAACGAAATTAAGCTTAGAGACCAGCATAGGATTGGACTATGCTCCTGCCTTATGCAATGTTTCATGCAAGAAAAAATCCCTTTGTTTCTTTGAGTAACCTTACCACATGTGAAATTCTTTATGGTGGCCCTCCTCCAGTAGGGGACCTAAGCCCAACTGTAAGACCTAAAGATCCTTTCCACACCCCCTTGCTTGACAGACTTAAAGATCTTGAAAGAACTCAGTAATACCTGTGAAAACAGCTGGCCACTGCCTACCCAACTGGGAACCAGGGGATTCCACATCCATATCAAGTAAGAGATTTCATCTATGTAAGATGATATCAGGTGTCATCCCTGGTACCCTGCTGAAAAGGACCATACCAGGTGCTATTATAACACCTACAGTGGTAAACGTAAACAGAATCACTTCCAGGATCCATGCCTCTCATCTCAAGCCTGCTCCCTGTACAGAATCTTTCTGGAAACTGAAAAAGACTGGTAACAGTTTCAAATTGTGTATTGGCAATGTGAATAAGGTTATATACTCTCCCCTTGGCTACAAGTAGTCCTAACCCTCATCAGCCCATTAAGCAGTGATGGCTGATCACAAATCCTACTGGAAAAGAAGTATGGTCTATCTCGCATACAGCCCCCTTAGGGACCTGGTGGCCATCTCTCCACCCAGACATTTGTTAGCTGGCTATAGGTATTTCCTCTTGTGATATCACTGATGAAGAGGATCCCACTAAAATACCATTAAATCCCTTCTGTACCATAGATAATGGAAACAAACATTATGGATGTAGGGACACGCAAGCCAGATGCAGGTTGGCTAGTCTAGATTACTAAGTTTGCCTGGCAGACTATCAAAGCCACAAAGAGTAACGGCTGTGTGGGGGAAAAGCCGACTTTTTCTGTATGTCATGGGAATGTGTGCATACAGTGGCTGCCTGATGGAACCCCAATTCTTCATCAAATTCAGTACACCGCATTGGCCACATTACCAATTAGACAACCAAAAACTATGGCACCCAGAGGGGTCTCTAGATCCTCAAATTTTGCATGACCTTTTTGACTTCTGCAAGTGCTCAAAAGAGTGAAAGGAAATTCCCCTATGTGGAAGCCTTTTCCCTCCTTCACTCACATCCTGAACTATGCTTCTCCAATAGATCATTATCCTCAGCCTTCTGCTCCAGACCCTCTGCTGTCACTCCCATCTCAGCAACTTGATTTCTCCCCTCCAATAACTAGATCAGAAACCCAAAGCTCCACCAGTTCTCTGACCATAGCCCCCTTGCTGAGGTAGCAGGTACATAGGTACCGCTCCACCGACTCATTCCTCTCATCTCCTGTCAGTGCCCTCACCGGGTCCCACCAGGTCCTCTTACCAGCTAACCCAATGCTCAAACGAGCTGAGGAGAGCCCTGAGACCCTTATCCAAGATGTAATATAATTGGCCTTTAAAGTTGCTTTGTCATCACTGAAAACAGGATACTAAAATTTAAAGTCCCTCACAGGATTTTGGGATACTCACTCCCGTCTCTCACTCTGCTCTACCTGATCTACTGCTCAAGTTTGCTGCTAGGAAATTCCAAATACCCTTTCGCATTATTCTTTTACATATCTCTTTTCCCTCATTCTCAGATCCTCGGAGGTGCTCTCAGCCCCAACTACCCCGTCTTTCCCCCTCTGTACCAGGTCCACAGAAAAGTCTTAAATGACCTTCTCCAGAAGTCTTCACCATGGCTGAGTTTTGAACTTTCAGCCAAAGAGTCCCAATAAAGACTTTAATGTAGATAAACATTCTCTTTTGTATTGCCCTATTCTACTTGGCCACTGGCTAAAAATCTCAGTACTTCTAAGCTAGACAACCTCTAACTAGTTTTTCACAAAATATGTGAACAAGTCCTCTGGCCTTCAGCTGGGGCTTCACAGAGATGGCTACATTTCTAAGATAAAGAAATTACCAACCGGGCTCCATGGTAACAGCTGGCAGGGGGAAAATAAGAAAGGGAAGAAAAAGCTCTCCTCCTCTCAGGTGTCCTTGAAAAGTTAACTTGCAAAGAACAGAAGGAAAAACAGAAACAAATACTGCTTTTTTAAACTTCTGAAGACTGTGAACTTCTGAGCCCCATGCCTTATATGTTGGGTACAAATTTCTGAAACTACCTAAACTTGAGTTTCAGGGGATTAATTGATTACAATAGAAGCAATGCCCTCTGAATCCGGTTGCAACCAAATAGGACTGTTTCCCTCTCTTGAGTGCTATCTTAGGTGCCTTGCTTTGTCAGTGCCTACAACAGCATAATTCTATATACTTAAACATCGTTTATGTTTTCATGAAATGATCAAGGTATGTGATAATTTGTGTAATGGTGCAGATGTTTCCCAGAGTGCTCTATCATGACGCAGGTTCATTTGAGGATCAAATAGGGGGGGCATACAACCGGTTCCACTGGGAACATATATCCCTCACTTTAGCCATCCTATTAGGAATAGGAGTTGCTGCACGGGTGGGCAGAGGAACCAGTGGCATTGTCCATGGGACACAAAAGATGACCCAATTAGAAGCAGCAATAGAGCAAAAGTAAGATATTAGAAACCTCCTTCAGGGCTTTGCATGAAACTTTAACCTCTCTCTCTGAAGTTGTTTTACAGAACAATTGAGGGTTGGACCTCCTCTTCATTAGAGAAGGGGGCCTTTGTGCTGCATTGAGGGAAGAATGTTGTTTTTATGCTGACTATACTGGAGTTGTAATAAAATCTATGAGTAAATTTAAAATACACCTTGAAGAGCATCAACAAGTGAGAGAGGCCCAAAAAGGGTGGCTTGAGTCTTGGTTCACACAGTCCCCCTGGTTAACTACGTTTTTATCAACCCTGGCCGGTCCAATAATAATCCTCATATTATTGCTAACTATAAAACCCTGTTTGCTCAACCGTGTAATGTCTTTTCTCCAGGCTCAAATTGGACGAGTTAAACTTATGGTAATACCCCACAAGCAGACATTGAATGTGACACCCTCCAATGATCATTTTTATGATTAAAATTAGCCAGAAGAAGAAGTGGGGAATGAAATATTAATAAAATAGGTACTTGTCACATCTTGTTTTTCTGTATGCTTAACAGAACACTGTTGAAATCTTGAGAAATGTTTGCAAATCTTGTTCCCAGAATGTTCTATCCCCAGCTGCCAAATTGCAGAATGTACTCCCTCTCCCAGTTGCATGCAAACCGCCCACTCGCCCTGACACATCAATACAATTCCCTCCCTTCCCTCTCCAGGGAAAGTATATAAGCTCTACTTCAGCTATTCTCAGGGCTATCTGCTCTATTCAGGTGAGCTCTGAACCCCAGCATGCTGGACACCCAATAAACCGTTTGATGTTGCATGAGATAGTCTGTTGGTAGTCTCCTCCTCTGAAGCTCGCATCACATTTACTTGAATGATTAAATGTAGAAGAGAACATCCAGTCAAAAAGGGATAGTCTGTAGCATTACGAAGATAGTCAATAAGTTTAGGAAGAAGGGTGAGTATAAGATTTTGAACAAAAGTTTCTTAGCAATAGGATTTCGATTAGAGAGTGAATGTAAATGTCAGCACAGGTGAAGAGTCAGTCACAATGATGAACTGGGGAAAATATGTAGGAAAGCATATATCAATATAGACATTACAAAATCAGGCAGAGTATAAAGTGAGTGATAGGATTAGACATTTTGAACAGGGTTGAGTTTAAATATATAATCTTAGGAAGAAACAAATATGTAGTTACAAATAGGATTGACATTTGAGAGCATTGGGCAAATTTCAGGTGGATGAATATTTCTGAGAAAAATCTTGTGAATAGTTGATTATAAATCCACATACATGAACATGAATGAATTTAGGGAGTGAATATAAGACACATATATTTCATATTTTGAAAAATCTGGAGAGTGTATATATATATATATATATATAAATATATATATATATATATATACACACATATATATACATATACATAAAACACACACACAGACAAAAAAGTAGCAATATATATGTCAATCAAAATTCATTATAAAATATATACCATCCACAGATCTAAAAATATTCATTTTACTGAACATGGATTTATGTATAATGCTGTTCAACTAGCAAGCTCACCCATAGGTTGAATATTCAGTTCCAACAGGGTTTAGTAGGAGTGATCTCTTCTAACAATTTGTATCTGCCAAGTCAGCCACCTCACAAGAATGTACGTGTGGTACCAGATAGGAATCTATATGTGCATATAAGAATACAGAGAAAGGGAGACAGGAATTCACATATTTGTTAACCTTAAAAATACTAGGACAACTATTTCAACAAACAATTGACTAGATTTATAACTCCAACTCTGTATCATGCAAAAGGCAAGTCCATCTATACACCATGCCTACTCTGTACTGCTTGTATTTCTATTCTTTATGGGTTATTTTTCTCCATCATATTAGGATTAGTAGTCAGAGTCTGGTAGGGTATGGGTTAGAGTCAGGTATTCAGTATTTTGAATTGAAAATAGGACACTGAATCCAATGTGTATGCAAATATATGCTACGGAAAAATCTTCCCACTCTCCTCCAGAACAATGCCTTGACATTACCTTCGCCACAAGTAAGACACAATTAGAGGAGAAGAGTTAGAAAATCTATGAATACATATCTAGAATGGAAAATGCTCCAGATTTCACATCTTTGGAGGTGGTAGAGGAGTTTCCAAAAGTAAGAGACAGGGTAAACACTCCACAAACATGGAGCTCTGCTGGCCAAAAGACTTTTTGAGAATCTGCCTCTGAGGTTGGGCACTTGAAATATATGTTGTTGTCAGGAGCTTTAGCTTTATTTGTAGTGAAACCATCAAAGCTGGATCTGCATCTATGTGACCTGGAGGAAATGGTTACTTATTTTCAAATAAAAATGAGGCAGCAGTGATGAATTCTCTTTTTGTAGGTAAACTTTGGCCACTGAGGGCTAAGGGTCTTCCCGTGTGGACTGTGAAACCAATGGTCATCCTCAAATTTTCGTGGTGTTTATTGCTGCTGCACTGGGAGTTTGGTATTTGCTTCATGAAATACAATGAGTTCAAATGGGACACAGTGCTGAAGGGAGTTCTGTCAGGTGTGGTTGGCAGGGTCTCCAGGAGAATGCACCAACCAGGGTTCTATCTCAAGTAGCTTGCCCCCTTGACAATAGCAAAATGATACTGAATATTGCCCTGAAACCTCTCCATATAAAAATATGCCTTTACATATATGGGTGTGATGGTTGCACCATGTCAGTCACAGCCATTTGGAAGCCAATGGAAGATCCACATGGCCCCACCACAGATGTTTTATCACACATTTGCATAACACAGCTCTAGGCCCACTACTTACCAGGCCCCAACTTACTGGCATCTCTGTTCTACACCATTTTCATGAAACCCAGTCAATCAAGGCACTATCTGGTATACTCATGATCATCAACAGGACATCAAAGGTCCTCCAGTGCCAGCTGGTCATCGGAATTTCTAAAATTTCATGGTAATTATCTAGCATTTTTTCACAGATGCATTTGGAGGCAATGTTGGTTTCAATTCATTCAGGAACCATTAAATGGTGAGGAAGCTAATTTCAGGGAAATCTCTGGAGCACTCTCACAGGCAAGTCTACCCAAAGAGTGGCCAAAAAGTCACATGAAGCCAGGCCCATTGAGGTCTACAAAGCAAGGTCCAAGTGTGTTTTGAATCTCAATTATGCCTGCCAAGTCTTTCAGGATAAAATCATGTAATATCCTGGCTGTGATTCCCAGTGTTCTGTGGAAAGCCACTCTGGGCCTTGATCCCAGGTTCCAATGGCAACTCTCATTCATGGCCTCCTAAAATCCCAACACAATTCATGTCAATACTTCTCTGAGGTCAGTTCCAGAACTCAGTCTCTAAGGGGAATCACAGCAGAATTCAAGCCCAGGTTTACCCAGTCATCTCTTCCAACTGCCACACAAATGACCACAATTATAACCAAAACACTCCTACATGGCCCTCATCTTCTACCATAAAGATACTCATCATAACATCTGGATGGAGGTTTTCATGAGAGGCACATCCCAAGACAGTGTCCAAAATAAGCTCCCTTGCCCCTCATTTGCCGAATGTCAGGGTGGCTTGGACACCCTTCCTGTGAACCAGGAGTGATCAAATAGGCCTGCCCTTAATACTGCTTCGCTTCTCCAATTTGAGGCTCTCTGACTGTGGGGTCTAGATTCTTTTTGTGAATTGGAGTCATGAGAAAAGCCAAGCCCCTCTGCAGAGATTTGAAGAACTCATTTCACCCAAAGAATCCCTATTCTGACATGATGGATTTCAGAAACCTAACAAAGGAAGGCAATTTAATTCATGCACATTGATTGAACGTTTTTCCATTTTGGTTTAGATGCACATATGGGATCTTTCTTTACTTCCATCAGGTGCTGAGAATCTAAGTCACAGCCTAAAACAGGGCAAAGGGCCTGAATCAGACACATCCTTTTCCAATGAAATTAAGCAAAGAGCCAGAGGTGATGCACATTCATTTCCATTTGAAAACTGTTTTCTTCAGGCTTAACAAAGGGGTTGCATGAGACAAAGACCTTCCTGATATTCAGGGCAACAGAACAATAGGTAAGCAAAAGGCCCAAAGAAGGTATCTCCACTGAGACTTTCCTGGTCACACTGATATCTGAGTTTTCTGAGATGCTGGCCATTCCATTCAGGTATCCAGTACATGGCCATGTCAAAGACCTTGGATTTGGTACATATCTTGGACACATAAACATGAGCCTATACTAGAGAGTGGCCAGAATTCAGGAAGAAAACAGGGACTTAGGAAGGTATTAGGTGTTGCCCGTGCATAAGGCAAGCCACACTCCATTCATAAATTGGGCAGGATGAATGCTGGGAAGCTTTATACTAGACATGACACATCCATTGCTGCATTCTCTTTTCTCATGTCTACTACCACAGGCACAGTGGGATACACAGACATGGAAACACTCACCTCTTCAAACGACTTACCGGAAACAGTTCACTCCAAAACAAACAAACCGCCATTCCTACCTATTTTCAGAACATGAGACAAACCAAAAACCCACACCCACTCCCAAAAAGGCACCTCCTTCCCCATAGGTGTATGACTAACCAGAGTGTCCTCTGACTGGTGGCCATACTCTGTTCTTCTGAAATGGCCTGTCCTCTCTCAGATCTGTTTTCCTTGGCCAACTCTGTAAAGTTGTAAGGAAAAAGTGGAGAGCCACTACCTGCTTTCTCAGGAAAGCTCCCTATTCAGAGCTCTCCAGGCATTTGGTAATCCTCACTTCAGTAGGTACCAAGAATGACTGACTCTATCTTTGGTAAATCCAAACAAGTGAGCCCACTGGGACTGGGACTGGGACTGCCTCTGGGTGCCTGGCTCCTTGCATACAAAGTTCAGAGAGTTCCATCACCAAGGAAATGAGGTATGTCACATTCTTTGGAACTGAATGAGGTCACTGCCTTGGCAAAGGTATATCTTATGATGTGCAAAAAATGAAGAAATAATACTGTACCAGTGTCGAATACAAATGAATGACAAATTACATATCATGTCCCATAGGAGTCTACTTGCATTGATGTTACACTGGGTCAGTTACTGTAGAATAATTAGGATTTGTATGCACCATTCACTGAAGTTAGTTTTCAGTACTAGGAAACAAATATGTATTTCAGGTGGATGAATATTTCTGATTATAATCTTGTGAAAAGTTGATTATAAATCCACATACATGAACATGAATGAATTTAGAGAGTGTATATTAGACACATATATTTCATATTTTGAAAAATTTGGAGAGTATATCTATATCTATATCTATATCTATACACACACACACACTCACACACACACACACACACACACAACTCACAGACATTAAAATGTACCAATATAAATGCCAATCGAAATTCATCAGTAAATATGTATCATCCACAAATGCAAAAATATTTATTTTACTGAACATGAGCTAATGTATAATGTTGTTCTACTAGGACGCTCTCCTATAAGTTGAATTTTCATTTCCAACAGCATTTAGGAGGAGTGAACTCTTCTCACAATTTGTATCTGCCAAGACAGCCACCTCACAAAAATGTACGTGTGATACCTGGTAGGATTCTATATATGCATATAAATATACATGTGTGAATAGACTACAGAAAAAGGAAACAAGAATTCACATATTTGTTAAGTTTAAAACACATGGAGAATATTTCAAATAAATTTGACTAGATTTATAACTCCTACCTTATATAATGCAAATGTCAAGTCCAACTATACAACATGTCTCCTCTGAAGTACTTGTATTTCTACTGTGTTGGGTTAATTTTCTCCATTATATTAGGATGAATAGTCTGAGTCTACTAGGTATGGGTTAGTGTCAGGGATTCAGTATTTCGAATGGAAAATTGGAAAATGAATCCAATGTGTATGTAAATATATGCTGCACAAATATCCTCCCGCTCTCATCCAGAACAATGCCTTGACATTACCTTCACCCCAAGTAAGACACAATTAGAGGAGAAGAGTTACAAAATCAGTGAATACATATCTGGAATGGAAAATGCTCAGGAGTTCACAACCTTGGAGGTGGTAGAGGAGTTTCCAAAACTAAGGGACAGGGTAAACACTCCACAAACATGGAGGTCTGCTGGCCTAAAAACTTTTTGAGAAACTGCCTCTGAGCTTCCACACTTGAAATATATGTTGTTTTCAGGAGATTTGGCTTCCTCTGTAGTGAGAACATCAAAGCTGGGTCTGCATCTATGTGACCTGGAGGACATGATTTCTTATTTTCCAATGAACAAGATAAAGCAGTGCTGAATCGTCTCTTTGCAGGTAAACTGAGGCCACTGGGGACTAAGTGTCTCCCCGTGTGGACTGTGAAGCCATTTGGTCCTCTTCCACTTTTTGTGGTGTTTTTGCTGCTGCACTGTGAGTTTGGTATTTGTTTCACGAAATACTAGGAGCTAACCTGGGACACAGTGCTGGAGGGAGTTCTGTCACGTGTGGTGGGTCAGGGTCTGCAAGAGAATGCACCAACTAGGCTCCTATCTCTCACAGCTTGCCCCATTGCCCCCTTGTCCATATCAACCAGATTCTTAATTTTCCTCTGAAAACTCTCCATATAACAAGATGCCTTTACATATAAGGGTCTGTTGGCTGCACCATGTCAGTTACAAGCCATTTGGAATCCAATGGGAGATCCACATGGCCCTACCACGGATGTTTGATCAAACACCTCCCCACCACTGCTCTAGACCCACTACTCAGCAGGCTCCAAAATTCTGGCATCTCTGTTCTACACCATTTTCATGAAACTCAGTAAATCAACGCACTGTCTGGTATACTCATGATCAGCAACAGGACATCCAATGTTTCTCCAGTGCCACCTGGTCATAGGAATTTCAAAAATTTCATGGTATTTATCTAGCCATTTTTCAAGCATGAAGTTGGAGGCACTGTGGGTTTCAGTTCATTCAGCAAACATTAAATGGTGAGGAAGCTCATTTCAATGAAATCTCTGGAGAACTCTCACAGGCATGGCTTCCCAAAGAGTGGACAAAAGGTCACATTAGGCCAGGCCCATTGAGGTCTACAATGTGAGGTCCATGTGTGTTTTGACTATCAAATATGGCTGCCATTTCTTTAAGAATAAAATCATGTGATATCCTTGCTGAGATTCCCAGGCCTCTGTGGAAATCCACCCGGGGCCTAGGTCTCAGTTTCCAAGAGCGACTTTCATGCGTGGCCTCTTAAAATCCCAACAAATTTCATGGCAATGCTTCTCTGAGTTCAGTTCCAAAACCCAGTCTCTAAGGGGAATCACACCAGAGTTCAAGCCCACGTGGACCCAGTCATTTTATCCAATGCCACACAAATGACCAAAATTAAAACCAAAACACTCCCACATGGCCCTCATCTTATTTCATATAGTCAATCGTCTTAACCTCTGGCTGGAGGTTTCCATGAGGGGCGCAGCCCAAGACAGTGTCCAAAATCAGCTCGTTTGCCCCTCATTTGTCTAAAGTCAGGGTAGGCTGGACACCGTTTCTGTGAACCAGGAGTGAACAAATAAGCCTGCCGTTAATACTTCTGTGTTTCTCCCATTTGAGGCCTACTGATTTTAGGTATCGATTCTTTAGGTGATTTAGAGTCATGCGAAAACACAAGCACCTCTGCAGGGCTTTGAAGAACTCATTTGACCCAAAGAATCCCTATTGTCATTTGATGGAGTGCAGGAACCTAACAGAGGAAGGCAAGAGACTTCATCCACAATGAATGAAATTTTTTGCCATTTTGGTTTTGGAAGCTCACATGGGATCATTCTTAAGATCCATCAGGTACTGAGAATCTAAGTCACAGTCACACAGAGGCCCAAGAGGCTGATAAAGACACATCCCTTTCCAAAGCAATTAAGCAAAGAGCCACAGGTGAGGCCCATTCATTTCTATTTGAAAACTGTTTTTTTCAGGCTTCACAAAGGGGTGGCCTGAGGCAAAGACCTTCCTGACATTCAGTGCAACACAACAATAAGTAAGCAAAAGGCCCAAAGCAGGGTTTCTGCACTGAGACTTTCCTGGTCACACTGATATCTGAGTTTTCTGAGATGCTCGCCATTCTCTTCAGCTATCCAGTACATGGCCATGTCACAGAGCTTGGAGGTGGTACATATTTTGGACACAAATCCATGAGCCTATTCTGGAGAGTGGCCAGAATTCAGGAAGAAAACAACAACTTAGAAAGATAGCAGGTGTTGCACATCGATAAGACAAGCTGCAGTCCATTCATATATTGGGCAGGATGATTTATGGGATGATTTATACTAGACAGGACACATCCATTAATGCATTCTCTTTTCTAATGTCTACAACAACGGACACAGTGGGATACACAGAAACAGAAAAACTCGCCGTGTCAAATGACTTACTAGAAACTGTCCACTCCAAACCAAACAAAACGCCTTTCCTATCTATTCTCAGAACATGAGACAAAACAACAAACCCACACCCACTCCCACAAAGGCACCTCCTTCCCCCAAGTAGGTCTGTGACTATCCGGAGTGTCCTCTGACTGGTGGGCCATACTATGTTCCCCCGAAATGGCCTGTCTTCTCTCAGATCTTGTTTCCTTGACCAACTCTGTGAAGATGTCAGGAAAAAGTGGTTAGCCACTACCTGTTTTCTCAGGAAAGGTCCATCTTCAGAGCTCTCCTGGCATTTGGCCATCCTCACATCATTAGGTACCAAGAAAACTGACTCTGTCCTTGGTAAATCCAAACAAGTGAGCCCACTGGGACTGGGACTGCGACTGCGTCTGGGTGCCTGGCTTCTTGGATACCAAGTTCAGAGAGTTCCATCACCAAGGAAATGAGGTATGTCACATTCTTTGGAACTGAATGAGGTCACTGCCTTGGCAACCACTTTGTCCTAACAGTTGCTTCAAAGGGTAACATAAAATGGAGGTTGCCCCCGCTTCCTGTGACACTTTCATAAGGTAGAATGTATATCACCATTGGCACCCGGGAACAGCTCTCCACTCAGGCCTGGTTTGGTCCATCTTCTCTACAATAAGAAGAGAGAGATTCAGATTCAGACACATCCCTTCATCCTGACCAGGTTGTTTGCCATGGAAGATGACTTTTGCTCTCTCAGGTGCTTCATACCTGCCTACAACTTCTCCAGGTATCATTTGTGCATGGACAATTGAGGTTCTCATCAGGTGGAAGGTCCCCAACTTTCCTGTGTTCTAAGAACCACTCTGTCCCTGCTCTTCTGTAAAATGATTGAGGGAACAGTGTATACTTGGGGTTAAAAACAGGTTTGATTTGGGTTACGAGTGATTCTGTGTGATGAATAATGGTATTGGGAACCTGCAATATTTACAAGAATATAGAGGTGAAATATAAGTAGGAAAACAGAAATCTAGGTATGATTTGAAGCCCAGAAGGGTTTTGCCCTTGATTGGGATACTTAGCTTTGAATGATGTTCTGCAAAGATGCCTCAGATAATTCGATATACAATGGCATAGGACCTTGTACATTGGATGATTGAATTTAGAAGAGAACATCCAGTCCAAAAGGGATATTCAGTAGGATTAGGAAGATAGTCTGTAGGTTTAGGAAGAAGAGTGAGTATAGGATTTGGAACAAAAGTTCTTTAGCAATAGACTTTCGGTTGTTGAGTGAATGTAAATGTCAGCACATATGAAGAGTCAGTCACTATGTTGAACTGGGGAAAATATGTAGAAAAGCAGATATCAATAGAAACATTATGAAATCAGGCAAAGTATAAAGTTAGTGATAGAATTAGACATTTTCAACAGGGTTGAGTTTGAATATATACATTAGGAAAAAAACAAATATGTAGTCACCAATAGGATTGACAATTGACAGCATTAGGCAACCTGGACATGGATTTTTTTAGAAATCCATGTTCACTTTCCATTTAGGCTTTGGTACAATCATAAGTGTGACCTTTCCATTTTTTGTCCAGAATATTACTGTGATAATGAGGTGACATGAGTATTTCTTTCACCATTTCTGGGAGCAATATATTGAAGATGTAAAATGAGAATCAGGGGTACAAAGAGGTGTACCCTGTTTCTAGGAACATAGAGAAAAAGCATGAATAGACCATACTGTGAATAAATAATATAACTTTTTTGAACTTTAAATAATGAATTGAACTGATATCTGAAAAATTAAAGGAAATCGTATATTGATATACAATCATTCATTCCAACCAGGTATATATGTAATGGAAATATTTGTGTTTAGGTTTATCATGAAGAGTGTGTGTGTTTTGCTTCAAAATGATTATGGAAATTCAAAATAATGTGTTTGGAAAGAAGTCTCATGAAAAGACCAGTCAAGAAACCCTGACAATACATGTGTACTGAAGCAAGAAGTGGTGAAAGTTGAAACAAATGCTTACTAATTTGTGAACTTGTGGATGAAATGTATATCCTGTGATGTGCAAAACTGAAGAAAGAATAATGTACCAGTGTCGAATACAAATGAATGACAAATTACAGATCATGTCCCATAGGAGTCTACTTGCATTGATGTTAGACTGGGTCAGTTACTGTAGAATAATTAGGATTTGTATGCACCATTCACTGAAGTTAGTTTTCAGTACTAGGAAACAAATATGTATTTCAAGTGGATGAATATTTCTGATTATAATCTTGTGAAAAGTGGATTATAAATCCACATACATGAACATGAATGAATTTTAGAGAGTGTATATTAGACGCATATATTTCATATTTTGAAAAATTTGGAGAGTACATCTGTATCTATATCTATATCTATACACACACACACACACACACACACACACAAACACAAACACTCACAGACATTAAAAATACCAATATAAAAGCCAATCGAAATTCATCAGTAAATATGTATCATCCACAAATGCAAAAATATTTATTTTATTGAACATGAGTTAATGTATAATGTTGTTCTACTAGAACGCTCTCCTATAGGTTGAATTTTCATTTCCAACAGCATTTAGGAGGAGTGAACTCTTCTCACAATTTGTGTCTGCCAAGACAGCCACCTCACAAAAATGTACGTGTAATACCTGGTAGGATTCTATACATGCATATAAATATACATGTGTGAATAGGCTACAGAAAAGGGAAACAAGAATTCACATATTTGTTAAGTTTAAAAACACATGGAGAATATTTCAATTAAAATTTGACTAGATTTATAACTCCTACCTTATATAATGCAAATGTCAAGTCCAACTATACAACATGTCTCCTCTGAAGTACTTGTATTTCTAATGTGTTGGGTTAATTTTCTCCATTATATTAGGATGAATATTCTGAGTCTACTAGGTATGGGTTAGTGTCAGGGATTCAGTATTTCGAATGGAAAATTGGAAAATGAATCCAATGTGTATGTAAATATATGCTGCACAAATATCCTCCCGCTCTCATCCAGAACAAAGCCTTGACATTACCTTCACCCCAAGTAAGACACAATTAGAGGAGAAGAGTTACAAAATCAGTGAATACATATCTGGAATGGAAAATGCTCAGGAGTTCACAACCTTGGAGGTGGTAGAGGACTTTCCAAAACTAAGGGACAGAGTAAACCCTCCACAAACATGGAGCTCTGCTGGCCTAAAAACTTTTTGAGAAACTGCCTCTGAGCTTCCACACTTGAAATATATGTTGTTTTCAGGAGATTTGGCTTCCTCTGTAGTGAGACCATCAAAGCTGGGTCTGCATCTATAAGACCTGGAGGACATGGTTTCTTATTTTCCAATGAAGAAGATGAAGCAGTGCTGAATCCTCTCTTTGTAGGTAAACTGAGGCCACTGGGGACTAAGTGTCTCCCCGTGTGGACTGTGAAGCCATTTGGTCTCTTCCACTTTTTGTGGTGTTTTTGCTGCTGCACTGTGAGTTTGGTATTTGTTTCACGAAAATACTAGGAGCTAACCTGGGACACAGTGCTGGAGGGAGTTCTGTCACGTGTGGTGGGTCAGGGTCTGCAAGAGAATGCACCAACTAGGCTCCTATCTCTCACAGCTTGCCCCATTGCCCCCTTGTCCATATCAACCTGATTCTTAATTTTCCTCTGAAAACTCTCCATATAACAAGATGCCTTTACATATAAGGGTCTGCTGGCTGCACCATGTCAGTTACAAGCCATTTGGAATCCAATGGTAGATAAACATGGCCCTACCCCGATGTTTTATCAAACACCTCCCCACCATTGCTCTAGACCCACTTCAGCAGGCTCCAACTTACTGGCATCTCTGTTCTACAACATTTTCATGAAACTCAGTAAATCAAGGCACTGTCTGGTATACTCATGATCAGCAACAGGACATCCAATGTTTCTCCAGTGCCACCTGGTCATAGGAATTTCAAAAATTTCATGGTATTTATCTAGCCATTTTTCAAGCATGAAGTTGGAGGCACTGTGGGTTTCAGTTCATTCAGCAAACATTAAATGGTGAGGAAGCTCATTTCAATGAAATCTCTGGAGAACTCTCACAGGCACGGCTTCCCAAAGAGTGGACAAAAGGTCACATTAGGCGAGGCCCATTGAGGTATACAATGTGAGGTCCATGTGTGTTTTGACTCTCAACTATGGCTGCCATTTCTTTAAGAATAAAATCATGTGATATCCTTGCTGAGATTCCCAGGCCTCTGTGGAAATCCACCCGGGGCCTAAGTCTCAGTTTCCAAGAGCGACTTTCATGCGTGGCCTCTTAAAATCCCAACAAAATTCATGGCAATGCTTCTCTGAGTTCAGTTCCAAATACCCAGTCTCTAAGGGGAATCACACCAGAGTTCAAGTCCACGTGGACCCAGTCATTTTTTCCAATGCCACACAAATGACCAAAATTAAAACCAAAACACTCCCACATGGCCCTCATCTTATTCCGTATAGTCAATCATCTTAACCTCTGGCTGGAGGTTTCCATGAGGGGCGCAGCCCAAGACAGTGTCCAAAATCTGCTCGTTTGCCCCTCATTTGCCTAAAGTCAGGGTAGCCTGGACACCGTTTCTGTGAACCAGGAGTGAACAAATAAGCCTGCCGTTAATACTTCTGTGTTTCTCCAATTTGAGGCCTACTGATTTTAGGTATCGATTCTTTAGGTGATTTAGAGTCATGCGAAAACACAAGCACCTCTGCAGGGCTTTGAAGAACTCATTTGACCCAAAGAATCCCTATTGTCATTTGATGGAGTGCAGGAACCTAACAGAGGAAGGCAAGAGACTTCATCCACAATGAATGAAATTTTTTGCCATTTTGGTTTTGGAAGCTCACATGGGATCATTCTTAAGATCCATCAGGTGCTGAGAATCTAAGTCACAGCCACACACAGGCCCAAGAGGCTGATAAAGACACATCCCTTTCCAAAGCAATTAAGCAAAGAGCCACAGGTGAGGCCCATTCATTTCCATTTGAAAACTGTTGTCTTCAGGCTTCACAAAGGGGTGGCCTGAGGCAAAGACCTTCCTGACATTCAGTGCAACACAACAATAAGTAAGCAAAAGGCCCAAAGCAGGGTTTCTGCACTGAGACTTTCCTGGTCACACTGATATCTGAGTTTTCTGAGATGCTCGCCATTCTCTTCAGCTCTCCAGTACATGGCCATGTCACAGAGCTTGGAGGTGGTACATATTTTGGACACAAATCCATAAGCCTATTCTGGAGAGTGGCCAGAATTCAGGAAGAAAACAACAACTTAGAAAGATAGCAGGTGTTGCACATTGATAAGACAAGCTGCAGTCCATTCATATATTGGGCAGGATGAATTATGGGAAGATTTATACTAGACAGGACACATTCATTAATGCATTCTCTTTTCTAATGTCTACAACAACGGACACAGTGGGATACACAGAAACACTCGCCGTGTCAAATGACTTACTAGAAACTGTCCACTCCAAACCAAACAAACCACCTTTCCTATCTATTCTCAGAACATGAGACAAAACAACAAACCCACACCCACTCCCACAAAGGCACCTCCTTCCCCCAAGTAGGTCTGTGATTATCCGGAGTGTCCTCTGACTGGTGGGCCATACTATGTTCCCCCGAAATGGCCTGTCTTCTCTCAGATCTTGTTTCCTTGACCAACTCTGTGAAGATGTCAGGAAAAAGTGGTTAGCCACTACCTGTTTTCTCAGGAAAGGTCCATCTTCAGAGCTCTCCTGGCATTTGGCCATCCTCACATCATTAGGTACCAAGAAAACTGACTCTGTCCTTGGTAAATCCAAACAAGTGAGCCCACTGGGACTGGGACTGGGACTGCCTCTGGGTGCCTGGCTTCTTGGATACCAAGTTCAGAGAGTTCCATCACCAAGGAAATGAGGTATGTCACATTCTTTGGAACTGAATGAGGTCACTGCCTTGGCAACCACTTTGTCCTAACAGTTGCTTCCAAGGGTAACATAAGATGGAGGTTGCCCCTACTTCCTGTGACACTTTCTTAAGGTAGAATGTATATCAACCATTGGCACCTGGGAACAGCTCTCCACTCAGGCCTGGTTTGGTCCATCTTCTCTACAATAAGAAGAGAGAGAGGCAGATTCAGACACATCCCTTCATCCTGACCAGGTTGTTTGCCATGGAAGATGACTTTTGCTCTCTCAGGTGCTTCATACCTGCCTACAACTTCTCCAGGTATCATTTGTGCATGGACATTTGAGGTTCTCATCAGGTGGAAGGTCCCCAACTTTCCTGTATTGTAAGAACCACTCTGTCCCTGCTCTTCTGTAAAATGATTGAGGGAACGGTGTATACTTGGGGTTAAAAACAGGTTTGATTTGGGTTACGAGTGATTCTGTGTGATGAATAATGGTATTGGGAACCTGCAATATTTACAAGAATATAGAGGTGAAATATAAGTAGGAAAACAGAAATCTAGGTATGATTTGAAGCCCAGAAGGGTTTGCCCTTGATTGGGATACTTAGCTTTGAATGATGTTCTGCAAAGATGCCTCAGATAATTCGATATACAATGGCATAGGACCTTGTACATTGGATGATTGAATTTAGAAGAGAACATCCAGTCAAAAAGGGATATTCAGTAGGATTAGGAAGATAGTCGGTAGGTTTAGGAAGAAGAGTGAGTATAGGATTTGGACCAAAAGTTCTTTAGCAATAGACTTTCGGTTGTTGAGTGAATGTAAATGTCAGCACATATGAAGAGTCAGTCACTATGTTGAACTGGGGAAAATATGTAGAAAAGCAGATATCAATAGAAACATTACGAAATCAGGCAAAGTATAAAGTGAGTGATAGAATTAGACATTTTCAACAGGGTTGAGTTTGAATATATAAATTAGGAAACAAACAAATATGTAGTCACCAATAGGATTGACAATTGACAGCATTAGGCAACCTGGGCATGGATGTTTTTAGAAATCCATGTTCACTTTCCATTTAGGCTTTGGTACAATCATAAGTGTGACCTTTCCATTTTTTGTCCAGAATATTACTGTGATAATGAGGTGACATGAGTATTTCTTTCACCATTTCTGGGAGCAATATATTGAAGGTGTAAAATGAGAATCGGGGGTACAAAGAGGTGTACCCTGTTTCTAGGAACATAGAGGAAAAGCATGAATAGACCATACTGTGAATAAATAATATAACTTTTTTGAACTTTAAATAATGAATTAACTGATATCTGAAAAATTAAAGGAAATCATATATTGATATACAATCATTCATTCCAACCAGGTATATATCTAATGGAAATATTAGTGTTTTGGTTTATTATGAAGAGTGTGTGAGTTTTGCTTCAAAATGATTATGGAAATTCAAAATAATGTGTTTGGAAAGAAGTCTCATGAAAAGACCAGTCAAGAAACCCTGACAATACATGTGTTCTGAAGCAAGATGATTAAAGTTGAAACAATTGCTTATTAATTTGTGAACTTGTGGATGAAATGTATATCCTGTGATGTGCAAAAACTGAAGAAACTATAATGTACCAGTGTCGAATACAAATGAATGACAAATTACATATCATGTCCCATAGGAGTCTACTTGCATTGATGTTAGACTGGGTCAGTTACTGTAGAATAATTAGGATTTGTATGCACCATTCACTGAAGTTAGTTTTCAGTACTAGGAAACAAATATGTATTTCAGGTGGATGAATATTTCTGATTATAATCTTGTGAAAAGTTGATTATAAATCCACATACATGAACATGAATGAATTTAGAGTGTGTATATTAGACACATATATTTCATATTTTGAAAAATTTGCAGAGTATATCTATATCTATATCTATATATATATCTATATATATATATATATATATATATATATATACACACACACACACACACACACACACACACACACAACACTCACAGACATTAAAAAGAACCAATATAAATGCCAACGAAATTCATCAGTAAATATGTATCATCCACAAATGCAAAAATATTTATTTTACTGAACATGAGTTAATGTATAATGTTGTTCTACTAGGACTCTCTCCTATAGGTTGAATTTTCATTTCCAACAGCATTTAGGAGGAGTGAACTCTTCTCACAATTTGTATCTGCCAAGACAGCCATCTCACAAAAATGTACGTGTGATACCTGGTAGGATTCTATATATGCATATAAATATACATGTGTGAATCGGCTACAGAAAAGGGAAACAAGAATTCACATATTTGTTAAGTTTAAAAACACATGGAGAATATTTCAATTAAAATTTGACTAGATTTATAACTCCTACCTTATATAATGCAAATGTCAAGTCCAACTATACAACATGTCTCTGGAGAACCTTTGGATGTCCTGTTGTTTATCATGAGTATACTAGACAGTGCCTTGATTGACTGTGTTTCGTGAAAATGATCTAGAACAGACATGCCAGTAAGTTGGTGCCTGCTGAGTAGTGTGCCTAGAGCAGTGGTGTGTATGTGTGTCATAATACATCTCTGATGTGGCCATATGGATTTGCCATTGGCTTCCAAATGGCTTGTGACAGACATGGTGAGGCCAGCAGACACTAATATGTAAGGGCGTCTTGTTATATGGAGAGGTTTCATGGCAATGTTAAGAATCAGGTTGCAATAGACAAGGGATAAAGCTATGTGGGATAGAAGCCTGGTTGGTGCATTCTCCTGCAGACCCTGACCCACCACATGTGGCAGAACTCCATCCAGCACTGTGTCCCTTTTTAACTCCTTGTATTTCGTGAAGCAAATACCAAACTCCCAATGCAGGAGAAAGAAAAACCATGAAAAAGTGGAGGATGACCAAATGGCTTCACAGCTCAGATGGGGAGAGACTTAGCACGCACTGGTCACATTTTACTTAAAAGAGAGAATTCACCACTGCTGCCTCATGTTCATTAGAAAATAAGAAACCATGTCCTCCAGGTCACATAGAATCAGACCCAGCTTTGATGGTCTCACGACAAAGGAAGCTAAAGCTCCTGAAAACAACATATATTTCAAGTGCCCAACCTCAGAGGCAGTTTATCAAGAAGTCCTTTAGGCCAGCAGAGCTCCATGTTTGTGGAGTTTTTAACCTGTCACTTACTTATGGAAACTTCTCTACCACATCCAAGGTTGTGAACTCCTGAGCATTTTCCATTCCAGTTATATATTCACAGATTTTATAACTCTTCTCCACTAATTGTGTCTTACTTGGGGTGAAGGTAATGTCAAGGCATTGTTCTGGATGAGAGAGGGAAAATATTTTGTGTAGCACATATTTGACAGACATTGGATTCTTTTTCCTATTTTCCATTCAAAATACTGAATCCCTGACACTAACACATACCCTACTAGACTCTGACTACTAATCCTAATATGATGGAGAAAAATAACCCAAATAGAACAGAAATACAAGCAGGTCAGAGGAGGCATGGTGTATTTTTGAACTTTTCTTTTCATAATAAATGGTAGGTGTTATAAATCTAGTGAATTTTTATTTGGAATAGTTTTTCATGTGTTTTTAAAATTAACAAATATGTGAATCCCTGCCTCCCTTTCTCTGTAGCCTATACAGCACATGTATTTTTATATGTACATATAGAATCCTACCTGGTATCACACGTACATTTTTGTGAGGTTGCTGACTCGGCAGATATAAATTGTGTGAAGAGACTACCCCTCTTAAACGCTGTTGGAACTAAAAATTCAACCTATGGGTGAGCTTCCTAGTACAACAACATTATACATAATTCCATGTTCAGTAAAGTATATATTTTTGCATCAGTAGATGCTATATATTTCATTATAAATTTCATTTGGCATATATTGCTACTTTTTTATGTTTCTCTGTGTGTTTTTTTGGTATATATATATATATATATATATATATATATATATATATACTCTCCTGATTTATCAAAACATGAAATATATGTGTCTTATATACACTCTCTACATTCATACATTCATTCATGTTCATGCATGAGGAAATATAATCAACTTTTCTCAAGATTATTATTGGAAATATTCATCCACCTGAAATACATATTTGTTTCCTTGTACTGACAACTCACTTCTGTGAATGGTGCATACAAATCCTAATAATTCTACAGTATCTGACCCAGTTTAACGTCAATGTAAGTAGATTCCTATGGGACATGATGTGTATTTTGACGTTCATTTATATTCCACACTGCTACATTAATATTTCTGCAGTTTTTGCACATCATAGGATATATATTTCATCCACAAGTTCACAACTTTATAGGTATTTTTTCACTTTTAATCATTTCCTGCTTCAGAACACATGTATTCCTCCCGGTTTCTTGACTGGTCTTTTCATGAGACTTCTCTGCAAACACATTTTTTTTTAATTTCATAATCAGTTTTGAAGCAAAACTCACACACTTTTCATGATAAACCATAAATCTAATATCACCATTAGATGCATAACTGTTTGGAATGGATGATTGTATATCAATATTAGGTTTCCTCTATATTTTCAGAAATAAATTCAATCCATTATTTAAAGTTCGAACCAGTTATATTATTTATTCACAGTATGGTCTATTCATGCATTATCTCTATATTCATAGGCACAAGGTACACCTATTTGTACCCCAATTAATTTATACGTCTTCAAAATATTGCTTTCCTACATATTTTACCCAGTTCATCATTGTGACTGACTCTTCACATGTGCTGACATTTACATTCACTCTCTACCTGAAACCCTATTGCTAAAGAACTTTTGGTCCAAATCCTATACTCACTCTTTTATCTAAACCCACCGACTATTTTCCTAATCCTACCGAATATCCATTTTTGACTGGATGTTCTCTTCCACATTCAATCATCCAAATTAGAAGGTCCTATGCCATAGTATATTGATTTAACTGAGACAACTGTGCAGGACATAAATCAATGCTAAGTATCCCAATCAAGGGCCCAATGCCCTTCTGGGCTTCAAAACTTACCTAGATTTCTGTTTTCATACTTATATTTCACCTATATATTCTTATAAATATCGCAGGTTCCTAATACAAATATTCATTCCAGAGAATGATTCCTAACCCAAATTGGACATGTTATTAACCCTAACCGTACACTTTTCCCTCAATCTAATTTTACAGAAGAGCAGGGTCAGAGTTGGTCTTACAATACAGGAATATAGGCGATCTTCCAGCTGCTGAAAACCTAAAAGGTCCATGCTGAAATGATCCTTGGAGAAGATGTAGGCAGCTATGAAGGACATGAGAGAGCAAAAGTCATCTTCCATGGCAAACAACCCGGTCAGGTTG